>NC_059433.1:72647247-72947247 GCF_021028975.2 Sphaerodactylus townsendi
CGAAAACACTCAAATGTCCCCCAGGATAAAACCGATGACGAATGCAATTATGTTTGCATCATTTGGAGATTTTATTTGGAGAATATGTGCTTGCAACCTGAAAAAACTGTGAGCACTGGTGGTAAGTTTAAGAAATAACCCCAAAAACTCAGCAGTGCATAGCAGTGTATTGAAGACACCACAACAAAACTAGTTTTACGGGAACCTGCTTTGTGGAAAGGCCTTTCCCTTCTTCCCTTCTGCTTGCTTCAACTAGGGCTGAAAGCTCTCTGTGGCCAAGAAGATTCACTATGCAGTGGTGGCGTGAACCTTTGGCACTCCGAGATGTTATGGACTACAATTCCCATCAGCCCCTGCCAGCATGGCCAATTGGCCATGACTGGCCCATGCTGCTGGCGAAAGAAAGTAATCCATAACATCTGGAGTGCAAATTACGCTTCTACCAGAACTCAGAATCAACTTAACTGGCAGATATCAACCTTTTTTCAAAGAAAAAAAGTAAGAAGGAAAGTTTGGAACACTGAGGACCTCGTGTGCGGACTCAAAAAAAGAGTCCATGCGGCTGAAATGGAGATTTCTCGGCTCCTTTGTTGCTCTCTTTCTGTCTCTCTCTTGCACATTTGGAACACTGGATTTCCCTGCATGCTGCTTCCCTCTGCTTTAGTTCCTCAATTGGCAATTAGAGAGACTTGATGAGGTATAACGGTTTATAGACCTTCGGAGTATTGGGAAAGTGCTCGGGGAACATACCGCCATCTCCATCTCTGTTAAACAGAACCAACCGATGGTTTCATTAGACAGTTACGGGGCAGTGACAAACACCCCTTAGCAGAATTTACAATTCAGAAGACGGGAGAACAGTTTTAACTAGCCAAAGGAGAAATGAGCATTTACCCAGCAAAAGGAGCCGGGAGGCTTTTTAATTGCGTGGGGCTTAATGAGTTTCAGTTCTGCGAACGTACTTCTAATGCCCGGGCCAGGACGAAGATGCAGCATTTTGTACCGATTTCCCTATGGCAGTCTATTCCTTGCCATTGTCCAGTGGGACGCTCTCAAGATAAAAGACTGCAGGAGGGTCACAAAGAAGATCTAATTCCTCCTCGGGAAACACTTTCTCTGTTTGGATGTTGCTGAAAACTCTTTCCCAAACTGAAAAAAAAAAGAGTTAATGAAAGTCACTCCTCCCTGCTCTGGGATCTTCCTCTCTTCTGTACTGTTCCCTTTCAGGGGCGTACCGACCAGGGGGACAAATAGGGTCAAATGTGCCTGGGCTGTGGCCATTTAGTCATGGGGGGGGGGCCGGAAAATCACCCCCACACCCCTCCTCCTTCTCCCTGGGTCAATTCACTGATTTCAAAATCTGGTGCAAAAAAAGTTGTTTGGTTGTGGTGGGGGAGGGGGGCCACCCATACGAGTGGGGGTGGGGGGATGGAAAACTCAGATTTTGCACCAGGCTACATTTTCCCTAGATACTCCTCTGTTCCCCTTTGTCTGTTTTTGATTGTAAGCCCCCTGGAGGCAGGGGCCTATTCATCATTGCCTATGAAAGTTTGCATAGCACCATCTGTACCGATTTCATAGTCATCAAATAACCATAACCACAATGTCTACATGAAACCACTGAGAGAGATTGTCCACGACTTGACCCTGTTTATTACTGTAGTCATGAGCCACCTCAAGCAGGCTCTGGAGAAGTGGCATATAAATTCTTGACATACATAGATTCATAAAACAGCAGCAGCAACTAGGTGTGCCGTCTCTGCAGGAAGCCGATGATCTTCAAAGCAAAAGGATTTTATTCAGAGATGGTGGTCACAGCTTGGGCAGGAGAATCGTGCTCTTGCAACCAAGTGCAAGAACTTTTATTCCCAAACTTCAAAGGGGCAAAGGGGCAGGTAGAAAGGGGAGGTGAGGGGGCAAGTCCCTCACCAAACACCAAAAAGAAAACAACAATACAAAAGCAAGATACAATTACAACTTTGAATGGGATCACGAAATCCCACTGTCAAACGTAGTCCCGTGAGATCTTGCAATGGTGCTGAAAGGAAAGCCGATAAAGGATCCCACGTTCAGGAAATCCAGGTGGGAGCTTCGCTACCGCGCATCAGCTATCTTCTTTATCAGATGGCTGTTTCCTTCAGTAATGCCCTGAGGCTCCTGCTCCTCATCTTTACAACAAAGAAAAGTTCAAACTGTCCAATGGTGGTCCCTGCACGTCTTCCAACAGCTGGGGACCGCTGGGTGCTGCCAGCAGATTTGATTTGTAAGTCCAAAGGGATCTTTGTCTTTGCTAAGGAGTCGGCTGGGTGTTGGTCTAGGCAGCATTCCAGAGTCAACTTCCTTGTCCCTTAGTATCAGCCTCTGCAAGCTACTGCTTTTGCTGACAAACACAAATCTTAAAAATAACATTTTAAACTTAAACATTAGGGAACATAGTACAATGCAGACACATAAGAATCTCCTAAATTAACAGTATTTTGTTACCTGGGCGGTAACAAAGGCACAGTTTGTGGAGGGGAAGCATCTATGAGTTATTGTGAACTCACTGCTTTTGGGGTGGCTGCTTGCTTTGTAGTGGGGTTTTCCTGTGGACCTGGCTGGGGTCTATCACAGGGCTAATAGGCCCTGTCAATTTCATGGGTCTATTGTGATGGACCCGCAGTGTGAAAATGAAACTAGGAAATCAGCCTGGCTGATCTTGCCCAGAAGAACTGTTGTGTGGGGTGGGGAGGGCAAGGAGAAACTAGAAATCCCGCATCTAGAGAAATGTTTCCTGGTTTACTTTACCTTCCCTGTGAAGGGAAGAAAAAGTTACACCTTGCCTCAGCCATTTCCCCCTGATACGTCTCTGCTCAACCTGGAGCTGGCAGCTTTACCTTTCAATCAGGGACAACTACTGGGGCCTTGTTCCCTGGCATTTAATGATTACTGTGGCCTCTCATGGGTCCGGAGAAACTTTTAAACTTTGCTGACATTTGACATGTGGCTGTAGATGAGAGCTGGTGACCATGAGATGCATTTCCTGGCATGCAGTATTATGGAGTCTCTCAGCCAAAAAAAGGATCCCTCCCACTGCGTATTTAGACGAAGAAGAAGAAGAAGAAGAAGAAGAAGAAGAAGAAGAAGAAGAAGAAGAAGAAGAAGAAGAAGAAGAAGAAGAAGAAGAAGAAGAAGAAGAAGAAGAGGAGGAGGAGGGAGGGAGGAGGGAGGAGGGAGGAGGAGGGAGGGAGGAGGAGGAGGTTTGGATTTATATCCCCCCTTTCTCTCCTGCAGGAGACTCAAAGGGGCTTACAATCTCCTTGCCCTTCCCCCCTCACAACAAACACCCTGTGAGGTGGGTGGGGCTGAGAGAGCTCTGAGAAGCTGTGACTAGCCCAAGGTCACCCAGCTGGCATGTGTGGGAGTGCACAGGCTAATCTGAATTCCGCAGATAAGCCTCCACAGCTCAGGCAGCAGAGCGGGGAATCAAACCCGGTTCCTCCAGATTAGATACATGAGCTCTTAACCTCCTACATTATTTGCATGTGCAAACCTAATCTTGATAACTGAGACTTGGTCTCTGTCTCATAGATTTTACCCCACAAACGGCCTCTCAAGCAGCTTATAAAAGACAAACCAGAACAATTCAATTAAAACAGAACCATAAAACCAGCCAATCAGAACATTCTTTAAAAAGCCATTCAGGCCAATTCTTTGGGACTGCTGTCTTTGAATCATCTTTGAAAGCCTAGGGCAGTAAAGACATCTTAATTGGCTTGCCCAAAAACTATTGAGTTGTCCCAAAAACTACTGAGTCTCCATAGTCATGTAAATTTAGTTCATTCCAGAGTGAGGGCAACCTGGCCCCAAAGGCCTCACTCACTCCTAATGACCTGAAGGCAGAATCCAAAGTTTGACCTCACTCAAGGCTCTTAACATTTGAGAAGATCATCTGGGAAAAAGTGACCACCAGTAGTCAAAGCTTGAGAAGGGATCGAATTGAGAGATCATGAAGACACAGTGCTCAGAATCAAAAGCAATGGGCAAGGCTACTTTTGACACTTGACCTAATCTCTCTCTCTCTCTCTCTCTCTCTCTCTCTCTCTCTCTCTCTCTCTCTCTCTCACACACACACACACACACACACACACACACACACACACACACACACACACACACAGAGAGACAGAGACAGAGAGAGAGACAGAGACAGAGACAGAGACAGAGAAATGAAGATTCATATACTCTATTACTCCTGCAATGGATACACAGCATCTTTCCATGCTTGTGTTAAAACTTGAAGGATAGTCTCTTCCCAACCTCCCCAGATGTGACATGACATACAGGTGTTTTTCAGCTCCTTACCCAACTTGTCACACCTTCCAGTAGCAGTGACTGAGTTGATTTTCATTATGGCATAGGTTTGCGAGTATGTGGCTAGTTAAGGCCATTTTAACAAATTATTTCAACAAATAATTGCGGATTATGTACTATCATATAGGAGGCCTGGGGAGGAAGAATTAGAATCTGAAGTAGTTTTTACTACACCAAGACCTTCTTTTCATACAGAGCAAGGCCCTTTCCGCACGGGCCATAAACGGCGGCTTGGGGACGGCAAAAACGCCGTCCCCAGGCCGGCATTTCCCCAGTGCGCTCGGAAGCGCACTTGTTGAGGAAACACCGGCTGGAAGCTGCTGCCGTGCGAACGGCAGCGGCTTCCCGGCGCTCCCCCCCCTCGCTCCCTGTACTTACCTTGTCCCCGGGCCTCCGGCGCGTCACCGAGGCCTGGGGACACGCCCCCCTGCCCTGCGCCGCTGGAGCAGGCGTGCAGTGCCAGGGGGTGTGTCCCCCAGGTCTTGGCGATGCGCCGGAGGCCCGGGGACACGCCGGGTCGGCCGGGCGCCGGTGCTCCATGGCGCCGGCTGCCCGGCTCTTTCTAGGACCTTCCGTGCAGACAGTCCTAGCGTCATCGGGTCGGCGTCGAGTACGCTGACCTGGCCGCTTCCGCATTCGTGCGGAAACGGCCCAAGTTTGTTGACTCCTCTTTAGAAGGGCTCAGTGCTTAGTAAATTGGTGGATTAGACAAGGAATGTAGCTAGTTAGTGGTTAGTATAGCAAAGGGCAGCAGAGTTTTTCTTTAAAACAGTTACTAGCTTTACTGACCTGTCAGGGTGTTTCTGTCTCTCATTCCGCACATGCAGAATAATGCACTTTCAAACTGCTTTCAGTGTACTTTGAAGCTGTTCAGAACAGCAAAATCCACTCGCAAACAGTTGTGAAAGAAGTTTGAAAATGCATTATTTTGCATGTGCGAAAGGGGCCTTAGAGGCAGAAAGATTGACATCATTTGAAACCCCTCAAACCCAAGAATGGAAGCTTATTGAAATAGGGTTAGCTTTTCCCTTGGGATATTTTCCTCAGTCCCTTCATAAGTCCCAAACCTACTGTTTCCTCAAGGGCCCTTCTGCACATGCAAAATAATGTACTTCCAGTCCACTTTCACAATTGTTTTCAAGTGGATTTTGCTATTCCACACACTAAAATCCAGCTCCAAAGTGCATTGAAAGTGCATTATTCTGCATGTGCAGAAAGAGCCTAAGATTACACAGGATACCTGTAATATTCCTGTCTATTTATTGGCTCCTGTACCCTTTGTACCTATACTGTAAATATGCTGTTTCTGATACTGTTGTCCTTCACAGGACAAAGTCTAAGTACCTAAATATTCTCCTGGTAATCTTCCCTGTTTCTCAGTTAAGATTTGCCTCTCAAGCCCAAGTTAACTGTGGCCCCACCTTTAGAGGTGAGACGGGGCATTATCTATGAGGGCAGCTGACCTCCAAAATGCCCATTCCTCAAGGCTCACATGTCACTCAGGCCCTTTCTGCACGGGCCAGAAACAGCGCCCTGGGGACGGCAAAAATGCCGTCCCCAGGGAGCTGTTCGCACGGGGCGCGCGGCTGCTCTGCAGCCGCAGCGCGAAGCCGCTGTTTTCCGACCTCGCTTCCCCAGCGAGGTTTACGGAAAACGGCAGCTTCGAGCTGCTGCCGTGCGAATGGCAGCGGCTCGAAGGCACCCTCCCTCCCCCCTTTTCACTGTCGACCTACCGTTTCTGTGGCCGTCCGGTGTGTTGCCGAAGCCTGGGGACACGCTCCCCTGCCCTGCGACGCCGGTTGTTTCTGGGACCGTTCGTGCGAACGGTCCCAGGGGGTTTGGGGCGGTGTCAGGTACGCCAACCCAACCCCCATCGTGGCCGTGCGGAAACGGCCTCAGTTTAATCTCTTTCAGGTTCCAGGCCAAAGCATTTCATTGGACCCCAGTTTTTAATTCTCAGCTTCTTTTATCCCCTGTTCAGTGGCCTGTTCTGTTTTGTGCTTTTTAATGGCTTTAATGGCTAGCGCTTTTTAATGGCTTGCGTTTTAGATTATGTTTTTTAATTGTAAGCTGCCTCGAGCAGAACTCTGAAGAGGCAGCGTAGAAACAGTCTGAATAAATAAGCAAATAAGTATAAAACCACCTTGTGGCTCAAAAAATATGCCCAAATTAAAACCCTGTCGCCCTAATTTGTCCTGTCTGCACAGCCGGATTGCACATCTATCAACTCTTTTCCTCCAAATGCCTTGGAAATTTCTGCATAAAGAATGTATTCATCATCCAAGCTCAGTCCTGACTTTGCACCTTCCTGCCATCCGCCTCTAAAAAACCCAAACCAGAGTCCTGCCTTCATAACTGCAAACAGCCTTTCTGTTCTTATGTCAGATTCAGTTATCCAGTGATGGGGAACCTTTGGCACTCCAGATGTTATGGACTACAATTCCCGTATTTCCCTGCCAAACACTAGCCCAATTGACTCAACTTATGTAGAGGTGTGTGCACAATAAGCCAATTTAAGCCGTAATGCTGGCCCTGATGGGAATTGTAGTCCATAACATCTGGAGTGCCAAAGGTTCGCCACCACGGAGTTATACACACAGTCACGTTCTCATCTCACTTGTCCGGAGCTTGGCCTCTTCAGGACAGTTTGGCTGAAATGTGCCAACCTTACCGAAGGGGGAACCCTTTTCCCACAATTCATTTAAGGACGGAGTATTTTTGATGTCACAGCTGGCTCAAGTCAACCCGTTTCCTCCTGCTTTGAAGGGGGATCTGATGCAAAAAAATCTGGCAAATTCTCTCGCTCGCTCTTGCCTATGCTGAACCCTAGCCAAGTTTACTGTTTTAACATGGATGTTTGGTTTGGCTCACACTTGCTCTGATTGTCCAAGGGGGCCAGGTTTTACTAACAAACTCTCACATGCTTCTAGGTCCAGATCCAGTGGAAGACACGCTGGCTCATTGTTGGGTCCTTTTCTTCCAAAAAACAAACCCAAACCAAAAAACCCCATCTGTTTTCATTTTGTTCGGTAGTGATTTTTACTCCACCCAGTTTCTAAATTAGGACATCATCTCTCTATGCCAGCTCCCCTTGCAGTCTTTAAAATATATCTGGGGTGTGTGTATAAGAGAGAGAGAGGGAGGGGGAGTATCTAGCAGTGGTGGGATCCAAACATTTTAGTAACAGGTTCCCATGGTGGTGGGATTCAAACTGTGGCGTAGAGCCAATGGGGCTGGGTGGGGCATGACGGGGGCGTGGCCAGGCATTCCTGGGTGGGGCTGTGGCAAGGACGCAGCCGCTGTGTTGGTCCTTGGGTGGGAAACAAATGCACGCAGGCGCAGGCTGCCACGCACGCTGATGCACCTCCTGTTAGACTGCTTCAAGTTCTGCACACTACTGCTGAGAGGAGGGGCATAACTAAGGCAAAAATCACGTGGCAAAATCACCAATTAGTAACCCCCTCTCGGCACACACAAATGATTAGTAACCTACTCTCGGGAACCTGTGAGAACCTGCTGGATCCCACCTCTGGTATCTAGGGAAAATGAAGCCTGGTGCAAAATCTGAGTTTTCTGCCCCCGTCCCCCCCGTATGGGCGGCCGTCCTCTCCCACCATGACCAAACAGTATTTGCATGTTTCCATCAGCCCCTACCAGCATGACCAATTGAACACCATGGCCAGAGTTGGACACCCTGCTCTAAAGATCAAACCAACTGCCCCATTTTGCTCATTTACATGTGAGTCCCGTTCCTCACTGGATTAATGTTTTGCTGAACATTTGAGTCAGATGAATCTCAAGGTGCTTTGAGTTTGCCCACTGGCTGTTTCTCCAGGATGGGCTTCATAAGCGTCATCTTCTTTAAGGTCCTGGTTAGGTCATACCTTGATAAATAAGCTACACTTGTAATTTGTGTGTGGCATCTTGGGGTAACATCTGTGCCTAGCCAATCACTGGACAGAATCTTCTTGACCAACAAAGGCATGAATCTCCCAGGATCATGGTTGGGTCACGAAAATGACCTACTTTTCCAGCAGCGATCACTGGCAATTCATCCCCTCTTTGCGTCTGCAAGTCTGCATGCATCATTTAAATGCCCTATGGGAGGATGTCTACCTCCCCCACCCTGCCACAATACCCATGAGGCACGGTCACAATGCCCATGCATGAATTATTCCATATCTCAACCATTGGCTTGCTTTTGCTTTGCTTTTGCCATTACTGAGCACTATCAGGCAGCCAAGAGAAACACAGTCACATCACATCTGTAAGTCACTAAACTGAAATTTTAATATTTTGTGTACTTGAATAATGTCGTGATCAGCATCACCCCATATGTCCCTGCACAGCCTCTCTGCTCAGTTGAGGCCAATTTACTGGTGGTCCTTGGCCTGGCCTCCACGCGGCTGGCCTCCACGCCTTTACGGCTCTGGCCCCGGCCTGGTGGAACACTCTCCCTCCAGCTGTCCGGGCCCTGCGGGATCTCGGTGAGTTCCGCAGGGCCTGTAAGATGGAGTTGTTCCACTGGGCCTTTGGAGGGACCGGCACTGATGGTGCCCCCCCTTTCTTTGGCTCCTTACATCTGGGCCCTCTGTCATCTACTGGGACTCGCCGTCCCTCCCTCTTGGGAGAGGATTTTAAAATGGGGTTGTTGGACGCCACTTATTATACTTATTATACTCATTATATTTAGTCTTTCTATTGTTCCTATCGCTGTTTTTAAAGGTTTTAGCAATTTTATAATTGTTCTGTGATTGTATGTTGTACACCGCCCGGAGCCCCTTGGGGATAGGGCGGTATAAAAATCTAAAGAATAAACGAACGAACGAATGAACGAACGAAGAACGAACGAACGAACGAATGAACGAACGAATGGGAAAGAAGCAGCAGAATCGAAGAACTGCCTTGGAAAAAAGCCCATGCATAATCGGGGAGGGGACCGGGTTGAATAAGCTTTTGGCCCGGACAAGCCTTAGCAAACAATTTGTTGAATATGTGGTTGTGGTGCTTCCCACTGGTTGATATATCTCAAACTGAACAGGAGATAATTAAAACTATCCGGTAATTCCCTTCCAGCATCAAAACCCTTGAATCAAAATGACCATACAGTCTTCAAGTGATTCATTCTAGGTTTTTTGGGCGGTTAATGTTTCAGCTGTTTTGTTATTTAGGTAAATGGACTGATGATAAAGTGCCCTTGATGTTCCTTACAGGTTTCTTGCAACTGCAGGATGAAAACATCACAATTTGCAGCGCCCAGCAGCAAGAACATCAAATATTCATCTGAACTTGTGTGTGGCGGTTGCCGCTTTCTCAGTTCAGTTGACATCAAGGTGAGGAGAAGTGATCCATAAAAAAATTAGATGTGACCTCAAACTTCACTCCAGCATATGAAGTACAAGTAAAATATTCAGGTATTTTTTAATATCACTCCATTTCCATGTACACAGTCACGTTTTCCAATGAGTGTATGTAACCTCTATCTGTGGGTTCTGTGGGGCAGAACTTGGAATGAGTTTACAACAACAAATTTTAAAAACAAAATGGTTTACTTTCGTAACATATAACATCAAACATCAACATTTAACATCACACTTCAAGGTCCTGTTCAGGTTGCACTTCAAGTCCTTCTAGTTACAGTCTTCTGATATTGCCAAGTCCAATTCTTCTTTGCAAGTGGGTTGGCTCCTGAAGACTCCAAGGGCTTGGTGAACAGGATTCAACACGATAAAGGTTTCCAGGAGAACTCTCACCCATTACAACCACGAAAAGAAACCCTGAAACAATAAACTCCAACATTTACAACATAGGAAAAATAAACAACTACCTTCCCAGTAGTTCCCAACAACATTGCAGTTACCTTAACAAGGTGTTAAGGGCTTATAGAAATCAAGGTCCGAGTCTGATAGCCTTGTCTCCTCCAAACTACATGAGGTCTGCAGCCTCTTGCTGCTTTGAGTCTCCACCCCTTACTGGGTCAACCCATTCTGAGCATGGGGGTTACATGTACCTTTCTTCTTTTACCCTGAGGGATGGGGTAGAGTGGAGAGTGGTGAGAGGCAGCTAACAGTTCCAAAGAAGAACTCCAGTGGAACACCAAGAAAACAAAAGTCATGACTACTGGAGAATTATTCAGTTTTAGGGTGGACAGTGAGGGAGTTGAAATTGTTGAAGACTTTCTATTTGTTGATTCTCTCATAAACCAAAAGGGAGCTTGAGCCCAGCAACCTACTTTCTTCCTGCCGGCTTCCTGCCAGGAGATTGAGATGGGGAAGGGCAGCCATGAAGATTCTTAAAGGTAAAGATTTGTCACTGGCAACCAAGATCAACGTAATTCATGCGACATTATTCCCTATTATTATGTGTGGATGTGAAAGCTGGACAAAGGAGAAAGCTGGCGGGAAGAAAGTAGATTCCTTTGAAATGTGGTGTTGGAAGAGAGGGGTATGGAGACCAAAAATAAATAAATGCATTCTAGATCCAATTCGGTTGGAATGGTTCCTAGATGCTAAAAAAAAGCACGACAGAGGCTGTTGGGCTTTGGTCACATAATGAGAAGACAAGAGTCATTGGGAAGACAACAATGTTAGGAAAGAAGAAGAAGAAGAAGAAGAAGAAGAAGAAGAAGAAGAAGAAGAAGAAGAAGAAGAAGAAGAAGAAGAAGAAGAAGAAATTTTTCTCCCTTTCTCACAATACTAGAACCAGGGGGCATTCATTGAAAATGCTGGGGGGAAGAATTAGGACTAATAAAAGGAAACACTTCTTCACGCAACATGTGATTGGTGTTTGGAATATGCTGCCACAGGAGGTGGTGATGGCCACTAACCTGGATAGCTTTAAAAGGGGCTTGGACAGATTTATGGAGGAGAAGTCGATTTATGGCTACCAATCTGGATCCTCTTTGATCTGAGATTGCAAATGCCTTAACAGACCAGGTGCTCAGGAGCAACAGCCACAGAAGGCCATTGCTTTCACATCCTGCATGTGAGCTCCCAAAGGCACCTGGTGGGCCACTGTGAGTAGCAGAGAGCTGGACTAGATGGACTCTGGTCTGATCCAGCTGGCTTGTTCTTATGTTCTTATGTTCTTATGTTCGAAGAAGAAGAAGAAGAAGAAGAAGAAGAAGAAGAAGAAGAAGAAGAAGAAGAAGAAGAAGAAGAAGAAGAAGAAGAAGAAGAAGAAGAATTTGGTTTATATCCCACCTTTCTCTCCTGTAAAGGAGACTCAAGGTGGCTTACAAACGCCTTTCCCTTCCTCTCCCCTCAATGGATACCTTGTGAGGTAGATGGGGCTGAGAGAGTTTCGAAAAACTGTGACTACCCCTAGGTCACCCAGCAGAAATGTAGGAGTGCGAAAACACATCTGGTTCACCAGATAAGCCTCTACCACTCAGGTGGAGGAGCGGGGAATCAAACCCAGTTCTCCAGATTAGAATCCACCTGCACTTAACCACTACACCACGCTGGCTCTCAAAATAAAAGAAGACCCAACGTGAGGCGGATTGACTCTAGGAAACCGTGGCCCTCAGTTTGCAAGATCGGAGCAAGGCTGTTACTGATAGGACATTTTGGTGGACATGGATTCGTAGAGTCACCACGAGTCAGAAGAGACTTGGTGGCACTTAACACACACAAGTCATAGAGATCAGGTGGGGGGAAAAGGAGAAATAATTAGTAGAGAAGAAGGCACCTCTCAAATCTTTCATTTCATTCAGTTATTCGGAGAAAAGTTGAGTGTGAGAATCTGCTCTATTGTTTCCCATGGGTGTGTCCCCATGATTGCAGGTGTAATTTAATAATCCTGTTTGTTATTTCTCTTTGCTTTTTTGTCTCTCTGTGCATGGGCTAAGTCGGTACAGCTTAACTTCTCTAATTGAAATCCATCCACGGACTAAGTTTGTCCGTGGATACAGGTCTTGCACTGTAATTGTTTGTTCAGGGGAGAAATTAATCTCCTCGGAGCACGGCAAACCTAATTACCAATCCCCACAGAAATGGCTGGCTTCTCTATTGCTGCTCACATAGCCAGCTGGAGGGGAAAGACGGGCGCACCGTTCAATTAATCCTTCCAGAAAATGGTCTAAATCTGCTTCGCATCGCTCCCAGTGACAGATCTATTTTAGCGGCTGGGATCGGAGCAAGGCTTCGGTGCGGATCTAAAACAATTGGACTTCTGAGCAGACTGAGATTGGTTGCGGGGAGGTGAGTTGTAGTCATAATTCCTTTTTGTCCGGCCTGGCAAAATGACTGGGGAAAGATATGCTAGCTGCCAAATTGAATGCAGTCCATCAGACCTGCTGGATGGTGTCCCAGGTCTTTCTTGTGATTCCCAGCCCTTTGGGGGATCTAATGCACTCTCACTGTTCAGTTTCAAATACATATGTTTGAACGCTGCTCGGCCATCTCAATGACAGCACATCCGGTTTCCATGCAGAAAGTCCCGAGTTCAATCCTTGGCATCCCCAGTGTCTTGTATGTGTGTTTGATGTCGTCATTATTTTTGCTTTGTAAAGGATCAGGAAATAGGTCACATGATAAAACCTCTACCTGAGACCCTGGGGAACTAATTCAAATCAAATTAAATTAGAGCCAGCCTAGTGTAGTGGCTAAGAGCAGTGGACTCTAATATGGAGAACTGGGTTTGATTCCCCACTCCTCCACCTGAGCGGTGGACTCTAATATGGAGAACTGGGTTTGATTCCCCACTCCTCCACCTGAGCGGTGGACTCTAAAATGGAGAACTGGGTTTGATTCCCCACTCCTTCACCTGAGCGGTGGACTCTAATATGGAGAACTGGGTTTGTTTCTCCACTTCTCCACATGAAGCCTGCCGGGTGGCCTTGGGCCAATCCCAGTTCTCTCTAAACTCTCTCAGCCCCACCTACCTCACGAGGTGTCTGTTGTGGGGAGTGGAAGAGAAAGGATTTGAGCCTTCTTATGGTGGAGAAAAAGCGGGGTATGAATCCAAACTCTTTTTCTCTCCTTTTCGATACAAGGCAGCTTCATGTGTTTAAACCAGGGGTAGGGAACCTGCGGCTCTCCAGATGTTCAGGAACTACAATTCCCATCAGCCCCTACCAGCATGGCCAATTGGCCATGCTGACAGAGGCTGATGGGAATTGTAGTTCCTGAACATCTGGAGAGCCGCAGGTTCCCTACCCCTGGTTTAAACTGTTGGAATTTCCAGCCTTGCTTTGCGTGCAGCAGCAGCAAGAGCAGCATGGAATTCTGGGAAGCTGCACGAACATTCTAAAGGTGACAGTTAAAGTCCGTTGGTAGTGTTCTGTTCCCTCACCACACACTCTGAGACTGCCTGACTGACTAACAAAGAGAAAAGATGTGCTCTGTGCTCTGTATACTGTTGTAAACCAAATGATCTAGAAATGTGCTCTGACTAGACTAAAAGATATTGTCACGCAACCAAACTGTAACAAACCATTAGCCGTGCATGTAACTATTATTTGTGGCACTGTGTATATCATGTATATATCTCTCTCTCAGGTTAAGTAAAGTTCTGCTTACGTTTTAATGAACTTCTGAAGAAAAACGGCTGGTCTTTTGACAGATAACTATTCTAATTTGACGTGCCGCGCAATCCACATTTCCGCCCGCAACTTTGCTTGACAGGATTATACATACCAAATATACCTGTTGCCCTTCATAAACAACAATTGTATTTAGTTCAGTTCTGAGCTTTAACATTCACATAGGATTGCAATTGAAATTACATATGCTGGTAACTGTAGAGCTCAGTTTGTGGACTGGGTCTTTGCAACCTCTTCCTTTCTGTTGCTGTTTGTTGTACTATGGTTGCTAGCTCTCAGTTGGGAAATACCTGCAGATCCCGAGAAGGGCAGGGTCTGGGGAGCAGAGGACTTCAATGGGGTATAATACCGCAGAGCAGTGTTTCCCAACCTTTTCAACGTCGTGCTACCCTTGACCTCACTCTTCATATCTCAGGGTACTCTTGAGGTTCGTTTGATTTTTTTTTGCATTTTTAAAGGTTTTTCCCGTTTTTGGCCTGTAGGTGGGGGGAGTGGCAGGGGAAGCCGCGTTGACAGCCGCGTTGTTTGTTTTGCCTATTTTCGGCATGGATTGGGGGGATTTAAAGGGAGAGCTCCCTTTAAATCAACCCACCCCGCCATCCATGCCGAATTTAGGCAAATAAAACAATGCTGGTTTTCAGTGTTGTTTAAAGGGAGCCCATGAGGCTTCCAACCCCCCCCCCCCTTCAAAATCCATCTGATTCCGCTGTGGGAGGGGCAGGTGGTAGCATTGTCATGGTACCCCTGGGACGTGCTTATGGCACCCCAGGGTACCACGAAACCCTGGTTGGGAATCACTGCCATAGAGTCTACCTTACTAAGTGACCATTTTCTCCAGAAGAACTGATCGCTGTGACCTAGAGATCAGTTGTAATCCCAGGATATCACCAGCCACCTCCTGGAGGTTACCGTCCTAAATAAGTGGGATAGGTCATAGGTGCACCTATAGCTAATAAAGAGATCATTCTGCACCAGTGGCTAATAACAACTGAGTAATGTTCGCAATAAAGGAAATTTTTCATATGACTTTGTGTCTTTTTTATATTACTGTTCATCAAATCATAATCTCCAGTAACTCAAACATCACAGTTCAATAATAGTCCTTTTGAAGGTATGAACACTGAAGGGTTCTGATTCCTAATAAGATAAATACAATATTTTTTGCAGAAAATTCAGACTCTCTATTTCTAACTAATAACAGGCACCAGGCTCAGAAAATAATGCTTTCCAAAAATAAGTAACCAATTATCCCACTTTCGAGCAAATCTACCACTGATTTGGTTAGATCTTCTACGTTCTTCTCATTGGCCCAGTTACATACAATATGCTTCAAATGCTAATACAGAGTTCGCTGTCCTGGGATAAAAGTCTCCCTTTTGAGCAGCTGGACATGAGAGGAACGCTGCCTTATTTTGTCAAGGGGAGTGGGGAAAGCAATTTGAGACATCACCAATCTGATCATAATTTATACTGCCATACTACCAGAGAACCATGAAACCTTACTTTGGATTGGAATGCTCCGAGTTGTAAATGCATCAACTCTGCCTAAAACTGAATCAAGAACTGGACTTTTCCTGGTTCTCACTCATTTGAGCCTTTTTCACTGTATTGTTCTCTCCTGAGAACAGAACTTTGTGGGTTTTTCCCCAGGAAGACTTCGTTTCTTAGAACAGGGCCAAATTTTCCTACATCTAGGTCTCTCAAATGAGGGCACCTCACCCTTTGGTCCCTGAACTGCCTTTAGTTCAATTTCCACTGCGCCTGACATTGCCCCTCTCCCTCTGCATCCAGTGCCAACATTGGATCCTGCCTCCTTGAACCTAGAACTGATAAATATCATCCTGCAATTACCTCTATTATTCCCATCTACCTATATCTATATCCTAGACTCCTTGACTATCTATATCCTAGACTGTGTGTGTGTGTTGCCAAATTGCATGTGCACCTTTTATTACTTTTGGTCTTAACAAAATTGTTTAACTTCAGTTAAAAGCTGGTTTCCTGCAGCTTTCTAAAGGGAAAAGACTCCTGTAAAACATAGAAGGGAAAGATCCCAGTTACTCTCCTCTCACAGAGCAAGGTCTATCGCCACTAATTCCCCAACTTAAAATGGGACAGACCCCACTAAGTTGGGTAACCCCAGTGATGGGATCCAAAAAATTTAGTAACAGGTTTCCATGGTGGTGGGATTCAAACTGTGGCGTAGTGCCAGTGGGGCTGGGCGGGGCACAAAGGGGGCATGGCCAGGCATTCCAGGGGCGGGGCATTCCTGGGCGGGGCTGTGGCAAGGATGCAGCTGCTGCGCTGGTCCTTGGGCGGGAAACTAATGCACACAGGTGCAGGCTGCCACGCATACCGGTGCACCTCCTGCTAGACTGCTTCAAGTTCTGCGTGCTATTGCTGAGAGGAGGGGCATAACTAAGGCAAAAATCACGTGGCAAAATCACCAATTAGTAACCCCCTCTCGGCACACACAGATAATTAGTAACCTACTCTCAGGAACCTTTGAGAACCTGCTGGATCCCACCTCTGCGTAACCCTACTCGTAGGGTTGCCAGATCCTCCTTGGCCACTGATGGAAGATCAGATGATAGGGTTGCCCGATCCAGATTGGGAATCTCCTAGCAATTTGGAAATGGAACATGGGGAGGACAGAGCTCTCTGTGGGACACAATTCTATGGAGTCCACCCTCCAAACCATCCATTTTCTCTACAGGAACTGATCTTTGTAGTACCTCCCAACTTCTCACCTGGAGGCTGGCATCCATAACTACTTGCGACTTGCCAAACGAACAGCGGCTCTCAACCGTGGGAGGCGGGCAGGCCACCAGGGTTCAAAAGAATCCTTTCGCATTTTCTGTCCCTCCAGGCCGGCCCTATTTCCTCCTCGTCCTCCTCATTATTGCTAATTTTTTTTAAAGAACAAGAGAACAGGTTCGTCGGGCTGAGAAAGTGCTGATGGAAAGGCTTATCAAAAGAGTCTGAAAGAGGCTTATGGTTCATGTTTGCGTCTCTCAAGAGAGGGGGTAAAATTCCATCGTAATCCACAGGATAGAAAATGGCTGCATATGCAGAGCAGCAGTGCCCGCCACCTGCTCGGTCTTGTCTTCGTTATAACACTCCTGGGACAAACACACTGACCGGGCTTGTCAGAAAGAGAGTCAGATTTACTTCTTTCACCAGATGCAATCGCTTCTTCCTTCTCCAGTGAACGGCCTGGAATCCCATGTGAAAATGCCATTAAGCCACTGGGAACAGGATAGTGGTGGTAGGGGGCTAAACTCGGTAAGGACATGGTGGCTATTTTACGATAGCTCCTGATGACACGGCCCGCTCCCTCCGCCCCACCGCCAGGGCCACGTTTCTGAAAAAGAATAGGAAAAGAAAATCATGGCCTTTCCTATTTAATCCTTAAATCTCGTGTCTGATGGCATGTTTTCTTTCAATTAAGACCATCTAGGCCCCCTCTGGGTTGGCTATTAGTAGTTAATCTTGTACAGGAAGTCAGAACAGACATTTGGGGGCACCAACTGAAAGGGAAAGTCCCAGTCCGTGGAATCCACCGCAGGCCCTGTGGTAGCTCAGCACCCAAACAACATCCATTCAACGCATGTACTTGAAGCATTTTTCTGCCACCTCTTCGAAGACCTGCTCGAAATGGTTCACGACATTAAAGATAAACTCATAAAACATAGACTGGTCGACAACCACTGAAAACCACACAATAGACACTAGGAGTCTAAAAGCCCAGAAGCATAAGAGGGCACATAAAAACCCAGATCCTTGGTTAGGGCAGAAAGATGGTATCTCGATTTTGTCAATAAACAACAAGAAATAGAGGATTTGACAGCTTCCAGTCACAGACTGTCAACCTAACCTACCACGTGTTGGGAGAACCACACCTGGTGCGTGTGTTTCCCTTGCAAAAGTAGCAGAGCAGCACAGAGGCTGAACACAGGGAAGCTTACCTGGGCACACACGTGTGGCTGAGCTTGCTAGAGAGAACTTCAGACACAAAAGAAAGTCAGAGTCATTTGTAGTTTCTAATCTAATGAAAAGAGTATTTATTAGTGAACTCCATTCTGGATAGAAAGGTGGAGAGACTATCTAGTCTAATCTAGCTGGATGGAGGCGGATGCGTAGGAGACACATCCTCTCCCTAGGCATGGTGAAAAGTAAGATGGAGAGGTTCTGAGAAGAAGGCGGAAGCAAGGGAGGAAGTCCCCAAGAGTATCAGTATACATCAAAGGGATAAGCATGATAGAGTAAAGGTGACAAATTCCTAAGTCCCTATCTAGCCACTAGCTCGCTAGTAAAACCCCCCTCTGTAGGATGAGGCAGGAAACAGCATGAAGTCCCTTTCTTCCAACACCACATAGGGTCGTATGTTAACACATGCCCTCTCTCCCTGTCAATCAGCTTATGGAAGGGTCATGTGTACAGGATTGTGGACTCAGACCATTGGTCTACCAAGTTGGCATTAACTATTCTGAGTGGCAGCAGGTCTCCAACCTCTCAAGTAGAAGTCTTTCTCACTATGTACTGCCTGATCGTTTTAAGTTAGTCGGAGACTTTCTCTCTGGAAAGCAGGAGCTGTGTCACTGAGGCTGCTTTCTGCTGAGTCAGACTCTTGGTCTATGGGTCAGTATTGCCAGCTGTGACTGGTAGCAGCTCTCCAGGGTCTCAAGCAAAGGTCTTTCACCAACTTTGGATCTTCTGCATATAAAGCCAATGCTTAACCACTGAGCCACAGCCCCTTCACGCACCTTTGGGGCTGACAACATTAAAAAAAAATCATAAGTTCATTCTGCACAACCCAAATGAAACATTTTGAGGCAGGAAATAAAACCTTTCCTTCATGGGGTTCTGCAACGTTTTGAGCCCAAAACGTTTTTTTCCTCCCAGCCTCAAAATATTTTATTTGCATGCTGTTCCCTAGTGATTCTTTTTCTGAAAATGGTTTGAAAACATTTTCACTTGCTGTGCGATCTTTTCAGGATGTTTCTCAGACTTCACCATCAGCACTATTTTCTGACCTCGCCCTGGCTGTCTCACACTGCATTTTCATCTCTTTTTTTAAAAAAAGTTGTGTGTGGGGGTGTGTGGGGTGTGTGTCTCCATAGCTTCAAAGGCTTGACTCCTAGAGAATGGCAGGATGAGGCTTTGAAACCTTGTACTGTTGGATCCACAGATCTTTTTTTTTAAAAAAGAACAACAACCACAAAATGGCAGCCAGGAATAATTCCAAGGGGGTGAGTGTGAACAAACATGGGAGGGTGCAGGGTGTTGCAAACAGTTCTCAAAACATTTTCAATGACTTGTGCAGAATGGGCCATACAATTGAACCTTGGATGTGTCTCTCCAACTTTTCTCCCATTTGAAAAAGCTTGTGAATCTCTTGTGAAGAGCCAGCGTGGTATAGTGGTTAAGAGCAGGTGCACTCTAATCTGGGGAGCTGGGTTTGATTCCCCACTCTGCCACTTGAGCTGTGGAGGCTTATCCGTGAACTAGATTAGCTTGTGCGCTCCAACACAGCTGGGTGACCTTGGGCGAGTCACAGTTCTTCGGAGCTCTCTCAGCCCCACTGACCTCACAGGGTGTTTGTTGTGAGGGGAGAAGGGTAAGGAGATTGTAAGCCCCTTTGAGTCTCCTACAGG
The DNA here is from genome assembly GCF_021028975.2 of Sphaerodactylus townsendi. Classification (NCBI taxonomy): domain Eukaryota; kingdom Metazoa; phylum Chordata; class Lepidosauria; order Squamata; family Sphaerodactylidae; genus Sphaerodactylus; species Sphaerodactylus townsendi. The sequence continues at coordinate 72,666,802 of NC_059433.1, forward strand.
AGAGAAAGGGGGATATAAATCCAAACTCCTCCTCCTCCTTCTCCTCCTCCTCCTCCTTTTTATTCTTCGTATTCTTCTTCCATTACTCTTAGAGACTTTTATATTTTTCTGCACTAAATGGGTTATGTTCCTCCCATCCCACCCGTATGTCAGAGACAGATAAACTCCACCGGGCTAGTTGCCTTGTAAAAAAAACACACACGCAAAAAATCACCGCAGAGTGACAGCCAATCTTTCACTTGCAATCCATCAAAAGGGCACTTGTAGCTTTGAGACAAATAACAGGAGGGGGAAATAAAAGCCTCACCAGATACTCTTTGAAAGAAATATGCTGCAAATTCCCTATCTGGATATGATCAGGTTATTGAAGCATAGCCTAACCCCAGCTGAACCAGCCCAGGGCTCTTCCACTTCAAGGGTACTTTGTGCAAACAATTGTTACCAGAGACTATGAAGTGAAGCAAAGTTTCATTGGGGGCCGGCAGAAACCTGCGGAGAGAACAGAAAGGAAGGAAAGGAAATACTGATGGCTGAGCCGAGATCTTTTGGACCAACTGGAAGACATCCTCATATGCTCACCAGTTCCCCAAGTGTCTGGCGTCTTCCAGAAAAAAATGGGATAGAAATGTAATGTAATAAATAATCAATAAAATAAAGAGGCAAGGCACTCCATAACACACACACAGCTGTCTTGTACCCTAGCAGCAGTGGCGTAGTGGTTAAGAGAAGGGGGCTTTCCCCTCTCACCTTCTGCTGCGCGCCGCTCTCGCGCCCCCTCAGCGCGTGTCATTCCTGGCGGGCTCTCGGGGTTCCCCACGACCCTGCGCTCCGCTCCGCGCGGGGTCATCAAAAGGTGCCGTTTCTTCAGTGCCAGGAATGACGCGCACTGAGGTGGTGCAAGAGCGGCAGCGTCGGGGTGGCTGTGTGGTTGCCGCCCTTGCAAGTGGGGAGCGCTGCTGGACCCCGCGCTACTTTCCCGGAGTAGCGCGCAGCAGAAGGTAAGTGGGGAAAGCCCCAAGGTGAACTCTAATCTGGAGGAACGGGGTTTGATTTCCTGCTCTGCTGCTTGAGCTGTGGAGGTTTATCTGGGGAATTCAGTTTAGCCTGTGCACTCCCGCACACGCCAGCTGGGTGACCTTGGGCTAGTCGCAGTTCTTCTGAGCTCTCTTTACAGAGGCAGTTCTTCCAAGCCTTCATTACAGGGGCAGGAGATTTTTCTCCAGGGCTGTTGGCAAACCCTCTTACTAACACAATCCCCTAATCAGTTAGGCATGCGCAGATGTACCCTAGGTGCATTATACATAAAAGCAAATTGGTAATCGGAGAAGTAAATGTCACTGGGATAAATGAGTAAGAATACTTCTTAAGGAACAGCACACGGATGTTAAAACGATTATTAAAGAAGGAAAGCAAAAAAATCTGATATTGGACTATCTAATCTAGTGGGCTATCTAGTGTTTCCTGGGTGTAATCAGTCACCTTCCACTACATTAGCAACATTGAATTCTAAACCAAAGTGATGGGAGGTATTCTCCCTAATTGCCACTTGTAAAAAGACAATTATATTCCGTGTCTCCCCTAATGTACTGTGGCATTTGCAACTAGCGAAGGCTAACCCGCACGACCTTTGCTGTTGTCAATTCGGGGTTGAGCAGGGTGGAAAAACAAAGAATAATTGCGTTGTGGCGGAGAACCAAGGCTCGCCACCCCTAACTGTAATTCACTTGGGTACGGAAAGGTGGCTTAAAGTGAACCTGAGCAGCGCAGGGGGGATCGGTGCCTTTAAGGTGGCCAAATGATAGGATTGCCAGCCACCTGGAGGAAAAAATTACCTGGAAAGTAACACCTCACAAAGTCTCTGTTAAAGAGGCAGGGTGTTGCCAGGGGTGGCAGCTTGACCAGATGAATAGGACACGAAGAAGAAGAAGAGGAAGAGGAAGAGGAAGAAGAAGAAGAAGAAGAAGAAGAAGAAGAAGAAGAAGAAGAAGAAGAAGAAGAAAAAGAAAAAGAAAAAGAAAAAAAGAAGAAGAGTTTGGATTTATATCCCCCCTTTCTCTCCTGCAGGAGACTCAAAGGGGCTGACAATCTCCTTGCCCTTCCCCCCTCACAACAAACACCCCATGAGGTGGGTGGGGCTGAGAGAGCTCAGAAGAGCGGTGACTAGCCCAAGGTCACCCAGCTGGCATGTGTGAGAGTGCACAGGCTAATCTGAATTCCCCAGATAAGCCCCCACAACTCAAGTGGCAGAACTGGGAATCAAACCCGGTTCCTCCAGATCAGAGTGCACCGGCTCTTAACCTCCTACGCCACTGCTGCTCTCTTAACCTCCTATACAAGGCGAAAGTTCAGCCTAAGGGCAGGCACACTCAAGGCTATTGACTGCGCCAGGCGCAGAGTGCTTGTTGATGGGTGGTCGTAAAACATCCCCCTTTTGCTGCTCGCAACTCCTATATTCCCTTCTTGCCATGTAAAGCGCCATTTACCTGGGAGTAAGGCCCCGCTCCGAGTCTTGACGCAGATTAGGGCAAAGCTGACTCTTCGAGGACAGTGGCGTAGTGCCAACGGGATGGGGGGCACAACGCCCTGGGTGGCGCTGTGGCGGGGGTGTAGCTGGGCTGTGAAAGGGACATGGTGGGGGTGTTCCGGGGTGTTTCGGGATGGGGGCAGGCACCGGAGCAGCAGGGGCACAGGGCGCACGTGTGCCCCAGGCAATTCCCTTTCACTCTGCCTTTGGTGGCTGGGCTGGCACCCCTCTAGCACCCATCTAGCAATCTACAACTCTCAATTTTTGCTATCAAAAGGTTTTGTGGTTTGGCTGCGCAAGCACAGTCCCACGACAATGAACAACTGAAGTTTCTCCTTGTATTCAAACAAAATGGGAATTTTCCTTTCTTTACTCCTCTGGCCTGTTGCCTCCCGATCCCATCCCGGTATAGACAAACTAGGTAGATCCTTGAAGCCTCAAATCAGCCAAAGACATGAATCAGCAGTTTTGCAGCTCTCCCTCGGCTCAGCTGCCTCCCGCTGTTCTTCCTGAAGCAGCAGCCTCTGCTTCCAGCTGGGTCCTGCTTTCCTCCCCATTAATAAAGGGGGAATCCGTGGGTGGGATCTCATTCCAGCAGCGAACGATTTAGCAGAGACGAGCCAGTGTGGAAAGGAACCACTTCAAACAGGCCGACCCGCAGCTGAGCAAAATCAGATGGATGCTGACTCAAGTTTGGTCTCTTTGGGAGGGGGAAAAAAATCCACAAAAATGTGTGCCGTGCCTTAAAAGTCAAATTGGGTAATTACGAGTCTCTTGCATCAGTGCAGCAATTTGCATATTTTCATTAAAGCTCTAGGGATAACCCGCCTGTTTCTATCCGAAGGAGGCAGACTGCAGGGCTGTGATTCTTTTTTGGGCCCAATCTACAAATGCGCAGAACTTTGGGAAGCATTTTTCATTTCCAGCAACTGCATTCGTCCAGTTTGCTGCAGCATCTGATAGCCAGCTAGAGTTGCCAACAGGCCTGGAGAAAAAGCATCCTGTCCCTTTAATAGAGGCTTAATGGGGTGTAGTATGTTTCACTGGCATGTTTCCAAACATTAAGCCTCTGTTAAAGAGAGAATATTTTTCCACCAATACAGTTGCCAGCCCTTAGTTGGGAAAATTGGAAGATTTTGGGAATGGAGGTTGGCAATCCTATTTAACAGCTGAAATGGAATGTTTGTGGAGGAAGTGACATCACGCCAATGGCCCTCCTCCTTTCCACCTGCTCCCCTGCTGCATGCTGTTGCAATGAAATATTAACATTCATGATCGTATTCAGCAGAGTAAAGGGTGCAATAAACAGAGTTGACACGCTGGCTGATTCCGCATGGGCAAAAACAGCGGTGTGAAAACGGTGTGAAAACAGCATAAACCCTTTTACACTGTTTTAAACCCTTTTACACAATTTTCACACCGTTTTCACACTGCTGTTTTTGGCCCATGCGGAACCAGCCGCTGTGAGTGAGTTGGGTTTAAAAATGCTTTACTAAATAACATGAGATAGTAAGGAAATACGTGAATAAAAATAATAATAATAACACAACTTCCTGACTATCCAAGCAGCATCTTAGCCACATCATGGCTAGGCAACAAGAAAACAGAAGAGGAAGTAAGTGGGGAACAAAATTGTATGTGTAGAAGAAGAGAAGAGTTTGGATTTATATTCCCCCTTTCTCTCCTGCAGGAGACTCAAAGGGGCTTACAATCTCCTTGCCCTTCCCCCCTCACAACAAACACCCTGTGAGGTGGATGGGGCTGAGAGAGCTCCGAGAAGCTGTGATTAGCCCAAGGTCACCCAGCTGGCATGTGTGGGAGTGCACAAGCTAATCTGAATTCCCCAGATAAGCCTCCACAGCTCTGGCGGCAGAGCTGGGAATCAAACCTGGTTCCTCCAGATTAGATGCATGAGCTCTTAACCTCTTACGCTACTGCTGCTCCTGTGAGGACATGAATAGCACCCACTTAACCAGTATATGTAATATGTATAATATGTAATCTTTATCTTTTCTTTCTTAAATTAAGTTCTGTGTGTCTTTATTTTCTTTACTTCTTTTAAAACGCAATAAAAATTTAATTGAGAAAAAAAGGGCAATATGCTTTTACCCCACACACCCCTTTCCTGCATATGTGACACAGGTCACTTCTTCACTGATACCCAATGGTCAAACAAATACTCTGTTTACTCAAGAGACACTGATATTCCAGAAATACCTTTTACACTTGAATTCCCATTTGCCACAGGCCAGTCTAACTATCTGGATGCAAGAAAGCATACAGCAAATTAACTCTTTCATAACTCAGAGGGCTGGCACTCGCGATAACCAACAAATACTGACGGGGACAGTGGGCAGAGGGCAGAAGGTCTCCTGCCAGGCCAGGAGACCTGGGGCCCCTCCGCACTGTAGGATTCAACCTTAGTTCAACGTAGGTCCGACCCAGGTAGTCCGCACAGCTGTAGCATTCGACTCTTGTCTGTCTCGGCTCCCCTCTCTCACCGATAAATTTTCGAGCTTGACTGGGAGATACAACTTCCTGGCGAACTCGGGTTGCACTCAAGCCGAAGCCGGCAGAGTGCGGAATCTCCCTCGCCTCGACTCTGCCAGCCAGCCAATCACAGTGCAGTATTTCGGCCATGCACAGAACGGGAGACTAGTGGTGGCAGCGAGAAGTGTGCTTTAAAAAAAATCCTCCTACATAGCTCCTACGTCGGTAAACGAAAAAAAAAGGGATGCACACTCACGTTTCCCGCCATAGAACAGCAGCCAATCGGGAATGAGGAGGGAAGATGCGAGGAGGTAATCCCGCCCTCTGAACTCGGCTCCGGAGACACGAGTCAGCTGCTGTGCGGAGTAACAGAGGAGTCGAGCTCAGGTAACAATTTCCGAAGACACGAGTCGAACCCTAGTTGCCTCTGCTGTGCAGAGGAACCCCTGGTAAGGGGTAAGTAAGATCCCATGACTCTGGGAGAGCCTCGCCACTGTGTATCGGCAATAGTTGCAGTCTGCTCTCTTGCTTTCTCTGGGTGGTGCTGTTGGGTCCTGCCTGATGGCCACTGTGAGGATGGAGCCTGCCATGAAGAACTGGGCTTAGGTGCAAGGAATCACACCTGTTTGTGGGGAAGGGGAAGTATCTTCACCTCTGATAAGTTAATGAATTTTTCACTGTTCTTTCACTTTCCTTTGATGCTTGTAACTGTAGCTGAGCTAGAGGCAACCCTGTCGCCAGCCCAGCAGAGGCGGGCAGAAGGTAGATGGACATCATCACCGTTCTGTTCTTGAGATGCTCGATTTCTAAACATCTTTCTTTCTGTGGTGTTGTTCTCACATTCCATGGGAAACAGGGAGGGGGGTTTATGGCAGGGACTCTGAGGGGATAAATGTAACTGTACTTCCATAGCCCAGCAGAACTGGCTTTGAAAAAGCCAGGTGCTAGCTGTGTCCAATAAAGATTTCTGATCAAGAATCCAGAGTCTATTATTGATTACAGTCTGAAGACCTGACAGTCACCTTCCTCCCATCTTCTGGGCATAGAGCAGAGGTCACTGGGGGTGTGGGGAGAGGCTGTTGCAAAGTTCCTGCATCATGCAGCAGGTTGACCCAGGAGGTCATCTCCAACTCTATGTTGCTTTGATTGTATGCCGGTCTGCAGCTGATGGCTGAAGATCTCCTGGATTGACAACTGGTCCGAAGGTTACAGAGATCAGTTTCTCTGGAGAAAATGGCTGCTTTGGGCAGTGGACATTATATCCTGTAGAAGTTCTTTCTCTCCCCAAACCCTGCCCTCCTCAGACTCCATCTTCAAAATCTCCAGGGATTTCCCAATCCAGAGGTGGCAATCCTGGTATTTATTTGGCTTATATATCACTCCCTCCATCAGTGGCATAGGGGAGGCCCCCACAGGCCATGCCCTTCCTGCCCACGTGGTGCCCCCCCCATCACTGCAAAGAGCAGCTGGCTGAAAAGGCTGCTCCAGGCTTTTTCTGGGCCTGAGTGTGGGGTGGGGCAAGGGGGCAAGGGAGAGAGATGTGTGGGCCCCACCCCCTGCCCACACCCCCATATCTTAGTTCAGCCAACTGCAAAGAGTAGCCAGCTGAAAAAGTAGCCTGTCTGGGCCCCCCAGGCAGATCCGGGCTTCTGCCAGGCCTGGGGGAAGGGGGAGAGGTGTGGGGGCAATTTTCCATCCCCCACGTGATGCCAATGGTGTGCACCCGGGGCGTGGCACCCTCCCGTCCCATGGTAGCTACGCAACTGTCCTCCATGAACAGGTTCAGAGAGATGATGTCATAACCTATGTAGATCTGGCCCTGGAAAGGAATCGCATTCCTTAATATCAGTTGATGCTTTTTCATACAAAGCAACATTATGGGTGTGGGTACTGGACGCCTGATATATCTGATCTAAACATCTGCCTGTAAAACATATCCTGTATTTTTCCTGTATTCCCACGATACCCATAAGTCTCCTCTTTCCTGGGGTCCTTTTCTGTCATTCTTGCAATATCCCCCCCCCCCCCCCCCCAGGGATTGTTAAATCTCATCAATACAATAATGAGAGTTGCTACCTTTTATTAATAAGAAGGCTGGAGAAAGAGGTAGCCAGATCCCTATTTTCATGCTTACAGCTCTCCAGTTGCTACTCAATCTGTTACTGTAATTTATAGCCCTGGCTTATCTGTATCTTCTCATGGTAATCTTCTCCCGGCTGTCTCAAATGGTGATGTATGGGAATCAATTATGGACTGAAGTAGCCAGGATAACAAAACCTGAGAAAATGTATCATCTGGGACCGAGAGGTGAGTTTCTTGGAACCTAACCTGTGAACCTGTGAACCAAAAAGCCAAACAAAACACCAAAATGGAAAATGGAAGGGTACTAAGGCAGGTCAATAATTTGTACAGAATTGCTTGTTCCAAACATTTGTCACTGAACTTAAATGGTTAAATGTTCAGTGAGAACCCTAATAGTTTTTCACACGTTGAGCAGTTGAGGTGATCTTGTTAGGTGATCTTCTTGTCCAGCGTGGTGTAGTGGTTAAGAGCAAGCGCCCTCTGGTCTGGAGACCTGGGGTTGATTCCACAGTCTGCCACTTGAGCTGCGGAGGCTTATCTGGTGAACCAGGTTAGCTTGTGCACCCCAACACACTCCAACTGGGTGGCCTTGGGCTAATCACACTTCTTTGGAGCTCTCTCAGCCCCACCCACCTCACTGGGTGTTTGCTGTGGGGGGGCGGGAAGGAAAAGGAGATTGTAAGCCCCTTTGAGACTCTTTACAGGAGAGAAAAGGGGGATGTAAATCCAAACTATTAGTGGGATTCCAAGAAATGTGTGAGATTGGAGATTGCCATCCTTTTCTGGCAAACAGCAGGAAAGGGAGAGGGCAGGAATGGAGGAATGATAGCTAACCATCTGCTAACCATCATTTTTGGTGAATACCTGGAAGTGATGCAGAGGTGGGATCCAGCAGGTTCTCACAGGTTCCCGTGAGTAGGTTACTCATTACTTGTGTGTACCGAGAGGGGGTTACTAATTGGTGATTTTGCCACGTGATTTTTGCCTTAGTTACGCCCCTCCTCTCAGCAGTAGCGCACAAAACTTGAAGCAGTCTAGCAGGAGGTGCACCGGCGTGCGTGGCAGCCTGCGCCTGCGTGCATTCGTTTCCTGCCTAAGGACCGGTGCAGTGGCTGCGTCCTTGCCACAGCCCCACCCAGGAATGCCCCGCCCAGGAATGCCCGGCTATGCCCCCATTATGCCCCGCCCAGCCCCATTGCTGCTAAGCCACAGTTTGAATCCCACCACCATGGGAACCTGTTACTAAAAATTTTGGATCCCACCACTGAAGTGATGCCATATTAACATGGGAACTGCCTGCTTTTAGCCCTTTCCCCCTGCTTTTGAGAACCTGAGGAGTAGGGCGGGGGGGAATGGTCTTCACACAGTGATGCTCTAGGAATGTCCTTTCCCCTCCTATGATTAAGACCATAGAGACTAGAGGAGCAAGCCCCGGTGACACCACGTCCTCCCAACTCACAGCCCCCACAAATCTCCCAGCATTTGCAAAGGGACCCTAACGCTATACTTAATTTCCAAAATTCCCTTCCCATCTAAACCTGGCACAGTCTCATACAGACATCCTCTTACATTAGAGCCACCGAAAAGAATTCGAAAGGTCGCGATTGTCACGTGCAGCTTCCATTCGTTTCAAAGTGGCTTGCCTAAGAGCGCACGGTGGCAGTTTCTATTTCACAGCTTCATTAGTAATGCACAACGCTTTACCAGAAGCGAGGGAGCTGAGACACAGACAGACTTGCGGGCAAAACCCTCCAGCAGAATATTGGTTTCCTTCATTCATCTTTACTCGGAAAGTGTCTCCCCCCGTGAGGGACCTTCTCTTCCCCGTCCCGGTTTGCCGTGACAGATGTTACCCAATAGGTTGCACCTGTATTCCGCTCACAGCATTTCCTTCTGAGAGCCGGCCAGGCGAGCAGTGAGAAAGAATTGTTAGGGCTTTTCCCCACCACTGCTCAGAGAATCCTTCTATCTATTATCCTGACACAATTGCCGTGTTCTGGGCACTTAACCCGGGAGATTAAATCTTTATGCACCAGTGCGGAAAGATCATATCTCTGTAATTCTTTATATCTATAATTTTTTCAGCTGCCTTGGTTTAAGCCTGTCATATTTATGGCACAACTGTAATTTCAGGGAGGGCTTGCAAATGCCAATCTCAAAAGACATTTCTCTCTCGCAAGCCACTCCGAGAAATGTTTCTACAAGGAAGTGTAGAAGTGTAGGGGCTGTTCGGGGAACCCAGGGCTGACAACTGCCAGGCGGTGGTTGAAGGTGGTTGAAGATCTCCTGGGATTACAATTGATCTGCAGGCTGTAGAGATCAGTCCACTTGGAGAAAATTGACATTGATTGACTGTAGGGCAGGGGTCTGCAACCTGCGGCTCTGGAACCGCATGCGGCTCTTTCAGCCTTATATTGCGGCTCCGCATGGCCTGGAGGTCGGAGGGTAGCATGGGCGTGTCCCTCCAGGAAAGGTGAGTAAAGGGGCCAAACAGGAGGCTGCTCTGCATGGAGCCGCCTCTCCGGCTCAGTAGATCTTCTGGGCCATGGAAAACGGGTCCAAATGGCTCTTTGGGTGGTAAAGGTTGCTGACCCCTGCTTTGTGGCACTATACCCCTTTTAGTCTCACAACGCCTCCTCTCCAGATTCCACCCTCAATACAGAATCATAGAGTTGGGAGAGACCCCAAGGGCCGTCAAGTCCAACCCCTGAAATGCAGGAACACACCATCAAAGCACTCCTGACAGATGGCCACCCAGCCTCTCTTCAAAAACCTCCAAAGAAGGAGACTCCGCCACACTCCGAAGTTGTGCAGCCCTTACTGTCAGGAAGTGGTGAAGAGAAGGTCAAGAGGTGACATGACAGCTAGATATTTGAAGGAATGTCATGTTGGTGAGGGAGCAAGCTTGATTTCTGCTACTGCAGAGACTAGGACCAGGAGTAATAGGTTCAAGGTGAAGGAATAGAGATTTTCCACCTAAACATCTGGAAAAATGTCCTGACTGTAAAGGCTGTTCGACAGTGGAATGCACTACCTTGGAGTGTGGTGGAGTCTCCTTCTTTGGAGGTTTTTAAAGAGAGGCTGGATGGCCATCTGTCAGGAGTGCTTTGATTGTGAGTTCCTGCATTGCAGGAGGTTGGACTTGATGGCCCTTGGGGTCTCTTCAGACTCTATGGCTCTATGATTCTAGGTGTTTGAGATGGGTGGTGTTAGGACTTCAGCAGGGTATAATGCCATACAGTCCACCTTCTGAAGCAGACATTTTCTCCAGATGAACTGATCTCTGTTGCCTGGAACTCAGACATAATAGTGGGAGATCTCCAGCCGCAACCCAGAGGCTGGAAACCCTACTTAGCGATGGCCCGTGCCTCTTGAGAGAAGTCTGTTCCACCCTCTGAGAATGGTTGCTCACTCACAATGTGGGCCATTTCCCAAAATTAGTAGTGTGGATGCCAGTTGTGGGAAGAGTGGTTCGTATGATGTGGCCTCCTGGTCTGACTTCTCTGAAAGGACCTGCTTTTTCTGGACTTCTGGTATTCTTGGAAACTCTAACGTTTTTTTAAAAAAACCAGTCGCAGCCACCCCAATCCCAAAGAGTCCTATAAATCAGTAATGAGCCTCCAGAAATGCAGTTGTGAACTGTTCTTTCTGTGAATAGCACAACCGCTCAGCAGTGGCTGACTCTGAGACTCAGGGTCCTGAAATACTGTACAATTTATCATTTGTTTTTTTTAAAAAAACCATGACGGATTGAATGAAGAATGGGAAGGAGTGGGGAACAGGCACGGCATTAGACCGAGAAGCCGTTTTCTCCCTTCTGCAAAACATTTCACCAATAGCAAATTTCAACATATAAATGAATAGGCAAGACCAGAGAAACGGTTTGTCACACATTAGATTAATTCCCCCCCGCCCAAAAAAAGAGCTGGACATCTGGGAGAAGCAGGTCATAAATGTGATGGTCTGTCTCTGCCCTCAGGCATCCAGAGGTATACCATCTCTTTTTTCCTCCCTTCTAAAGCACCTTCCGCACAGGCAAAGTAAACCAGGTTGCAGACAGGAGTATTCGCATGACTCCGTGCCGGCAGTGGACAGAACCCACTGAAGCAATGCGGGTTGCCGTCACACCTTCACATGGAGGCACGGGATTTTTTTAAAAAAACTCACCTCCTCCGCTGCATAGCTATGTGGGCAAGCAGGCATGGGCCCTTTCCGCACGGGCTGTTTACAGCACCCTAGGGATGACAAAAACGTCGTCCCAAGGGAGCTGTTCGCATGGGGGCCCAGCTGCTTCGCAGCCGCGCCACCCTCGCTCCCCTCCAGTGGCGCGAAGCTGCCATTTTCCTACCTTGCTCCCTGAGCAAGGTTTTTGGAAAACGGCGGCTTCCAGCCACTGCCGTGCGAACGGCAGCGGCTGGAAGGCGCCATCCCCCCTTTCCCGATCGACGTACCTTCCCTGCGACCTTCCGGCGCATTGCCAAGGCCTGGGGACACGCCCCCCCTTCCCTGCGACTCCGGAGCGGTTGCGCAGGGCAGGGGGCGTTTCCCCTGGCCTGGGCGACGTGCCAGAAAGTCGCAGGGAAGGTAAGTTGATTGGGCAATGGTGCAGCGTGGCGCCGTCTTCCCTGTCGTTACTGGGTCCGTTCGTGTGAATGGTCCCAGGGGGGTTGGGTCAGCATCATGTGCACCGACCCAACCCCCAGCGTGGCCGTGTGGAAGTGGCCATGGACCCCCTCAGCCATGCTAACATCCCTGTGTCCCTGCATGGCTATGCAGCTGCCAGGCGGGACCTTGGAAAATGGAGGGAAGCACGGCTGCTGAAAGCATTTCCCCGACAGCTGTTTGCTCAGGAGTGGCTGCAAGCTGCATTAAAATGAAAGAATCACAGATAGTGTGATTCTTTAAAAACCCAGGTTGGAGGGAGGGGAACATGGAGCAGACTCATGTTAGGAGCGGGATCTGGGTGAAGTTCTCCCTCCAAAACAGGTTTGATACCATCATTTGCCCACATTTATTGGCCCGTGCGGAAGGGGCCTAAACGTTTCATCTAAGAAACATGGAACTCTTATTCCATGTTTACATAGCTGAAAATTAAAAATAAAAGTTAAATAAAGTTTATCCAAAATAAAAGGATATGTGTTTTATAATAGATATATTAGATATGAAGATATATTTAAAAGACAGAGTAATGTAATTTCAAAAAAATTATATAAATTAAGGTAGTTTGGGCCCAATACGGGGGGGCACTATGCCAGTGAACTTGCCCTCTCTGGGGCACTTACCCTAGCGGAGGGGCAAATCCATTGGCATCTTGAGGTAGTGAGTTCCACCGCTTAACAGTTTGCTGTGTGAAGAAATAGCCTTTGTTATAAGTCTTGAACATACTGCCATCTTCAGCCTGAAGGTACAATATTATTCATGTGAGATATTTATTATCTCTTGGGGATTAGGGGGTATACCAAATCCAAATCCAAATCCAAATCCAAATCCAAATCCAAATCCAAATCCAAATCCAAATCCAAATCCAAATCCAAATCCAAATAATAATAATAATAATAATAATAATAATAATAATAATAATAATAATAATAATAATAATAATAATAATAATAATAATAATAATAATAATAATAATAATAATAATAATAATAATAATAATAATAATAATAATAATAATAATAATAATAATAACTTCCTAGGTCTCTGGGTGAGGCTTGAATTGTAATGAAGGCCAACAACCAGCTAAAGATCTGGCAGCTGTGAAATCTACCATAACAACAACAACAACAACAACAACAACAACAACTTCTTGCTTTTTGAGCTGTGTAACCTACCCAGTCTCAAAGGTCTGGCGTAAATAATAATATGTTAAAAGCGATTACAACAATAGACAATTTTAGATCTACGTGGCTGCCCATTACACAGCAAGAGATAAGACTTAATAGACCAGCTCCATATTACCTTTTGTATCAAAAACCACCCCAGCTAGAAATATTTCACATCTGGCCAGGATTATACATTCAGAGAAACCAGAACCTACGGCTGAGTGCCACAAGCTATTTTAGGATACATGGAACAGGTGGCAGCAGAGAAAGCCGAAATTGGTCGCTGAAGGGAAGTAGCATAACCGGCCTTCTGTAAATCCATTGCTGGGCAGCATAGGCATAATAATGCGGTTTGCGGTCTTTCTGTTTGTGGTAGGGCTGCCAGGTAGACCCTGGCAACCAGAAAGGGCTGAGAGGGCTCCTGACATATGTTCATCCAACCCTCTGCTTAAAAACCTCCAAAGAAGGAGAGTCCACCACCCTTCGAGGCAGTGAATTCCACTGTTGAACAGCCCTGGCAGTCAGAAAGTTCTTCCTAATGTTTAGGTGGAATCTCTTCTCCTGCACCTTGAATCCATTACTCCTGGTCCTAGTCTCTGAAGCAGCAGAAGTCAAGCTTGCTCCATCTTCAACATGGCATCCCTTCAAATATTTAAACACAGCTATCATGTCCGTCCCCCCCCCCTTAACTTTCACTTCTGTAGACTGAACATCCCCAGCTCCCTAAGACTCTCTTTGTAGGGCATGGATTCCAGACCTTTTACCATTTGGCTTTACCTTCCAAAGCAGCTGTTTTCTCCAGATGAACTGATCTTTGTTGCTTGGAGATCAGACATAATATCTCCCCAAAATCTCCAAGTATTTCCCAACACAGAGCTGGTAACCCTAATGCTAAGGGAGATGTGAGCTCTTTCCCAAGATCTTATCAAGGGTTGTTTCCCCACCTACCTCGACCACCCTTTGCTGTGCGCTACTCCCAGCGCACGTCATTTCTGGTGCGCTCCTGGGCTTCCCCACAACATCAAAAGGTGCCATTTTGAGGAGCGCCAGGAATGACGCACGCTGAGGGGGTACGACAGCGGCAGCGTCGGGGCGGCTGCATTGTCGCCGCCCCTGTAGTGGGGAGTGCCGCGGGACCCCGCGCTACTTGGGGAGAGTAGCGCGCAGCAGATGTTAAGTGGGGAAACGACCAAGGATTCTTCGGAAAAGTTGGTGGGGCACCAGGTGGAGGAAGCATGCTCCGATTTTGTCGACCAGAGACCCAACATGCAACATTTCCATGCAAACTTCAGATATGTAGTAAAGTTTGGGCCAACAACTTACACGCATCTCTGTCCTATTATTTGCTTTGCAAATTCACTGCAATACAACACACTGGCTGATATGTTAACCACTTGGACTGTGGCTGGTGGTGGCAGCTGGTGGCTTTGGATGCTATCAAAGCTTCACTTTCTTGAAGCAATTCTGGATACATCAAAGGCATTCTTTCGTGGTGAGGCTGTGTCAACACGCTGCAGAGCATTCCTTGCGGTGGATTTGGCACTTCACTAAATGCATTTAAACACCCCACAACATGCATAACCAATCCTCCCAGCCTGCTTAATTAACTGCATCTTGAGAGGCCCAAGAGAAGTCAGGTCGCTTGAGGTTAACAACGAAAACGCACCTCCAAAATCCTGGGGTCTAAATGCAAAGAGAGCGACAGGAGAAAATCTTTGCACATCAACTAAACTCCTTTTCTTTGCCCCTAATTTTGCTGCATGCTTTACAGTGCAATCCTATGCAGAGTAACTCCTGCCCAAGACCATGGTGAATTAGTGGGTTTAGACAGGAGTAACTCTGCAGAAGACTGCACTATCAGTTTTGTTAGGAGAATTCATGGATCTGCCTTTTGAAGCAGCATCTTCTTCCTTGCATTCATTTTTTTTTTATTTTATTCAATTTGGTATACCACCCCATCCCTGAAGGGCTCTGGGCATTCATTCATTCATTCATTCATTCATTCATTCATTCATTCATTCATTCATTCATTCATTCATTCATTCATTCATTCATTCATTCATTTCTTGCATTTATATATTTCTTGCATTTATATTCTGCCATATCTCAGTGCGACTTACAATAAAAAGCCCAGCCGTTTGCTTGCAAGCAGCTGCAACCCAGGATTTATTGAAAAGATCAGTGAATAGCATGATTCTCAAAAAATCCAGTTTGGAGAAAATAGCACGGGGCAGACTCATTTTAGAGGCCGTTCTACAACCGTGCTTACTGGCCCGTGCGGAGTGGGCCTCAGGGGCACAACCAGAGTGGAATGCCATTCCACCGGAAGTCCCTACCAAAGGATTCTTCACCACAGTGTAATATAAATCAAAGAAAAACAAGTTGGCAAGACACTCTTACCCACCATTTTATTCCCTAGAGGAATTCAAATGATACACAGTTGCATAATTAGTAATAACTAGAATTGCTAGTATTAATAACTAGAATGACTAGAATCCCCACCCAGACTCTTCTTTTTCATCAACATCAAACATGGGAAGATTTCAAAGTTGGGATCTTAAGGATGAGACTGCAGCCAAACTATATGAAGTCTCAGAACGGGTTTAAATAAATGGATTCCAGATTTATTTTTGAAATGTGAGTTCTAGACCACCTGAAACTGGAGAAATTGGCAAGATTATGTCAAACAGTACCCTGGGGCCTGCTCAGGGCTTGCTCGTAAGTAATTACACATTCAATGGGAAAGTTTCAAAGAGCAAACAGGCTTGGGAAATGTCTTTACAAAATCCTAACATGGTGCGGCCAGCAATTCATTTCTCCTTATACTTAACATAAGAACATAAGAACTAGCTTGCTGGATCAGACCAGAGTCCATCTAGTCCAGCACTCTGCTACTCGCAGTGGCCCACCAGGTGCCTTTGGGAGCTTAGTTGAACACTTAGGTGGTCAACTCATTTATTATCTATGGCTATCATGTGCGTATATATTAGTTTTGTCTATTATGGCCAACTGACTCATATAAGCAGCCAGGTGCAAATTACAAATACAGAACACAACCAATTAACTAAATAATAAAATAGGCTTTTGTAAATAACAGGAATAAACTATTAGTACAAGAAGTCAGCTACTGGGGTTCACTGGTTTTTAATTCTGCAAATCTCTGCCCAAACTTTTGCAACCTCCGGCATGATCCCGAAGTTCTTGTCTTCTCATGGGTAGTACATGCAAGATTGTATGGGACTTCCTCTCAAAGTTGTCAGTAGGGGGAGTATCCTTTGTTGGCACTCACAACCTGAGCCTTTGGGGAGGGCGGTATACAAATATAAATAATAAATAAATAAATGATAAACTTGCAAAATAAAAGAATGGGCTGCAGGGTTGCGCTGTCCTGGAAATTACAGGAACACAGGCTGCGAGAGTATGGAGTATATTAACACACACATACACCCATGAAGCTGCCTTATATTGTATCAAATCCTCGGTCAATTGGATTCTGTATCGTCTACTCCAGGGGTAGGAAACCTTTAACACTCAAAGAGCCATTTGGACCCATTTTCCACGGGAAAAGAAAACACTTGGAGCCGCAAATAATTTTTGACATTTAAAATAAAGATAACACTATATATATAGGGGGGGGGTGGTTACCTTTAACTCCGCTCATTCTGAGAAGTGCAAGGATGAAGCCGGCGGCTCGGCCTTGCCGGCCGCCGGGAAAGCGCCCGCCCCACTCCAACGGGGCGGGCGAGAGGGGAAGCCCGTGGCGTGGCCCAGCCGACCGTGGGCAGTTGGTGCGCCCGCCCTGCTGCCTGCAAGGATGGGGCCGGCAGCTTGGCTCGTGGAGCCACAGTGCAAGGGCAGAAGAGCCTCATGCGGCTCTCGAGCCGTAGGTTCCCTACCCCTGGTCTACTCAGACTGGCAATGGCTATCCAAGTGGAGGTCTCACAGATCAAGGCAAGGGTGGGGGAAACACTTGGGTAAAGTGGTGGGGGGCAGAAGGGGCAGCCAAATAAGAACATAAGAACATAAGAACAAGATCAGCTGGAAATGCACTCCCATGTGATGTCTACAAGCAAATATAAGGGAATATAAATTCAAACTCCTCCTCCTTCTGTTGTCATCTTCCATTAGCAGTAAATATTTTTTTTCTTTCAGTTGGCACCTTTTTCCCAGGCCTGTTGGCAACACTGCAAGAGACTTACAGACTCTCTACCTTGGCCAGCTGTTCCCTCCCAATGGAAGAGTTAATAAAAAAGATTGTCAAGAAAGCCTGGCTTAAGGACATCTGGGAAGTGTTAGCCATGGAAATGCTGATGGTTACTTAAACTGGCTAAAGGCAAAACAGACCCTGCATCTTGGCTTTCTTTCTGATTCTTGGGCAAAATTCTAGGATCCCAAATCAACACAAGGTTTTATTTCATTAAACAACCGTGAGGTAGAACTAGTGATCTGCAACTGTAAGTAAGAATATTCTCTCTCTCTCTCTTGCTTACAGTGAAGGAATTTGTAGTATGACTTGGTTCAGGGGGAAAAAATTGAACTTACTTTTTTTTCTGTTTTCCTCATTATTTCCTCATATTGTTTTAAACGATTCTGCGATCTAGTGCCTATTATCTGTGTTGTCTAATCCTTGTTGTCTAATCCTTGTATACATTTTTTTAAAAAATCTTATAAATAAGAGTTTGTTGAAGCAGCGGATTTACTCGGAGTAGACCACCTTGCAGGACGCAATGTAGACAAGAACTGACAGACACACAGTCACCAGTGCAGTTCTTTTTATTGCTATCTACTGACAAAGTGCTTCGCCAGACCACAGGTGTTTTCAGGCACACATCACTCGGCTGTCTGTGCTACCTATATACAAAAGTGGCACCAATCAGGTGCCCTCGCCTTATCAGGTTTTGCACACGGTACAAGCTGTGCACTCGGTCCTAATCTGCACATGGCACCTGTTAGAAGGAGGGTCCAGCTGTCATTTAGATTTTGCTCATCTAAACATTCACACATGTTCTGACAGAGTTTTTTAAAAGTAGCCAATAAGTGAACTATACATCAATGTATCTCTCTAATACATATAATATATGTGTGTGATTAGACAGTAACAAAGAGATTATATGTAGTAGATCACAAAATAATGTAATACACTGAATCGAGGGAATAGTAAAGAAAATAAATAGGCAAGGAGGGAGAAAACTTCTCAATCAATAGGACAAATTCTTTGACTGTTAACTCAGAGAAAAGTGATATTCATACTTTCACTAAAATGAACCTACTACCTCATAGTCCTAGTGTGTGGGTGTTCAGCACGAGCTAAGTGTTTTAAAAAATAAATTCACGTCCAGTATGATTAGACATTAATACTACCCCTCTCTATCCAATTGTTCCTGTATTTTTAGACACTTCTCCTTTAAAGAAAACTAACCCTACAGAGTAGGTCTGTGCAATTTATGATTCAGGAAGCTTAGCAGTCATGTAAGCTAATGATGTGAGCAGCATTTAGAAAGGAACAACAGGAACTATTTCCCTCCAGCCACATGGCAATCCAAGACACTTCTTTGGAAATCTGGTGTTTCCTTCTGCCTGACTCGGACTGGAAAACCAGGGAGGCTGTTCAACATCTGGCAAGGCCCAGCTGGTGAGCCACAGTCAGTCTGGGCTGTTTGGGTCACGTTGGGAAAAGATTTCCATGAAAAGCTTGAGTGTCACTTTAAAGCAGCAGGGCTAATAGCCTTTGGGCTCAACAAGACACAAGGTAGGAAATGGAAGAATTTAACGAATGACCCCTTTGTCTACGTAGATGGGAAACCCCTGACGCTGGATGTCTGCACGCTCAGTCCTTGCTATCAATTTGAACGTTCTTCCCACAAAGACAGGACCTAGAAAAGAACGCTACGCCATATCCAGTGGTGGGATTCAAACATTTTAACAACAGGTTCCAATGGCGGTGAGATCCAAGTAATGATTGTTAAAAAGTATTTTTAAATATTTTTAATATCACTATTTAAATTTTTAAGTATTAAAAATATTAATACTTAATAAAAATATTTTAAGTATTTAAAAAGTGATATTTTAAATTTTAACAACAGGTTCTACAGAACCTTCGGAACCCCCTGAATCCCACCTCTGGCCATAGCTCAGTACACGCCGTCATGACTTAAACAAATCACTCAGAGGTTCCTCCAAGAGCCCTGAAAAATCCTTCCAGTTCACCACTAACTCCAACAGTCAGAAAGGGATTCTATTCCAGTCACAAGCAAATTAAATGAAGGAGAAGAAGAAGAGTTTGGTTTTATATCCCACCTTTCTCCCCTGTAAGGAGACTCAAGGTGGCTTACAAGCTCCTTTCCCTTCCTCTCCCCACAACAGACACCTTGGGCCTTTCCCCACTTAAGTTTTGCAGCGCGCTACTCTGAGCACAAGGGATTTCCGCCCCGGGGTCGTGTTCCCCACTGCCCCGCGAGAAGGTGCTGTTTCTTCAGCGTCAGAAATGACGTGCGCTGAAGGGACGTTAGAGCGCAGAGTCGGGGCGGCTGCGTTGTCGCCGCCCGGACTCGTGGGGAGCACTGCTGGACCACGCTATTTGGGGGCAGTAGCGCGCAGCAAACGGTAGGTGGGGAAAGGGCCCTTGTGAGGTAGGTGGGGCTGAGAGAGTGCCGAAGAACTGTGACTAGCCCAGCAGGAATGTAGGAGTGCGGAAACACTTCCGGTTCACCAGATAAGCCTCTGCCACTCAGGTGGAGGAGCGGGGAATCAAACCCGGTTCTCCAGATTAGACGATCCATGATAAAAATGACTGCAGACTCCATTTTATTCAGTCTCCATCATGGTGCATCTGTTTTTTTCCCAGTTTTTTTTTAGCCAAACTGAAGACGATACAATAGATTGAGGAGAACATCTGCTGAAAGATGGCATCCTTCTCGAGGACAGCCGTGGACGGCAAAAGTAGAAACAATAGCCGTATTTTTACACCTCCCTTGGAACACCTCAAAGCTTGTTATGTGCACATTCCTCTGGAACTTTGCAAAAGATCCCACGGGTCGGGTATTATCCACGTTTCCCAGAGGGCAGCGGGTCAAGTATCATTTGCCTAGAGTCACACAATGAATCGTGGAAAAGAGCTGGGAACGCAGAGATCGGCCCGGCTTTCTGGCTCGGGAGAGCTGTGTTTTAATCATTCCGTCATGTGAGGCCTTCGCGTTCCTTGCCAAGCTGCCTTGGTCGAGCTGTCTAGGATGTGCAGCTGTTAGAAATAATGCATTAATGGCTGGAACGAACCATTTACCAGTAGCCCGCATGGATGCCGTAGGTTAATAGCTGTTCCTAGAAGCCGTAACTTCTTCTTTTTTTTGTCTCCGTGTGTGTGCATGTGGTATGGAGAGGCGAAGTATCAGTAAATTGAAACCTTTACCTGGGGAGCCGGTTTATTTGCAGGCCGGTTGAAGTCAATCCGTTTTTATGAGTCTGCCACGGCCTCTTTGATCTCGCTCCGGGTCGGACATTTGATAGCTGCCTCCTGCCCTGCTCTCCGATCACAGACCAGTCGTATAGTAAACTCATAATGGCACACACGTGTACTTTTTCCCCATGGCTTGGGATGAGGTTTGTTACCAAAGGTCAAGTCATTTCCTTCGCAGAAATTGGATCTCATTAGACCCTGTCTACATGAAGCAGGAGGGTTCCCCGACTTCTGGGGCTGATCTCCTTGACATTGTGAAATCCCTACAGTAATTCTGGGTTATCATTCCACATGAAAACAGCTGTAAGATTAGACAGGACAGTCCCGAAAATGTTGGTAACTCAGGTTGGGTTATTTATTATTCTAAAGAGGCTTCATATGCCTGCATGTGAGCTCCCAAAGGCACCTGGTGGGCCACTGCGAGTAGCAGAGAGCTGGGCTAGATGGACTCTGGTCTGATCCAGCTGGCTTGTTCTTATGTTCTTATGCCTCCTTGGAGGCATATAACATTTTACCTCTTTAAGGGAGGTTTAATTGAGTGTTTTTTATTATTATTATTATTATTATTATTATTATTATTATTATTATTATTATTATTATTATTATTATTATTATTATTATTATTAATTGGGTTTATAAACCGCCCTCCCCCAGAGGGCTCAGGGCTGTGAACAACATAGATAAAGCACAATATCAGATTAAAATACAGTAAATATGAGTTAAAACGGCTCTAATAAAAATAAACCCTACCCCATTTAAAATGCAGCATTAATTAATTAATTGACTCAAGATTTACCAGTTGATGCTGTTTATTAATTTAATATTATATTTACTTATTTATTTGCGATCTTGCTTTTCTCCCCACAGTTGGGATTGAAAACAGCTTAGAACATCATTCTTCCTCTACAGCCGTGGTGGCGAACCTTTGGCACTCCAGATGTTATGGACTACAATTCCCATCAGCCCCTTCCAGCATGGCCAATTGGCCATGCTGGAAGGGGCTGATGGGAATTGCAGTCCATAACATCTGGAGTGCCAAAGGTTCGCCACCACTGCTCTACAGGCTCCACTCCCCCAAAAACATCTCCAGGTATTTCTCAACCCAGAACTGGCAATCCTATCAGAGAGCCCGCATGGTATAGTGGTTAACAGCAGGTGGATTCTCATCTGGAGAACCGGGTTTGATTCCCCACTCCTCCACCTGAGTGGCGGAGGCTTATCTGGTGAACCAGATGTGTTTCTGCACTGCTACATTCCTGCTGGGTGACCTTGGGCTAGTCACAGCTCTTAAGAACTCTCTCAGCCCCACCTACCTCACAAGGTGTCTGTTGTGGGGAGAGGAAGGGAAAGGAGCTTGTAAGCCACCTTGAGTCGCTTACAGAAGAGAAAGGTGGGGTATAAATCCAAACTTCTCCTCCTCTTCTTCTTCTTTCATGGTAGAAGGGGGGATTTAAACCCAGGTTGTCAAGAGTCCTAGTCCACTTTGCCACACTGGCTCTCCGGCCTTAAAAATCTTCAGCTGTGCATTTCCATACATTAAACCTTTAATAAAGACAGCCAGCGTGGGGTAATGGTTAAAGTGTCGGAGTAGGATCTGGGAAAGTTAGGGTTAACTTATATATACTATCTAATCAGCACTGTACCCTCCCGGCCTTGGGATCGGGCGCCAAATAATATTGCTGCTGCTGTGTTTTTATGGTTATAGATTTGTAAATTGTTTTAAATTAACTTAGTTATTATGTGTAAAATGTTGTTTTTAGCCTGCTGTGTTTAATGTTATTATGTATTGTTGTTGCAGGCCTGCTGTATGCCGCCCAGAGCCCTTCGGGGATGGGCGGTTTAAAATCTAATGAATGAATGAATGAATGAATGAATGAATGAATGAATGAATGAATGAATGAATGAATGAATGAATCTCCATTCTGCCACAGAAGCTTGCTGGGTGACCTTTGCCCAGTCAGGTATTCTCAGGCTAACCTACCTCACAAGGTTGTTGTGAGGACAAAATGGAGGAGAGGAGAATGGTACCAGCTGCTTTGGGTCCCCAATGAAGAGAAAGATGGGATATCAATAAAGTTAACAAATAAATATTAAAGGCACAGGGAACTTTTCTCCAGTCCCGTTGGCACCCTTTTTCCTGGAGCTTCCTGCGGGCATCAAATTGCCCCACACCTGTTGCTTTTAACATCACCCTCCTCCATGACTTCCTCAAAACTGATCTAGTTTTCCATGCTTGCCCTTCAAAGCGTCACTGGTGGCAAACCCCGTCCAAAGGTCTCCAGGGCACGGGAAATCGGGACGTGCTTTTATCCTTCCCCTTTCTTTCTTTATGAAGCCACATGACCCAGCACAGGAAACACATCTAATGAAGGAATGTCCTCAGCTTTCACAGGAAATTATTTTAATTTTATGCCATTTTCTGTTACTTTTTATGGCGACGGATCTGACCTCTCGTGCTCTCGGCTAATCTTTCAGCGGCAAGGTCGGCGGAACGCGGGGGTCCTCCCGGTCAAGGAGATGCCGAGGCATTAGGAGCGCTTAATAAGGAACAGATAAAGCCTGTAGGTAGCTGTGTGGGTCCGTTAGAAAAAGTCCCCCAAATAAAAAAGAGAGCAACGTAGTGCCTTTTTTTTATTAGAAGAAGAAGAAGAAGAGTTTGGATTTATATCCCCCCTTTCTCTCCTGCAGGAGGCTCAAAGGGGCTGACAATCTCCTTGCCCTTCCCCCCTCACAACAAACACCCTGTGAGGTAGGTGGGGCTGAGAGAGCTCCGAGAAGCTGTGACTAGCCCAAGGTCACCCAGCTGGCGTTTGTGGGAGTGTACAGGCTAATCTGAATTCCCCAGATAAGCCTCCACAACTCAGGCGGCAGAGCTGGGAATCAAACCCGGTTCCTCCAGATTAGATACATGAGCTCTTAACCTCCTACGCCACTGCTTCATATTAAGCTATGAAGCAGCCAGCCCGTGAGCTCCACAGAAATCTTCAATGGGCCGAATGCCTCATATGAAAATAAAAAGAAGGGAGATGCGGTGTCTGGTATTCTCAAAAGGAAGATTTGGAAGTACTGCAGGTAGGGACGCCAGCAGAGGCGTAGCTGCAATGGGGACATCTGGGGCAGCTAGCCCCGGGCATTGCCATTGCAATCAAATTGGGGCATGTTGGGGGTGGGGCATGTTAGGAGCATTTTGGGTGTGTTGAAGTGTTTTGGCCGTGTTGGGGGCGGGAAGGGGTGCGCGGGCAGTTCATGCCCCAGGCGCAGTTCCCCCTCTCTTTCTCATTGGATGCCAGCCTCCAGGTGGAACCTGGGGATCCCTCTAGGATTGCCAATCTCCATGGTTGTGGGTGGAGATCTCCAGATGATAGAGATAGGTCCACCAGGAGAAAAATGGCATTATGAAGTCCCTCCCTTCCCCAAACCCTGCCTTCTTCAGACTCCTCCCCAAAAAACCTCCAGCCATTTCCTCTGGGGGATTCCAATGTCTGTCATCTGGAAATCCTATTATGTAAAAGGCTAGCCGTGGTGGTGATGACTCATTTCCAGCTAATCGCCACGTCTGCCTGACTTAGGGGCGGAGCTTACACAGAATGCGTAAAGGACAGCACAAAGAAAATAGCAGAATGTGGTGGCTACTCTCTTGCGCTCTCCTCTCCTCTCCCTCTGCTGAATAATTTCAGTCACGGCACCGTCTGTAGTTGCCTGAGGAGGAGCATTTACAGTTATCAGCCACTTCCTGCATGAGAGTTGCAACTGCTGGTGGCTGCAACTGTGCTTTGAATGGTTGTGCGGTGATACAGGCATCTGAGAAGAGGAGCATGCACCCTAAAGAGGAGGAGAAGGACGAGAGAGCTGATGACACGGGGTCAAGGGGGGAGGAAAAGCAGGAGGGGTTGCCCCTTTGGTAGCCACTATTAACCTTTGCGTTCTGATGTAGGTATCTGGGAAGAAGGGGAAAACAAGGAGGGAACTGGTGATGCAGGGCCAAGGGGGGAGAAAGGCAAGATCACTTGCCCCTCTTGGTGGATGCCATTAACCCACCAGCAGGAGAGCCAGTGTGGTGTAATGGTGAAGAGTAGGTGGGTTCTAATCTGGAGAACCAGGTTTGATTCCTCACTCCTCCACAGGAGTGGCAGAGGCTTTTCTGTTGAACCAGATGTGTTTCTGCACTCCTACATTCCTGCTGGGTGACCTTGGGCTAGTCACAGTTCTTTCAGAACTCTCTCAGCCCTACCTACCTCAAAAAGGTGTCTGTTATGGGGAGAGGAAGGGAAAGGCGTTTGTAAGCCACCTTGAGTCTCCGTACAGGAGAGAAAGGTTGGATATAAATCCAAACTCCTCTTCTTCTTTTCTAGGGCTTGTATTTGTTTATACAATGGCCTTTACTGCTAGTCTGTTACAATTCCAGGAGATTGCCATGCCCCACCTAGAAGTTGTTATTCAAGGCACAGAACTGCAGTGTTAACAACCCTGGGCTTGTGTACTTATGCATTAAAAAACCCAGTTTGCTCGAGTGAAGTCAGACTGATATTCACTTTGTTTAATTTCGGGGATTTCTCTGTACTGATCATGAAATTTGTCCGACCAAACAGAGTTCAAGGCTGTATAGATGTAATTTTTAAAAGGTGTTAAATGAGCTGTGAGACGGTGGTGTTGAAAGCTGCAAAATGCTGCAAAATGTTGACACTCACTCCTGCAAGCGTGTTGTCAGAAGTGAGATGTGTAGACAGCTGCCTTAAACAGCCATGGAAGACAAAATGATGTTAACTCGCCCATATAGGTTAACAAAAGAACTCTTGGGGTAGCAAAATGCAACGTAAGGAATTTTGCCTGCTGATTCCCTAGCAGCCTTTTGAAGAAAGTGATTGTTCACATGGTATGAAAATATGAAGGGAAGGAAGAGGAGGACTTGGACATTTGATAGGCTTCTTTGGGGACACCAAATGTGCTTATTTGTGTAAAGGAAAACATTGCACAACAAAAAAAGAAAATCTCTAGCTGTTCCTGCACTGTCCAAATATCCTGGGTTGAGCAAGGGAAATATCCCAGTTTGGAATTCACATGGTTCCCGGTCCTAAAGTGGGTTTGCCCTGCGATATTTTCCTCATCCCAGGATTTTCTAAAAATCGCCAATTATTTTCAAAAATCCAAAGGTGAGCCCACTACTGTGCAAACACCATGGGAGCTGAAACAGTTTATTTTTCCCACCCAGCCGCCTGATCTCCCAGCCCAGTAACTGCCCCTCTGATCTCCCTGCCTAATGTTCATTCAAGCTGCCACTCAAAAACATCGGCCAATCAGAACCTGGGACACCGGGTATGGGTGGATAGGCTTGCAAAGTAAACACAAAAGACCTGGGCTCGTGCGAAAGAAATTGGAGTATTTCCTCCCAGTCTTCACTGCATTCCTTCTCAAAACGGTCAGCCATGTGAAGGGAGAAATAAAACAGACCTGGATTGTAAGATGCCGATTGTAACCCGGTATGATTGTGCTGTGTGAAAATGGCCTCCGATCCAGTCTTGGCAGATACTCCTCAGCATGGAAATACATTTTTTTGGAAGGCGCATTCAGCAAGCATTATTTTTTTAAAAGTCCAAAACTGATCTTTTCTATGTTGCTTTTCTACCGTAGAATTTTCAGAACAGCAAATCCGGCAAAAGCAGCCCAAAGATTATCCTGAGGTCCTCTCCAGTCTTTCAAGTCAGGATAGGATGCCTGACGGGCACAGCAGGTAGAAGCGGGGAAGAAGAAAATGTCTGAGAAGGGTATGGCTTCTGACAGCTGGCTACTGCTGATACCGCAAAATGACAGCTCTCTTTGGAAAGGTGGAACGTAAGAGCTAATTCACACATGTGTTTCTGTCACTTAACAATTTGCATGTGAAAATGAGCCAACCTGGCTCAAGCCACACAGAAAGAACTTCCTGTCGACTTGTATTGTCTCAATTGATTTTTTTCTCTAGTTGTGAAGCTGGAAATCCTTTAATGGTGTATAAGCATGTGTGAAACAAGCCTCTTAACAGCAAATAAATCCTAAAGGGATGTGCTGAAGTCCTATTTTCATGCCTGTGTGTCATGCTGCTGATTTTAGAAGGAGGGTTGGTTTTTATACCCCACCTTTCTATACTGTACTGGGACAAGGCTGACTCCCAGCACCCATCAGCCTGTTCACCCCTCCCCCTCCTGGTCACAAATGCCCTCTCGGGGAGCCTAGAGCACCCGACAACCAGCAGCCTTACCCCTGGACTTATTAAAAGGAACAGGGACCTCCAGAAAGCCAGAAGCTAGGAAAAACTGCAGAGAAATGGCAGGAGGGTCTAAGCAGCAACAGAAGCACCCCACAGTTCCAGGTAACAGGATGGAGGCAGCACAGGCTCAGCCAGGTTGCAATCAGAAGTTCTCTGAAGCCTTAGAGTGTGGGGCAAGGTCAACACAGCCCCAGCCAAGCTGTAATCAAGATCAGGAAAGCTGAAGAGCCAGTCCCAGGTCACCAGCCAGTAGCAGGCTGGTGCAGGGAGCTCCCAGGAGGGAGGGAATTTCCCGAGTGAGATAAAAAGGAGGCAGGACAAGCGGGAAGAGGTTGGTTTGGTACATGGGCTCAGGATGGCAGGAATGTAAAGAGCCTATGAGCAGACGCCAGAGCAGTGTCTTGTTTGTTTCAGAAGGGTAACCAAGTCCCTACAATGCCAAGGTAGCCTATCTTGCAGGGGTGGCCAGAAGAGAGGCTCTCACATCTACCCTTTTTAAGGAGTCTCAAAGCAGGTTACAATTGTTTTTCCTTCTGCTCCCCACAACAGATACCTTGTCAGGTAGGTGAAACTGAGAGAGTTCAAGGTCACCCACCAGGCTTCATGTGGAAGAGCAGGGAGTCAAACCTGGTTCTCCATATTGGAGTCCACTACTCCTAACCACTACAACAAACAGCTGCTGGACTTTATATTTACTGGATGGTTTTACTCCTGGAGATAGGTTTTATTGCAATTATCTTTTGTTTCAAATCTCACTTTGATTCTTTTTTTGTCAGCTGCTTCAAGAAGAGTAGAGAGATGAAATATAATCATCTAAGTAAATATAATAAAGAGTACCCTGTATCTAGAGTGGCAACTTGAGGTCTGGGAATTCCTGGGGATTGGGGGTGGAGCCTGGGGAAGGGAGGGATCTCAGCAGGGTATAATACCATAGAGTCCGCCCTCCAAAGCAGCCATTTTCTTCAGGAGAACTTAACTCTCTAGTCTGGGGATTAGCTGTAATTCTAGGTGCCATCTAGAGATTGACAGCTCTGCCTAGCTCAAAGAACAGCATTAATAACAGTACTTTTAAGAGAAATAATTAAAAAGTCCATAACAAAAGACCAACAATAAAGAAAAATACAAAACATGGATAACACATTACAAACAGAAGAGGGATCCCAAAATATACACTTAGAACTCAAAGTCTCTGTACAAATGATATCTCTTCAGTGAAAATCCAAAAAGTAACACAAGTTGGAAGGATTCCAATTGCCAGATGTTCAGCTGGATTCCACTTCAGGAGATAGGCCACACACGAAATTCAGTTAGTAGAAACATCAGTTAGTGGTGGTAATGTTGACCCGGATGAGTTCAGCTCTTTCAACCTGGGTCTTCTTCAGCCACAACAATTATATACAGAAAGTGACAAGGCATCTAGCCCAAAAGTTTGACTGCAATAGAGTAACAGGCCACATGCATCTAAGCATAATGGATGGACCAGGAGAGGGGCTTGGGTTGGAAGGGGGGGCGGATTTTGAAAAGGCACCACTTTTCAAAAATGTGCTCAAGAGGAGCAATAACTCCCCTTGTGCCCCTATTAGCGACGCCACTGCCTCCAGGAGGAGTTAAGAACCCCTAGGAGGGGGCAGGAATGGAACGAGGCCCATTTCTCCACAGAAGCTTTCACTGACGGAAGCATTTGATGAAGTATGCCTTTAATGAAATTAGTCATTGATAAAGTTAGTCTTTAAGGTGTTCCAAGACTCCTGTTTCCTCTGACGCGTCTTCAGATTTCAACCGAAAGTAGGTAAAGTTCAGCTCAAGGGTTGGGTCCAAATTTGAGTTTTTAAGCTCACTTCTCAGACTGGTTTTGTTGAAAGCCCACAGCTGTTCTTTGGAGAAATAGAGAACAGCGGGAAAAGTGCTTTCCAAATGCACAAGCTGCCACTAGAAATGGTTGTTAAACCGCACAATCCTTGTGGTTTGCCATTCCTCGTAACAGCTTTCTGTTTCTTATTAGGAAATATCTGCCCATCAAAGCCAGGCCTTTTATTTATTGTTTCCTGGACATAAAAGGCATGACTCAGTTCTACTCTAAAGATTTATCCATCTGTACATATTCATGGGCAGGGACTTATGCAACCTCAACTCCTTAACAATTTCTAAGAAGATAAATTCTCAATAAAATATGCAAATCATATGGATTATACAAATAGTGTGGCATTGTTCTTTTCATTAATAATCCAAAATACATGAATATTGGATGCAAACTCTTTTCAGCATCAATAGATTTTAATTGGTAGATTACTCATCAACAGCTTTAACAGACTTTTAGAAGAAAATATAAATCACAAATTAAGATTGAAGAGCACACTTGTTTATTCTTTTGTAATATTCTGGGTCTGGTGAGTTTTTGCTAAAGGGAATATAAATGAAAATGTGAGACTGACTTTCCTTTGCAGGAATGAGCTATAGTTTTTAAGTTACTCACATAATCAATATTTCTAATTCTCAACATGGCTTCAATCCATGGATACTTAAATCCAGAGAATGTGGCCATGAACAGACAAGAAGAACTCTGGATGAGATTAGAGGTGACTAGGCTTGGAGATTTGGGTGCAACAAATACCGGATTCGGCCCGAATCTGGACGAATTCAGGCCAAAAATTGGCCGAATATGTCCTGCCTGAATATGAACGAATCCCCATTGCAAGATATTTGGGCCTTTGGGGTGTTTTTTCATGTTTTGGCTTGCAGGGGCCACATTTTTAAAGTTAGCAGCACCAGAATTTCCAGGTATAATCCAGAGACTGTCCTGATGATACCATCCAAGTTTGGTGAAGTTTGGGGGGCGAAAGTTATGGACCCTCATCTCCAGTTAGGTCCCATTGGAAACAGTGGGAATGGGGGCATCCCTGCAGGCCAAAATGCAAAAAACCCACCAAAAATACAAAAAAAAAATCAGACAGGCCTGAATTTTTTAGGTAAACCCGAAAATTCAGATTTATCCGAATATGTTATTTGTCTTATTCGGGCATACACATAATCTTATGCCCGAATAGATCCGAATCCAAATTTTACTGAATTTCTACGGTATTGACCAAGCCTAGGGGTGAGAAATGAATCCTAATCTCCATTTGTTATGTTTGTTAGGGTAATAAAAACAGTCAGGATAGTGAATGAATGTCATCCAGTCCTCCCTTCTCCCCACCCCTTTCCTTCCATTTCCTCTTTCTTCTTTTTACTACTGATTTATATTTTGCTTGTTAAGTCCTTCTCCTGCCTGGTGTTTGGCTGACTGTAGTTTCAGGATTATTGTGCTGAGATGGTATTGTAATTGTTGATTCTAGCACGGTAGTACTGACAAACAAGTAAGTCTCCCTGAGCCTGTTCAATGAGAAGAGGTGGCCTATAAATCCAATAAATGCAATGTAATTAAATTCATTTTATTCTTTCCCTTAATGCCTGACAGTCTGGTTAAGAGTGTTCAAGGAATTTGGCGAATTAGGGAAGCTCAGGAGATAAGAAACAGACATAAAGATTGCCAAGTATAAACTTAGACAGATTTTGCAACAAAAAAAGGATTGACTTGATAGTTGAATCTTCCCTGCCAATCATTCTAGGCTTTCTGGCTTCAGGAAGACATTTTTGATTCTGTTACAACAGAACTGACTGGACACCCCTCTCCAGCCATTGTTTGCCGGATCTACTTACATTTTCCTTGAGTCTCAGTTCTTTCATGAAGATAGTTACAGAAGGAGCCATATAACCTGCAGAGCAGTTACGTTTGAGTCCAGTAGCACCTTAGAGATCAAGATTTTCAGGATATAAGCGTTTGAGAGTCAAAGTATCTGGTGAAGGGAGTTTTATCATAGAATCATAGAGTTGGAAGAGACCACAAGGGTCATCCAGTCCAACCCCCTGCCATGCAGAAACACATAATCAAAGCACTCCTGACAGATGGCCATCCAGCCTCTCTTTAAAAACCTCCAAAGAAAGAGACTCCACCACACTCTGAGGCATCGTATTCCACCATCAAACAGACCTTACCTTTGACTCTCAAAAGCTTATACCTTGAAAATCTTGTTGATCTTTAACATGTTACTGGACTTGAATCTGATAGGGTGTGCAAGTTATTTCTGATACCCTGGTATTTGCCAAGGTGGGGGTGTTTCATCTAGTCCCTTTATTTTAGTAGTTACTTTAAGTCTCTTTCTCTGTGTGTCCTGATTGAAAAGCATACAAATCATGAGCTGTCCTATATATGTTAAAATGTCACTCCTTCACTGCTCTCCAGCCACCTTCCTGGTGTGATTTGTTGTCTGCCAGGTGATCGAATACCTGATCTTTTCCAGGTTGTTGGATGTCCTTCCCTAATCACTCTGTCCTGCTCTCTGCCTTGTGAGGATGTCTAGTGCCTTTTTCTGACCACGCTGCCACATACACTCACAAATAGACACATTTAATTTGTGCTTAGGTTTATAAGCTTTTAGTTTAACCTTCTAAAAATGGGGCCCTTTTTTGAGACCAATGTGAAGGAAAGGAAATAAAAAATGGTATTAACAAATATACTTAATGTTAATGCAACAATCGACACATAAAATTGTAAAAGCAAGCTGCATAACCCTAAATTAGAGTACAACCCCTTTCTAGAATCTGAGTCAAATCAACTGAGGCCCCTTCCGCACATGCAGAATAATGCACTTTCAGTCCACTTTCAAGGAACTTTGCAGCCGGATTTTACTGTGCAAAATAGCAAAATCCACATGCAAACAATGGTGAAAGTGGATTGAAAGTGCATTATTCTGCATACGCGAAAGTGTCCTATGTCACTATCACCTTCTTGTGGATTTTTCAACAGGAAGTGAATGGGGATACTTTAGTTTACAATTGCATTAACAAAAGTGAGACATTTGCTGAACACTGCCCTGTGGCCCTCTGTCTTTCCCTGGCAACAAAGAATAAAAATGAGAATGGCTAATTCAAGCTGACAGGCCTCCTTCATATTTTATACGCCCTTTATGTTCATGTCATAGTACTTTCTGCTTATGTTGCTAATCCTGAAGTTTATGAAAGCTCCTGCTATCTACAGTCTGCGATATGCCGGATATGCGTGCAACTCAGCTGTGGTTCAAAAGAATACGATGTAAGGTCTTAGGTTAATATTTCACCTATAACAGCCAGGATACAATCGAAATTCACAACTAGCACCCCAGTACTGTACTATTTCAGTTATTTAAAGTTTGGTGTGTCCAGCTTCATACCTCTCTGAGGCCTCTTGCGCACATGCAGAATAATGCACTTTAAATCCACTTCCACAATGGTTCAGAACATAAGAACTAGCCTGCTGGATCAGACCAGAGTCCAACTAGTCCAGCACTCTGCTACTCACAGTGGCCCACCAGGTGCCTTTGGGAGCTCACGTGCAGGATGTGAAAAGCAATGGCCTTCTGTTGCTGCTGCTCCTGAGCACCTGGTCTGCTAAGGCATTTGCAATCTGAGATCAAGGAGGATCAAGATTGGTAGCCATAGATTGACTTCTCCTCCATAAATCTGTCCAAGCCCTTTTTAAAGGTATCCAGGTTAGTGGCCATCGCTACCTCCTTTGGCAGCATATTCCAAACACCCACTGCTTTTTCAATGTGACTGTTTCCACAGTTTCCTCTCTTCTAAATAAAGCACAGAGTCCCTTTCCCTGCTGTCTTGTATTCCCCCTCCCTTCTCCCCCTTCTAATAAAATTTACGTATACATTTCCAGCTCAAGTATTTTGCAATTTAATTCCCTCCTTGCTCCTTCTACGTTCTCTTTGGTATTTCTTGCGGAGCCTCCTCTCGGAGCTGTCTTGGGAGAATTCATGGACACGTTCCTTGCTGGTACCCTGAGATCATTAATAAGGATGGTAAATAACATTGGGCTTGCCCTCTTTCCCTAAGGCATTTATTGCGATTAATGCATAGGGTTTTTTGAAAAAATATATCATCATGCCTTTAACTTTTCTGCTAACACGAAAAAACATGTGTACTAAGAAATATAAAATTGTATATTCGATTCCATTGTAGTTCAGGTTAGGTGCATCTTCCCCCCCGCCCTTCCTGTACAGATTCTTCCTGTCTGATTTGTGAATTTGTTACCTGATTTATAAATAAGCTGGATGTCTGGTGGTTCCATACATGGCTTATGCACAAGGCGTCTGCCATGCTACAGGGGTAAATGTCCATCGGGGCAAGATTTCTTTTATGGTTGTATTTCCCAAGCCCTGCTTTCAATTTCCATCCTCCCCGTGCCAAGCGACACCAGCAGCAGTGGCGTAGTGGCTAAGAGCAGGTGCACTCTTATCTGGAGGAAGCAGGTTTGATTCCCAGCTCTGCTACCTGAGCTGTGGAGGCTTATCTGAGGAATTCAGATTAGCCTGTGCACTCCCACACACGCCAGCTGGGTGACCTTGGGCTAGTCACAGCTTCTCGGAGCTCTCTCAGCCCCACCCACCCACAGGGTGTTTGTTGTGAGGGGGGAAGGGCAAGGAGATTGTAAGCCCCTTTGAGTCTCCTATAGGAGAGAAAGGGGGATATAAATCCAAACTCTTCTCTTCTTCTTCATCCCTGAAATCACCAAGTGATATAAATTACGATATACGCTGCATAAGATATTTGAATCATTACAGTCACTGGACTAGTAAGATGAGGATTTTTTTCCAGGGGGTGGGGGGTGGGAGGGACATGTCTGATCACTTCCAATGGGAACATGCTGCACTGAGCTGAACAGGGTGGAGTTTCAGATGATTCCTAGAGTTACCTGACATTGTTTCTGGGTTTTCCTGTAAGTGACATCATGGCACGTGTGTCCCCTGTGTCTCCATTCCCAAAGCTCCTGCCAGTTGTCAGTCATGGCCTAACAATCTTTCGGGTTGCAGGGAGGACACTCAGTGGTGGGATCCAAAAATTTTAGTACCAGGTTCCCATGGTGGTGGGATTCAAACAGTGGTGTAGCACCAATGGGGCTGGGCGGGGCATGACGGGGGCGTGGCCGGGCATTCCAGGGGCGGGGCATTCATAATTTCTGTTACTGTAAAAAACTCTTACTGTAAAAAAAGTTCCTAATTTCCAGCTGATATCTTTCTGTCCATAATTTAAACTCATTATAGCAAGTCCTATTGTCTACTGCCAACAGAAACAACAACTTCTCCTCTAATTGACTGCCTGTCAAATACTTAATACTTTCAAATACTTAGTTTGGTTTCTAGAAATCAAAAGAAGGATACTTTCCTTAAACAAGGAACTTGACCATATTTCTAAAACATGTTTTTAAAACAGCCCAACAGGGAGAATTATCCCGTTTTCCACCTTCGCTAAACAGCCACATAGGAAACAACAGGACTTTATGATTTTTGGACCTAATGGAATTTCTAACGGAAAAGCGGACCCAATTAGTAACCCCCTCTCGGCACACACAAATAATTAGTAACCCACTCTCGGGAACTGGTGAGAACCTGCTGGATCCCACCTCTGAGGACACTGCTAGAAGTTGACCTGGAGGGCTGAAAGCCTTGGGATTAGCCATTTAGAGGAAGAATCTGGAAGCATCTCTGGGCCAACCCAACATGAGCTGAGCTTTTGTCTCCCCTCTATTAGAAATGTTTAGCCTGGATGGAGATAGATGTGAAAAGCCCTGGGCAGGGGTGTACCACCTATGGGGACATGGGGTAACCCATGTCCCCGGGTGCACATAGACCTGGGTGCCGGCACAAGCTCCGTGCAGTAGACCTGGACACCAGCACAAGCTCCAGGAAGTAGACCTGGATGCCGGCGCAGGCTCCAGGCAGTACACCTGGGCTCTTGGCAGTAGACCTAGGTGCCTGTGGAGTGGAGGGTGGGGATGGAAAATTCAGATTTTGTCTCCAGGCTCCATTTCTCCTAGATACGCCTCTGGCCCTGGGAGCAGACCAAAGGGCACAAACCAAAGGTCCATTAGCCCCTGGTCCCTTCTCCCATGGCTTGAAATTCGTGGGCATTAATGAGCTCATTCAGTGGATCCAGGAACAGTTGAATTTGTTGGGTCTATTTGGTGAATATAACAGAGTTTGCCCAGTCAAAAGGCTAAACATGATATTGAGTGCAGTGAAATCAATTCCACCAAGAAGTAAATTGCAAAGAGGCCAAACTTCTATTCCAGCGGCCAGCTTTTCCGGCATCAGAAGAATATTTGGAATATTTGTACGGAATATTTGTTTCTATAGGAGAGATCTGTAGACGCATCTGGCTCCACGCAGGTTCATGCAGAAAGAGAACAAAAGCAGTAATGGCGACTGAGAAAGATGGAGGAGGGATCAGAGGGCGGTTTCCAGGTTCAAAGGGAGGAACACCAAGAGACAACACTTGTGCACTCAGAATGATTTAGCACCCCCTTCCCCCAATGTTTAGACATGATGAGTGGCCCTCACCCCACCACAATTGTGTGTGAGTTCTATAAATTATATTTTTCTCTCTCCCTTGTCAGCCACTTTGTGTCCCAAGGGGGAAAAAAACATGATATGTGCATAAGTGCCTTCAAGTCTCAGTTGACTTATGGTGACCTCAGTAGAAAACCTTCAAGGCAAGTGAGAAGCAGAGGTGGTTTGCCATTGCCTTCCTCTGTAGTGCTTTCCTTGGTGGTCCCCCATTCAAGGACCGATTCTGCTTAGCTTCTGACTTATGGCAACCCCAGCCAGGGACTTTCAAGGCAAGCGAGAAGCAGAGGTAGTTTGCCATTGCCTTCCTCTGCAAAGCCTTCTTTGGCGGTCCCCAGAGGGGGAACTGTGCCAGGAGCCCATGTGTGCCCTGCACCCCTGCCCCAAAACACCCACGTCCATGCCCCGCCCACACCATGCCCCCGCAGCAGCGTGCACCTGAGACAATGCCCCCCCATCCCCGGGGTGCTACGCCACTGGTGGTCCCCCATTTAAGTACCGACCCTGTTTAGCTTCTGAGATCTGATGAGATCAGGTTACACTGTGCCGCCTTCCCTCCCCAAAATGAGATAGAAACATCTTTTTTAAAAAAAAGAAATTAACAGTAAACAATACAAATTAAATAAATGATGCGGTGGATGTGAGAGGCTGTTTTCTTTGAAGTAATTACAATGTCATCTCCCCCCAAACCCTGATGTACATTGTCTGGTATTTCAGGAAACTCGGAATCAATACATCAAACAACAAAGGAGGAGATAAGGAACAGGAGCGAGACTTAATTTCAGTCCATCCATCTATAAAAGGCAAAGGCGGGCCTGGATAGATGCACTGTCTGCCTCCGAGAGTAGAGATTTCTCTGCCGGAGCTCTCACAATATGAGTCGCCTGAATCAGAAACAGAGAGGAATGTTCAGAATTCCCTCCACGGTCGGATTCCTCTATGACTGAGCTTAGCTTGGTTGAAAATAAGTCATCTCCCCACCTCGAAGTAAATCTTTTTTTTTTAAAGCAAGCAATGACCTCTACCTACTTGAAGGAGAAATTGATCACAGGAGAACAAGGATGGGGCCGGGGGTGGGAAGGCAATTAACTAATTTTCGCCATAAAAATGGATCCCCGTTGAGAAGCCAGCTTATAAATAAGCAATTTGGTTTGTTCCCCGAGACAGCCTGTCATGCCGGCAGAACTGCTGACTCAGATAAAGATAAATGATTTGGGATGTTGACATCAATGACTTTAAGGGTGGGGGAGGTGTTCCTCTTTAGGATGCTGGGCACAGGACCGGAGGGCGGGGAACGTAGGGAGGATTTTGCTAACTCAGCAGCGGACAGAAAGGTTGGTTGCCAGAAGCGATTGTACTTTTCCTTAGCACCCGCATCCTTGCTTGTATGGCCTGCTTTCCAATATTCCCATGCTACCCAGCTTTGTGCTACTGTGGTGCTTGTCTTTTCTGAACATGCATTGCTCATGATTTTGCTTACGTTTGCTCCCAGTCACAGGGATAATACCAGTGGTGGGATTCAAATAATTTAACAACTGGTTGTTTACAAGCACCATTTTAACAACCGGTTCTGCCAAAGTGGTGCGAACCGGCAGAATCCCACCACTGGATAATACCTGTCCGTTTCCAAGCTCATGTTTCCTGTCCGTTTCCAAGCTCACGTAGGAGGTTAAGAGCTCATGTATCTAATCTGGAGGAACCGGGTTTGATTCCCAGCTCTGCCGCCTGAGCTGTGGAGGCTTATCTGGGGAATTCAGATTAGCCTGGGCACTCCCGCACGCGCCAGCTGGGTGACCTTGGGCTAGTCACAGCTTCTCGGAGCTCTCTCAGCCCCACCTACCTCACAGGGTGTTTGTTGTGAGGGGGGAAGGGCAAGGAGATTGTAAGCCCCTTTGAGTCTCCTGCAGGAGAGAAAGGGGGGATATAAATCCAAACTCTTCTTCACTCTTCTTCTTCATGCAAAACAACCCCTCAACGAAACAAACAGTTTACTTTATTGCATTCATTAGAGAAAGGAAATCAAAGGGAAATAATAACAAATGGATCAATGTCATTTGTTCAGCTCATTTCCCCTGGGCCTAGTTAGAGGGAGAGTTCGGAAACATCCAGATATATAAAACTAACCCAGGAAGAGACTTCCGCTCATTAAAAGGTGTTAAATTTAAAAATGATTTTAGTACTGTTTTAATGTTTTGCAAATGTGTTTTATTTATTGTATTGATTCTGGTCAACGACTGCAAGTAATACATGGATCTGATGAGATTTGAAAGCAGTGTCATCTGGCAAGCGAAGGGGACAGAGGTGTGTGTATGTCGCCAAAGGAATGAAAAGTCAACTTGAAAAAGTCCCATTGGCTACATTTGTTAGGATAACAAAAACAAATGAAAATAAGAGCCAATGGATGAATGTGTTTCCCCGGTTGAGGGCAGAATGAGAAAGTAAGGAGAGATGAGGAAAGATGAAACTGACATAGAAGAAACGGCTTACCAATCATCAAAGTCAAACCTATCTTGCTGATGGAGAGAAAGGGAACAAACAGGCTCGTAGTTGGCTGGCTCCTTCACCTTCCCTCCTTGGTCATTTCCGCACAGCACAATTACAGTGGGGTAGGCCCGTGATCGTATACACCAGGGCTATTTTATCCCGGTCTTCCTCCGCATGTTCCCTGCTTCTTTCCAGGAGAAGGCAGGACCAGGAGTCAATACTCCAGTTTGTTCTGTGTGGCCCAGGTCTTTTCTATTTACGCTGTTGACAAAAGACGGAGGGAAACGGCTCCCCCTCCACTTTCCCCTGCACGATCCAAGGCTCACCAGCTCCAAAGGCAAGAGGGAATGCTCTTCCTGCCCCGATTTCCTCTGCACAATCCACACATTGCCGGCTCCAAAGGCAAGAGGGAACGGGGAAAATATACCATGCTCCCTTGGTGTTTGCACAGCAGCGGGGTCACCTCGGATCTTGTGCAGCTTCAGGAACCGTGCGGAATTCCCGGCTGCACAGGGATATTTTCTGTGCTCACCCCGGAATATTTTGACTGTGCAAAAATGGCCCTTGTACCTTTTGGGGGGACAAAGTTGCAGTAAGATCTAGGTGGGCCTTCTCCCAGGGTTAATTTTTCCCTTATAGTCCACACCATACAGAAGAATGAAAATACTTCAGTTAGTTTCTGGGTTTGCTGTCTGTCTGGGATTGCAAAAATGGAGGAAGGGTGAATTGCCAAGCATTGGATCGGCCACAATGCCCAGCTGATGATGGTCATTTCTGCAGTTACAGGCTGTTCCCCAATTTATATAAATATACATGGAGGGCCCCTTTGTGGGGTGGTGGTGGGAGGAAGGGGAAGAAGAAAACCTCGGCCTCCAAAAGGGTCACCCCTGCTCACAAGCAGCCTTGAGAATGGAAGGAAGTCAGTGGGGGGAAGATAACCCTCTAAGTGGAGTCTGTCTGCAATATATTGGATTACGGCATTTTATTCCTCAGCGCTACATGTTATCATCAGGAAAAGACACTTGTTGTCACCAAAGGCAGTGACCTTAGCGGAGGCGTGAATGTATTTGTAAATGGATTAGAAGCACTTCCCCTCTAAATGGATACACATTAACCCGTAGTTATTCGTTAGCCAGCTCACTGATGTTATCCTGAAGTGCATTTCCTTGGAGATCCCCGTCCGGCTGTTTTCCTCTGCATTGTCAGGGCTTCACTTAAAGGGAGCCTGTACCAGGCATTGATGTCAATTGTTTGGCTTTTTCAGCACTGCTTGCCCCCTTCTGGGGCAGCAGTGGTGTAGTGGGTAAGATTAGATATTCTCTGATCGAAGAACAGGATTTGATTCCCTGCTCAGCTGCTTGAGCTGTGAAGACTTATCTGGGAAATTCAGATTAGCCTGTGCACTCTACTGGAGAGAGAGGGGGATATAACTCCAACTCCAACAACTCCAACAACTCCAACAACAACAACTTCTTCCTCTTCCTCTTCCTCTTCCTCTACTTCCTCCTCCTCCTCCTCCTCCTCCTCCTCCTCCTCCTCCTCTCTCAAGGACTCTGTCAGTTCCCCAAACCCAAGATGGTCTTCTCCAACTGGCAGTGACTTTCTGGCTGGGGAAGGTATTTCCTGACATTTCTGACCTAAGTTCCTAGCTAGAGATGCCAGGGACCTCTGGCAGCCAAAATTCCACAAAGTCACAGCCTGTCTTATAACGGGAACCTTCTCACCACCTATCCCTGGTTCCTGCTCCTGCCCTCACACCTAATTAGGGCAATAAAGCAATATCAAGGAATGTATCCCATGGCAGGATGAAGTCTTACATGTCATCCTTGTTTTTACCCTTGACTCACATCTTGTCTACATTCTGCAGGCACCACAAGACCTGCAGGGACATCTCTGTCGTGGGCCAGCCTGCGGGCAGCTACCTGGACTCAGGTGCAGAACCTGCTAATGCCGGTCACTCAGAAGTAGCTCCTCACGAGGAAGCAGAAGCTGACCCACACTGTTTAGCCAGAGCAGGCTGATTGTGAGGAAATTCAGGAAGCAGAGTCAGCTACCAGCCCTCACCTGATATCACACAGCTGAGAGAGCCTGCACCGTCCTCCATCAAGCCCTGTGATGAGCCAGCTGTGCAAAGGAGGTGGCGGCATCATCATCATCATCATCATCATCATCATCATCATCATCATCATCATCAGCAGCAGCAGCAGCAGCAGCAGCAGCAGCAGCAGCAGCAGCAGCAGCAGCAGCAGCAGCTACAGAGCCAAAGGAAGAATGCTCGTTTCTCTGCCAGGTACAGCAGAAGGCTGTGCAACATGGAGGCATCTGCATCTGAGGAGGACTGAGCTCTTGCAGGATCTCTGCCTCAGAGCTTCCTATATAAACCTCGCCTTGGGTTTAGCTCTGCCTGGATGCCATGAGAGCACCTCCTGGATCTTTCCATGCTTGCTATAGCTCCCAGTCTTCCTGCTTGCTTGGATTCTTGTCCTCTGGACCTGGGGCTGTCTGTCCACACCTGAATAGTTGACACCTGCCTGTAGCACAATCTCTGTTCCTTGCTCTTGACAGGGTACAATTAACACCTGCGCCATCCGTCAAGAACCTCGGTGTGATCTTGGATGCCTCCCTCTTCACGGAGGCAAAGGTCACACTTACTGCCAGACTGGCCTTTTCCCATCTGTGCCAGGCCAGGCAACTGGTGCCCTGCCTGTCTCGCCCCGATTTTGCCAAGATAATCCATGCAATGGTCAACTCTCGATTTGACTTCTGGAACTTGCTCTGTGCAGGGCCAGTGTTGGGATTCAAATAATTAAACAACCAGTTCTGGTGGTGGTTGTTTACCAGCACCATTTTAACGACCGGTTCTGCCGAAGCGGTGCGAACAGGCTGAATTCCACCACTGCACAGGGCTATCCTTGAGACTATTTTGGAAACCTGAGCTGGTTCAAAATGCATCAGCTTGTGTCCTCACGGGACACCGTGCAGCCTCCCACATCCAACTGGTGGTAGATCAAATATCTTGTCAACCCAAACTTAACTAGGCAAGCAGTTACTTTATCAGCTTCATCTTTAATACTCTGCCAAGATGTAGGAAAAGTACATTTCATGAATATCTCCACTCCATAATCTGGAATGCTGTTGGCTTGGCCAAGGACATGTCATGGACAGCTCTCTTGCCACCCTGTGACACCCTTCATCCTTTCAATGGTTGGGTCAGGACCAGAGGTGGGATCCATCAGGTTCTCACAGGTTCCCCAGAGTAGGTTACTAACTATTTGTGTGTGCCGAGAGGGGGTTACTAATTGGTGATTTTGCCACGTGATTGTTGCCTTAGTTACGCCCCTCCTCTCAGCAGTAGCGCGCAGAGCTTGAAGCAGTCTAGCAGGAGGTGCACCGGCATGCGTGGCAGCCTGCGCCTGCGTACATTCGTTTCCCGCCCAAGGACCGGCACAGCGGCTGCGTCCTTGCCACAGCCCTGCCCAGGAATGCCCCGCCCCCAGAATTCTCAGCCACACCCCCATCGTGCCCCGCCCAGCCCCACTGGCACTACGCCACAGTTTGAATCCCACCACCATGGGAACCTGTTACTAAAATTTTTGGATCCCACCACTGGTCAGGACCTTTTCCCAGCTTAGTCACTCCCCCAGTGGAGGACCAATCACCATCTTTCCCTAAGAAAATGCTTCATGACATCAACCTACTCGGGAGATGAGCTCCACTTGGAGCTACTGGTGGGCTTGGGCTTTGGAGAGAAGCATTCCCTAACGGTCTCTTCCTGTGAATTCTACAGGTGGCATAGCAAGCTGCAGTTTACAGTTATTGCTCTTTGGCTCACACTTAGCCATCTGCTAGTTTTCTTCAGCCAGACAGAAAGGCAAGTAAAGCAGCTGTTTCCCGAGTCACACCACTCTCCAATGGATTTTCAAGCATGTTTCCATCATGCTGAATAAGCAAGCTTGGGCTCATAAATTGAAACCCACACCTTTTATATCCAGTGTGGTTTTTGTTATTGGGTTGTCTTAACATTTGGCCTTTTTCAGGATCCCAAATGTTTTCAGGGCCCTGACTGGGGCAAAAGGAGCTTCATGGTGTGGAGTGGTAAGCTTCAGTACTGCAGTCTGAGCTCTGCTCACGCCCTGAGTTCGATCCCGGCATAAATCAGTTTCAGTTAGTTGGCTCAGTTGACTTCCATCTTTCCAAAGCTGGCAGAATGAATACCCAGGGTGGACGGCTGGGGAAGGCAATTGCAAACCACTCCATAAACACAGTCTGCCTAGGAGCAGCAGTGGCGTAGGAGGTTAAGAGCTCATGTATCTAATCTGGAGGAACCGGGTTTGATTCCCAGCTCTGCTGCCTGAGCTGTGGAGGCTTATCTGGGGAATTCAGATTAGCCTGTACACTCCCACACATGCCAGCTGGGTGACCTTGGGCTAGTCACAGCTTCTCGGAGCTCTCTCAGCCCCACCTACCTCACAGGGTGTTTGTTGTGAGGGGGGAAGGGCAAGGAGATTGTAAGCCCCTTTGAGTCTCCTGCAGGAGAGAAAGGGGGGATATAAATCCAAACTCTTCTTCTTCTAGATGTTGTGATGTGACGTCACCCCATGGGTCAGTAATGACTCAGCGCTTGAACAGGGGGACTACCTTTACCTTTATCTGGGGCACCAGGTGGGATGGGGATAAATTCATTCATTACCAGCCAATGAGCCATGCACAATAAACAAACAGATAAATAAACACAACAAGCAACGAGCTCCTTAACTTTGTTTTGTCAGTTGCAAATCTTGGGTGAGATGATCAGCAGCAGGGAAGTCTTTGGGTAATATTCAGCAAAGATGGTACCATGACCAAAGGCATAATGAGGGGGGAGAGGGGGGCTCTTCCCCAGGGCACCAGGTTTTGGGAGCACCCTGGCCACTTCCCCCTGCAAATCCCCCTCCTTTTGGCACCTTTAAAAATTATATTTTCATTCAAATTGAGCATGCCAAAGATGGCCTGGAAAAAACTTGGGGTGGGGACAGAGGTAGGATCCAGCAGGTTCTCACCAGTTCCCGAGAGTGGGTTACTAATTATTTGTGTGCACTGAGAGGGGGTTACTAATGGGGTCCGCTTTTCCATCTCCACGCCCTCGCCTCCCCGAGAGGCCTACTGCCTTTGAACCTGAAGGTTCCATATAGCAATTGCGACTAATAACGTAACTCCCTGAACTGGGTTAATCCCTTCCAGGTACTGCAATTCATTGATTCTCAGCCTTTCGTACCTTTTATCTCACCAGTCTCTATCAAAGAACCTGTGTGTTTCACCATTGCTGTGTTCAGATTTGTGAGTTGGGGCATTTTCTATAATGTGATGATGATTTAGAAATGACCTGGTGCAAAAAAAAATTTTTGGGGTCGTGCTGGGGTGGCTGCCCATGGGGGGGGGCATCCAACTCAGGTTTTGCCCAGGGCTCAGGTTTGCCTAGGTATGCCTCTGCCCCCTTTGCTGAGGGGGGGGGGGCTGGCGAGGGAACCTGTTACTAAAATTTTTGGATCCCACCACTGGGTGGGGATAAGGCCGGGGGGGGGGGCACACTCCTTCCCTGGCCTTGTTCCTGCCCACAGTGTCTTGCTGACCTCAGCACCACTCAGATGGAGGAAAGTATGCTGAATCCGGCTGTAGCAGGGGCTGGGGCGGAGTTTGGCTGGGGCACACCTATGGGGGCACGGGGGGAGGGGGGTGCAGCACCTGGGCAAACCCCACCTGCTGTCTTTTAAAGCTATGCCCCTGTCCATGACTTCCAAGGAGTTTGGGGACTTTATCAAGGATAGATCTGAACTTCTTCTGTAGTTGATACTATGAAGATCAAGCCCCTCAGAATCACAAAAATGCTCTGAAATGCTCCAAAACAGGACAAGGGGCTTCTGCTGGCAAGGAGTGTGCTCCCAAAATGGCCCCAATGAGGAAGTGAAGAAGAGGAGGAGGAGGATCTATACC
Source organism: Sphaerodactylus townsendi (assembly GCF_021028975.2). Classification (NCBI taxonomy): domain Eukaryota; kingdom Metazoa; phylum Chordata; class Lepidosauria; order Squamata; family Sphaerodactylidae; genus Sphaerodactylus; species Sphaerodactylus townsendi. Next base: position 72,710,300 of record NC_059433.1, read on the forward strand.
CCACCTTTCTTTCCTGCAAGGAGACTCAAGGTGGCTTACAAGCTCCTTTCCCTCCCCTCCCCTCCCCTCCCCCCCACAACAAACATCTTGTGAGATTGGTGGGGCTGAGAGAGTTTTGAAGAACTATGACTAGCCCAAGGTTATCTAGCAGAAATGCAGGAGGGCGAAAACACATCTGGTTCACCAGATAAGCCTCTGCCACTCAGGTGGAGGAGTGGGGAATCAAACCAGGTTCTCTACATTAGAATCCACCTCTTTTTAACCACTACACCACGCTGGCTCTCAGGGCAGGCAGAAAGGCATGGGAAACATCTTTAAAATTTTTGAAAAAAATGTTTCAGCCAGAGAATCGCTTTAAAAGGGGATTAATTGAAAGTGCTTTCAGGCTGCAAATAAAATGTTTTTGGGCAAAACAATGCAGAACTCCTTGGAGGAAACATTTCATTTCCTGCCTCAAAACATTTTAAATGTGTCTGTGCAGGAACAACCAACATTTCACCCACATCTATGGCTGGCATCTTCATAGGCATGTCACAGTAAGAAGAGTTTCTGCGCCAGGAAGAGAAACAATTCTTAACATGGCATGTCTCTGAAGATGCCAGCCACAGACGCAGGCGAAATGTCAACTACCAGACCACAGCCACACAGCCCAGAAAACCCGCAACAGCCAGTCGATGGTGGCCGTGCAAGCCTTTGACGATACTTCCCATTTTGTTCGAGCCTCCGATTATGTAAATGTTTATTACAAAATTGCTTCTTGGCCCTTTGGATCCTCAAACGATGCCAACGAGGAATGAGAAATCGGTTCCAATCTCCCTTCTTGGAAAGCCTCGAATAAATAGCTCCCCCAGCTGCAAGATGTCACTCAAGTCCAAAGTTCATCTGTGGCCACGGGCAAGGAGGGAAAGCGGATGCCTCGGATGCCTCGGATGTCTGGGCAAAGGGAGAAGCTAATTCTGGCAAATCATTGCCACTGTGTAAGTAACAAGCCTGCAGCTGGATTGGCTGCTCGGAGTGCCTGGCCCAGCTCCTTCCGTGGCTCAGCGTCAGAAGTTGAGTCAAGTGTTTGCTGGCGAGAATTCTCCGGGCCTTCCATCAGTGCCAAGTTTATAACCTGCTGCTGGCATCGTGGCTGGGAAAGATCTGTGCGGATTCGCTGGCAGTTTCTTACATGCAAGGCCCTGGTCGCTAATGGAAAACACACTGTTTCAGTCAACGCGTTCGTGTGCTTGCTTAAAGCTGGGAGGAAAAAGGGCAAGGAAAGTTATAGATGTAAATAGTGTGGTAAGGTGTATGGAATATTGCAGATGTATGGGATATTGGCATGGGGGGAAGAAGAAGGAGGAGGAGGAGGAGGAGGAGGAGGAGGAGGAGGAGGAGGAGGAGGAGGAGGAGGAGGATTTATATCCCACCTTTCTCTCCTCTTAAAGGAGTTTAGTAGTCGGACGCCATCTGTATTTTAAAATGGTTACGGTAATTTGAGCGGTGTATTTTAACCTGAGGACCAGTACTTAGTATGGTATTTTATCTATCCACTTGTTTGTTGTTATTGTTGTGAACCGCCCTGAGCCCTCCGGGGGAGGGCGGTATATAAGTGGAACAATAAATAAATAAAATAAAATAAATAAGGAGACTTAAGGTGGCTTACAAGCTTCTTTCCCTTCCTCTCCCCACAACAGTCACCATGTGAGGTAGGTGAGGTTGAGAGAGTTCCAAAGAACTGTGACTAGCCCAAGGTCACCCAGCAGGAATGTAGGAGTGCGGAAACACATCTGGTTCACCAGATAAGCCTCTGCCACTCAGGTGGAGGAGTGGGGAATCAAACCCGGTTCTCCAAATTAGAATCCACACTGCTCTTAAACACTATACCATACTGGCTCTCAGTAACAGGCAGTAACACCTACCACCACCACCACAAACATGCACATTTCAGTCTCAGACCAAATCAACCCTTCACCAATTGGAGTCTAGAGGCGTATCTAGGGTAGGACAGGCATGGCAGGTGCCGTAGGCGCTCCTTGTAGTGAGGTGCAAAGCTCGTATTGCTACTGGGATGGCCTGACAAGATTTGCTGTGGTAAACAGAGATGGGTCTGGTGGATGGCAGAGGGAAGCCCTGCAGAAAGGGCCCAGGGGTCCCCAGGTGAAGAGCTGAGGGGCTTTGGCCGGATCCCTTGTCTGCAAGGCTGCTGATACTGCTCAGTCAGACCAGACTAGGCATTGATGTGGCCATATTCCATGTGGTGTGGTGGAATAAGCCCATGGCTTAAAGTGAAGATCAGGCCTGCCCTTTCTCAGGAGCATGGTGCAGGCGCACGTGACTAGAGGACCTTTCCGCACGGGCCAAAGGGCGCCCCTGCACCGGCAGGAATTCTGCCGGTGGAGGGGTGGGGGCCGTTCGCACGCGAGCGTGCGAGCGGCCCCTGGTGAGGCCAGCGCAAGAGAGGCGGCTCCACACGGAGCCGCCTCTTCCCCGTCCCTCTCCCACTCACCTCGTCACCTTCGTCACCCTGCTGGCCTCCTAAGACCCGCCCACGCTGCCCTCCGACCTCCAGGGGTCAGAGGACAGCGAGGGAGGGTCTTAGGAGGCCAGCAGGGTGATGAAGGCAATGAGGTGAGAGGGAGAGGGACGGGGAAAACAGCGCATTCCCGGTGGTGCAGTTTGCACCGCGCCGCCGCGAATGCGCTGTTTTCCAAAAACCTCCCTCCAGGAGGGAGGTTTTTGGAGGCGGCCTGACGCCGCCCTGGGGGAGGGGGAGGGAAGCCAGGTCGGTGCTGCTGCGTTTTCGCAGTGCCGCCTGTGCGAATGGCTCCCTGGGGACGGCGTTTTTGCCATCCCCAGGGCACCGTAAATGGCCTGTGCAGAAAGGGCCAGAGTGAGAATACTGCTGACCCCATCCATGACACACGGGTCACTCTCCAGGTCTTTCCTGCCTTTTTCTTTCCCTCTATGTTTGGAATGGAACTAGCTTAAAAATGAACAAGCTTAAAAATAAAGTCCCTGGTTTAAAAATCCACCAAGATTTGGAGACATCGCAAACGGAAGATTTAGCTCCTTGGGTAAGTGAAGCACACGCGTTTTTTTTTTTTAAAAAAAGGGACTTTGGCATAATATCCAAAGGTTTAACCTTCAAGGCCAGAGACGCATGCCGTTTTTCTGGGATCCATTTCTGCCCGTTATGTTGAACGGCATAGCATGACCTTTTCCTAATGTAATCACATAGCGTGCATTAGCTATGCCTTAAAACGCCTGAACCAGTTTTTCAATGACCGCTTGCATCTGAACAGGGTCATTTATCTGTGAAAGCAATTGTAAATATGAAATGAGATAGTAATAGTGGAGATTTTTGAGGGTATTTTTAGCATGGGTGTAAGGCTGTGAAGAGAATGGCGAGCGATATTAAAATAAATTCTACTTAACTACTATAATTTTGGAGATTTCCAGCAAAGTAGAAAACCGTTGTTTGGACAGAAATAATAAGTATTTTTTAAAAAAATCTGGGGGGAGGGGAGAAATGAGAATGTATTTTTCTCCCCCTGTCTTCATTACATGCAAGGAAACATTTCATCTTGGAACAAGCAAATTCTGAATTGCGGTGTAAATGTTTTAGAGCTTGGGTTGGGTTAGATTTGTGGAAAATTGCTTCTGCCATTTTATGAAATGCACTTTCATTGGATTTCATTGCCTTTTGGACCAGAGGCTAAGAGCACTTTTACTTTCATTAACATGGCCAGCCGATTTGTAATCTGTAGTGTATTTTTTCTGCACAAAATCTCCTTTCCACAGCAATTTCCAGGAAATGGACACTGGTGCATTTTGTTGCACTTTTTCCAAGGGTTGTGTAGTCAGAGAAGTTGACATCTGATGGTTTATTTTTGAGGTTGAGTTTGAGGCACACTTCCTATTTGACTTAAGAAAAGGAACAAGAAGGCCAGAGGAGACCCAACTTGGGAGAAAGGTGGACTCTTCAGTCTGTGGGATCTGGATCTTTCACTTTTCCCGCCTTACCGGATCTTCTCAGATAATGCTAATCATTGCAGTTTCTATTGCCAGCTTTCGCAGATCACTCAGCAAGTTAAAACTAATAGAATTGCATTTGAGAGCTTCCATGGGTCAAGGTGAACGCTGGGATCTTGCTGTGCTGAGTGCAGGAAGAGAAGAAACGGGGAGAAAACTGACTTTGATCACATCATAGCCCAATTTGCATCAATGAAACCAAGGAAAATGCAGTTATACTTTTCATGTAGTGCCATAATTTGTTAAGTAAAAGAAGGAATGTATATGGGCAGTTGGGGTGATGTGTGGTTTCCGGGCTGTATGGCCATGTTCTAGCTCTAGCAGCATTCTCTCCTGATGTTTTGCCTGCATCTGTGGCTGGCATCTTCAGAGGATTGCTGGTGCTCATGTTGATCCGGTTCTGTTCTTCTCATTCAACAAAGACAGGGAAAGCTATCCTTGGAGAATTTAAAGGACAGCTTTCCCTGCCTTTGTTGAATGAGAAGAACAGAGCTGGATCAACATGAGCACCAGCAATCCTCTGAAGATGCCAGCCACAGATGCAGGCGAAACGTCAGGAGAGAATGCTGCTAGAACACGGCCATACAGCCCAGAAACCACACAGCACCCCAGTGATTCCGGCCATGAAAGCCTTTGACAATATACGGGCAGTTGTTTTTTGCCCTTTTGCTGGTTGGCAACTGCCAGAGGTGTATCGAGGGAAAATGCAGCCCAGCGCAAAATCTGAGTGTCCCCCCCCAATATGGGCGGCCGCCCTCCCCCACCGCAATGTTCACAAATGGGAAACACTTCTGGACACTCAGGAAAAAATTCTACTGCATGAAATTAATGATTCTAGATATGGAAATTACTAGAGATTTGGGTTGAGACTGGTGAGGAGAGTGAACGCAGTGTGGTATAGTGCTATAGAATCTACCCTCCAAAGCAGCTGTTTTCTCCTTCTTTGTCGTCTGAAGATCAGTTGTAATTCTGGAAAGCAAAGGATAATTTTCCGATCCCACTTGGAGATGAGCAACCTTTAAACTGAGTCGTAATACCAACTGATTCCTGCTTTTGCAGCTGTAGTTGCACCGTCTTCCCACTGTGTTGAAGGAAGCGAGCTCTGATTCATGAAGGCCCCTTCCGCACACGCAGAATAATGCACTTTCAATCCTCTTCCACAATTTTTTGCACAGTAAAATCCAGCTGCAAAGGGCATTGAAAGTGGACTGAAAGTGTGTTATTCTGCATGTGCGGAAGGGGCTGAAGACTCACGTTGGAACAAGTGTCATCGGACTTTAAGGGCACCCCACACCTTTTCTGCAATAGACTAACATGACTGCCCTAACATAAATCCACATGTCAGACTCCCATTTTAGAACTGGACAAGTTTCTTCAAGAGCAAGATGTAGTCATCATATCTTCGTTCTATTTCTGGAAGTGCCATGCCAAGCATCGCAGCACCGCCAGGCAGCTTTCATGACCCCCAGCTTAGAGTGGGGGCCAAGAGGAGGATCTTATACTGACGAGGCAAAACAATACATTAAAATAGAGAAAAGAAGAAGAAGCGAAATATCTCCACTGCTGAATCTTCCACGGGGTGTTTTCTCCTCTGAATAAATTTGTTTTTTTCCTTTTTCTACCTGCCTGTATCGGATCTCTCACCGTCCTTTCCGCGATGCCGTTCGAGTGTGCGGCCTGAAGTCGCATTGTGCCGACAGCTTCTAGGAAGCACACAAGTAGTTCTCAGAAGGTGAGAAAACCAACGCGATGATGCGCTCGAAAGGGCTTGAGAATAGCAACATTTTCAAGGGCTGTCATCCAATTCTGCTACTCTGGCAGAATGCTGAAGAGACGCACTGTCTCCGGTCAAAACGCGCTAGCATTTCATTGGGGCAAATTGTCTCTGGGTTGGGTCCTATCCTGCTTTTTAGCCCCAAGTGTCTCCTGGCAATTAAAATCTAGTGTAAATGTAACCTCTATCTGTGGGTTCTGTGGGGCAGAACTTGGAATGAGTTTGCAACAACAATTTTTTTAAAAAACAAAATGGTTTACTTTTTTAACATATAACATCAACATTTAACATCACACTTCAAGGTCCTGTTCAGGTTGCATTTTCAAGTCCTTATAATTACAGTCTACTGATACTGCCAAGTCCAATTCTTCTTTGCAAGTGGGTTGGCTCCTGAAGACTCCAAGGGCTTGATGAACAGGATTCAACATGATGAAGGTTTCCAGGAGAACTCTCACCCTTTACAAACATAAAAAAGAAACCCTTAACAAGGTGTTAAGGGCTTATACAAACCAAGGTCCGAGTCTGGTAGCCTTGTCTCCTCCAAACTACATGAGCTCTGCAGCCTCCTCCTGCTTTGGGTCTCCACCCCTTTCTGGGTCAACCCATTCTGAGCATGGGGGTTACATAAACAGTCCTGAAGGTGAAATACCAAGCAATGCAGGAGCAGAATAATTGGTCGAAGCTGGATGAGTGAAGAAAGAGGGAATATCCAGCATGCACCTCTCCTCCATCTGCACTGGTGTATCTATGGGGGGGCTAGGGTGGTCATTTGACCCAAGTGCTATCCTCCTGAGTCATGTGGAGGTGCATTTGCCCCCCCCATCTAAAGTCTCCTCTTTTAAAAAAGATAAAAATTACACCAGCAAAGCTCTGACGGTGCCGCGGTTCCTGTCCAGCTGCCTGGCACCCCCCTTGCCCCCCCTCCTGTCCCAAATGAATCCTCCCTCCCATCCTGCATCCTTTTTGCAGGTGCTGGCCAGTGGTGGGGGGAAAACAAGGGGCAGGGAGAGCTTTGGATTAGCCAGCCATTCACCTCTCTGGCAGCCAGGCTGGCTCCTACTGGGGGGGCATGCACAGAGGCGGCAGCAGCAGAGCCCTTCTTCTCTCCCTCCCCCCCACCCCGCTGCCGCCAAAGCTCTGTTTATTTACTTCTAGGAGCGGTGCTGCAGCCACTGGGGGCAGGGACATGTCCGAGAGGGTCACTTTCTTTGGCCTTAGGTTGTCCTGCCCCCAGGCTTCCTCTGGCCACCACTCCTCTCCTAGAAGTTTGAGTAGGTAAAATTAATTTTAAAGTCACTGGACCTTCTGCATGAAAAGGAGATGCTCTCTAATTGTCATTCATCCCTCCCTAACCGTGTCTTCTTCCCTTGGGATCCCTTTCAGAATCATAGAATCATAGATTTGGAAGAGACCACAAGTGCCATGCAGTCCAACCCCTGCCATACGGGAACACACCGTCAAAGCACTTCTGGCGATGGCCATCCAGCCTCTGTTTAAAACCTCCAAAGGTGGACCCTCTACCGCACTCCAAGGCAGCGTATTCCACTGTCGGCCAGCCCTTACTGTCAGGAAGTTCTTCCTAATGTTTAGGTGGTATCTCTTTTCCTGTCTGTTGAATCCATTACTCCTTGTCCTAGTCTCTGGAGCAGCAGAAAACAAGGTTGCTCTCTCTTCAACAGGACATCACTTTAAATATTTATACATGGCTATCATGTCGCCCCTTAACAATTCCCTTCTCTTCTCTAGACTAAACATACCTAGCTAAGCCAGTCCTCATAAACCATGAAATCGAGAATTTTTATCATTACCCTCCACTATTTTAGTGGATACAAGGTGATGGCTGCCCCCTAGCAGCCCCCTTTCCTTTCTCCCGTTCCCTTCTCTTAAGTTGTTGTTGAAATTATTTTCCTTTCCTTTTTATTGACACTTTAGTTATTCCCTTCTCGCTCTTTCCTCTCTGACTGACTCCACACAGTATGTTTTGTGGTGCCACCAGAATATTGCTCTGAACGGTTTTAACATTTGTAACGTAACGTTTAAATGGTAATTTATGATGGAAACCATCTGACCCAGGCCTGGTCAGGAAATTGGAAGGAAAAAAAATGAACATAATGTAAAAGTTCACCCCTAATATTTTTGCCTCCCTCTGATAGTGGTGAGGGAAAGTAAATGGTGCACTATGGTGGGATTCACTTCTGTGAGGGAAAGGAAACGGTGCGCTATGGTGGAATTCACTTCTGTGAGGGAAAGGAAATGGTGCGCTATGGTGGAATTCACTTCTGTGAGGGCAAGGAAACGGTGCGCTATGGTGGAATCCACTTCTGTGAGGGCAAGGAAACGGTGCGCTATGGTGGAATCCACTTCTGTGAGGGAAAGGAAACGGTGCGCTATGGTGGAATCCACTTCTGTGAGGGAAAGGAAACGGTGCGCTATGGTGGAATCCACTTCTGTGAGGGAAAGGAAACGGTGCGCTATGGTGGAATCCACTTCTGTGAGGGAAAGGAAACGGTGCGCTATGGTGGAATTCACTTCTGTGCGTGGCACTTGTGAGGGAAAGGAAACGGTGCGCTATGGTGGGATATCACGCTATATCGACTATCTTACTTTGAATATTCACTGAGGCTATTGACCTATTCCGTTTCCTCATGGCTGATGACGCCACTGAGGCTATTAATACATGTTATTTCGGGGTCAGTGTGAAGGGAGTGGGTACTTTTGCATTTTGAAATAACTAAATTCTCATTTGTTTCCTTTTTAAAAAAATCACCTCAGTGCACCTGGAATTGCTTCAAGATCTTATGTATCTGTCCATTTATCAATAAACACTTTTATGCCATCAGGGGTGTAACCAGTGGTGGGATTCAGCGGGTTTGCACCGGCAGAACTGATTGTTTAAATGGTGCTTGTAAACAACCAGTTATTAAATTATTTGAATCCCATCACTGGGTGTAACTCTCTAAAATGAGGCCTGGGAAAGCACAATTGTTCGCCCTGCCCGCCATTTGGCCAGATCACATCTGGAGTTCAAAGCAGGGAGGGCCTGCACTCACCAGCTCAGTGTGCAACTGCATCCCTGCTCCCAAACTCCATGTGGAGTTTTGACGAGGGCACAGTTGGTGGAGGCTTTGCAATGCACCCTCCCCGCATGACCTGGCCAAATGGCCAGGGTTCCAGCCCTTCCGTTCCCCCCATGGTTACGCTACTGTATGCCATCTCTTCAGAGTCCTGCTTCTTTTTAATTTCAGATACTCTGGAGATTCTGGAGTGTCAGTGCAGTGTAATGTTAGAGCCATGGTGGCGAACCTTTGGCACTCCAGATGTTATGGACTATAATTCCCATCAGCCCCTACGTTTTCCTCTTCTACATTTTCAACGTTTTCCTCTTCTACATTTTCCCAGCACAGCAATCCTGTCAACTAGGTTAGGCTGAGAATGTATGACCGGCCCGTGGACACCCAATAAGCTTCCATGGTGTGAGTGAAGATTTGAACCTAGTCCAGTGGTGGCAAACCTTTGGCACTCCATATGTCATGGACTACAATTCCCATCAGCCCCTGCCACCATGGCCAATTGGCCATGCTGGCAGGGGCTGATGGGAATTGTAGTCCATAACATCTGGAGTGCCAAGGGTTCGCCACCACTGTGTTAGAGTGTTAGACTAGGGCCGTGGTGGTGAACCTTTGGCACTCCAGATGTTATGGACTACACTTCCCATCAGCCCCTGCCAGCTTGGCCAATTGGCCATGGTGGCAGGGGCTGATGGGAATTGTAGTCCATGACATATGGAGTACCAAAGGTTTGCCACCACTGGACTAGGTTCAAATCTTCACTCACACCATGGAAGCTTATTGGATGTCCACAGGCCAGTCATACATTCTCAGCCTAACCTAGTTGACAGGATTGCTGTGCTGGGAAAATGTAGAAGAGGAAAACGTTGAAAGCCACCTTTGGTCCCCACTGGGGAGAGAGGCAGGTGTAAACAAAGTATATAAATATAAACCTCCGAATATCATTCTTTCGAACAGCTCCTTTGTAAAGTTCTACTGCTGATGCAAACGTGGTTTGCGCGCATATAACACAAGGCAAAGACAAACATCAGAGCCAAGGCCTTAATTTCTCAAGAAGATGGCAGCTGAATGACATAAAAAAGAGATTACAGCCCCCTCGGAAGTCAAGGCCTCCCAACGTGGACCAAGGGCGATGGTTTCGCCACCAAATGCCAGGGCCCTACTCTCTGTTTAACCTTCAGTTTGTCTCCACAGAGGACAACCTTGAATAATGACTGTGAGAGGAAGGAAACGAGGGAGAAATTACACATGTTGGGGGGGGGCAAAGAAGAAGGGGGAATTCTAGTTGTGTTAAGATCCAGCATAGCAGCAAATACTTTTTTCTTCGGGAGCAGGATTAAGAGTTCAAAAGGGCAGGGCTATAGAGGGCCCTGAGGGCAAAGAACATCTTGAAGTGACCTGACCTAGGAAACACCAAGTAGTCAAAGGGCAATACCGGGCTCAGCATGGTACCAATTAGACTTTAATGACCAACCCTGGAATGTGCTTTGAACACAGTGTGTGTGGTTTCTAAGCCCCCTCCCCCTTCCCCCTCAATCTTTCCACCAAACCTTTTTGAAAAGATGCCTTCAAAATAAGGAATGCAAGACCTTGAAAGCCTGGTTTGTGTGTATGGATGTGCGCTTAAGCAGTTCAGGTTTTTATCCCGAGAATGGAGTCCTGCTGCCCTTCAACTTTGCAAACTCGCTGGCAGACGTTGCACCACAGTTAATGGCGGTGGCCATCTTGCCCCTTCCCAGATGCCTCACGTGAGCGATCGTATCAAAATGCTTTTGAAGCACCCTTTGGGAATCTGAATAATTAAAACTTCATTTGACAATTTAAAAAATCTAGAATCACTTTAATCGCTGTTGCTCCAAGGGAAGTGATGATCCATGTGCTAGCCAGTCAGTGCTATGTGTGGCTTTTATTTATTTATTTATTTATTTATTTATTTATTTATTCGATTTATAAACCGCCCCATCCCCAAGGGGCTCTTTTGGTGGTAACTGGTTTTCAAGGAGCACAAACCTGAAGCCAGTTAGCTGTGCCTAGTAAAAACATAGTGATTATTAGGGAGTTGTGGGTTTGCTGGGTTGTAAGGCCCTGTTCCAGTAGCATTTTCTCCTGACGTTTCACCTGCATCTGTGGCTGGCATCTTCAGAGGATCTGATGGTAGTAAAGCAGTGGAGTATATATACCTGTGGGTTGTCCAGGGTGGGAGAAAGAACCATTTGCATTGGTTAAAAGTGTTAAGCGTGCAATTTTCAAGAGTAATTTGCATGTGCTAAGTGGAATCCACCCATTTTAGCATATGTATGTAACACTGAAGTTGCATAATCGATTAGCGAGGGCATCTGCATAGCAGTTGCCTGGCATTTTAATCCATTTAATTGCTTCCTGCAGAGAGAGTGATTATTATTCCAGTTTGCAGCCCATCTTCACGGTTGGCCATGTTTGTACATAGAGGCCATTTCATTCGCTGAGAAAGTCTGAACTGTGGCGAGGCGAATGAAAAGTTCAGTTGAAATTATTTGCTTAACGCCACAAAGCACTGCAAAATGGTAGTCCTTAGGAGCATATTAGAAAGATATTTCAGGTGTGATCAAACATACACATACCCCAAACTGATTAGTTGAAACTATTACCTTTGATTACACAAAATCCTCTAAAAATAAACATATCAAGTTCAGCTATATGGATCTTAAATTAGGTTAGTGCAGTGATGGCGAACCTTTTTGAGATCGAGTGCCCAAATTGCAACCCAAAACCCACTTATTTATCGCAAAGTGCCAACACGGCAATTTAACCTGAATACTGAGGTTTTAGTTTAGAAAAAAAGGTTGGCTCTGAGACATGCGTTACTCAGCAGTAAGATTGGTGGTAGCCGGGAGCTTTGCTTTGAAGCAACCATGCAACTCTTCCAACGGGTAAATCACTACCCTAGGAGTGTTTACTCAAAAGCAAGCCCCATTGCCAGCAACCAAGCTTGCTGCCAGGTGAAGGATTGCACTTTAGTTCTTTGCATGAAAACCACTGGGATATAACAGCACTTAACAGGGTTACCTACACTGCTTCCCCAAAACTAAGTCTTAGGTTTAATGCTAATAATTGAGCTCAGTGGCCCAGGCCAGCCTAGATGGAGGGGGGGGATTCTGTTTGCACGCGCCCACAGAGTGGGCTCTGAGTGCCACCTCTGGCACCCGTGCCATAGGTTCGCCACCACTGAGTTAGTGTATCTGCAAGCGGTAGCAATAGATAGAATGCGCTTTACTCTGATTTTCTCGGTTATGGCCTCAAGAGCTGGGAATGAATAAAATGCTATTTCAGTTGGGTTGGATGTAGCACTGGTGTGACTCATAGCAGGCGATTCATTCTGTCATTATCATACTGGCATTTAAATCATGCTGAAACAATATCATGTGCCTTACGACAACCCTACAAGGGAGGCAGGAATGATCTTCTCCAGATTACAGATCAGGTTGAACTGAAGGAGCCTTTGGAACTCTTGGTCCACCTCCCCAGCCCAAAGGATGGAACTGAATTCTCCATAATTCAATGTCCTCAAGCTTTTGTTTATAAAGATGGCAGTTGTGGGGAGCTTATGATTTTAGGGAATGTACTAATGTGGCAGAAGGAAAGTTCATTGAATTCTTTCCCCCGGTGCCTATTTGAAATTCCCAGCCAATCTGTTTTCTCAAAAAAAAAAAAAAAAGCCAGTCACAATAGTCCTGTTTCCACATTCCCAGTGAATAATCGTACATTCTGCTTGCAAATGCATACATCTGTTTGTTAAGAACTGCACATCACAGTATGTGGTGAACCAGATGTGTTTCCGCACTCCTGCATTCCTGCTGGGCTTGTAGTTTGTAGATGGGTTTGTAGTGGTATTACATTGCTTATGCTTAGACAATGGCTGTTTACGCTAGCTACTGGAATGTGCGGGCTTTGAAGTAATGCCATTCCCAAGGTGGACATCTGGGCTGCTATCTGTCAACAGGCCTTGGAACAGTGCAGGCTTGTAAAGGCATAGAGGACTGCAGTCTAGCAAGGGAGGTTGGAAGGAGGGGCTTTGGATTTTCCACTGGGGGGTCTGGGCATGAAAGTCAGACTTGACAAAGATTTTCACAGTAGAAATTTTCACAGAGAAAGATTTGATTTGATTTAACAGACAAAAAGATTGGACAAAGATTTTCGCAGACAAAGATTTTCACAGTAACCTGTCTGACACTTCTGTCAATAAATGGAAATTCGTTTCCAACAGAGTCCATTTGTTTGGAAGATCTAATGCAAAAGTCTGCAATCTGTGGCTCTACAGATGTCCATGGACTACAAATCCCATCAGCCCCTGCCAGCATGGCCAATTGGTTTCCAACAGAGTCCAATTGGCCATGCTGAGTCCAACAGAGCCAATTGGCCATGCAGAGTCCAACAGAGCAAATTGGCCATGCTGGCAGGGGCTGATGGGAATTGTAGTCCATGAATATCTGGAGAGCTGCAGGTTGCAGACCCCTGAAATTCTAATGAATGCAACAAGCATGCAGAAAGTCCCAGGTTCAACCCCCTGCATCTCCATCTCCAATAAAAAGGATCAAGTCAGAGACGATGGGGAAAATCTCCACCTGGAGAGCGGCTGCCGGCCTAGACAAAACTGACAGTGATGGAGTGAATGGTCTGATTCGTACGCGTTCATGTGAGACCATTATATATTTGTGGCGCTGAATAAAGAGCAGGCCCACATGTAGGCAACATCTATGAAGCTGTGATCCTAAAAACAGGTCTCGGGGGGAGGGGGGGCAGCCAGTTGATCCGATGGCTCAAATGTTTCTCAGCCTGCTTCCCCAACAGGAGTGGCTCCCATAAAAAAGATCATCTTCCCACTTAGCACCACCGCCTAGCCAGAGCCCCCCAAACACCTGCTGGGGATGGCTTGTCTCCATATCATAAGGTGCCCAGTGGATGCTTCGGGAAGGGAGAAGGCGCAGATTACCCTGCTTGCTTGGATCCTTCTAGTATGACGGTGCACAGCTGAGCCTTTCATTCAATAGGGGCACCGAGTGGCCTCTCATGACCCTTTGGATAAATTTAGCAAGCCTTTCTTCCCGAGGTGACTATGGTGTGAACTCTGCCACTTGTTAAGAAGGCATGCCTTACTGTGCAGATGGCTTAGTTCTCCCCCCTTAAATTTAGACACTGACATACCCCCATTAGCTTATATATCCATTCCTCCATTATTTTTTAAAAATCTGTAAAGCAGCACTACAAATCAAAGATGAAGTACATCTAGGGCTTGCTCTATGGCTGCCAAACCCCCGGCAGGGGCAGGGAATTCCCCGGCCTCCATTCAGGCGGTGGTGGGCAAAGAAAAATGGTAGCGTCAAATGGGGTAGGTCTGGGAATTGTTGAAAACTCTACGGCTTTTCAGCTAAGCCATGGCCAAGCTAACTTTCAACCCTATGAATCTGCCAATCAGCGATTGTCATGCAGGGATTCTTGATTTCAAGTATATCAAAACAATTCAAGAATTTCAAAACAATTCCATAATTAGGATTAAAGGCAAAATGGGAGGGGGGATATTTTACAATGCTGTCTGCCTGCTATGAAAAACCACACCACATTTTTACGATCTTTGGGGATGGGGTACATGAACAGGAACCAGAATGCTCATACTGAGCCTTCCCTCTGCCGTGGCAAGCACATGGCCAAGGAATGGGAGGGAAGCCTGTCGCCAATTACCTTTCCAATGTTGTGACCCTTTTGATTTTCAGAAGAACATGAAAGATGCCTCAGTCTTTAGTGAACAACTCCCTTCCCTCAAAATAATCACTCAACTTCTAGTCAATATAAATTCTTGTTTAATGCTGTCTCTGTGACCAGGTCATTGATCTTCAAACCTCTCTCCTTCTTTGTCCAACATGAAAGATGTCTCTGATGCATATTTTAAAAAGAGAGGGAAACATATATGCACACATGAACACCTAAAGCCATCTTTCACTAAATCAGACCGGTGGTCCGTCAGTCAATTTGGCCTACTGAGACTGGCAGTCATTCTCCAGGGTTCCAAGTCTTTCACATCACTTACTAAAGAAGAAGAAGAGTTTGGCTTTATACCCCACCTTTCTCTCCTGTAAGGAGACTCGAGGTGGCTTACAAACTCCATTCCTTTCTCTCTCCACAACAGACACCTTGTGATGTAGGTGGGGCTGAGAGAGTCCCAAAGAACTGTGACCAGCCCAAGGTCATCCAGCTGGCATGTGCTGGAGTGCACAAACTAATCTGGTGCACCAGATAAGCCTCTGCCACTCAGGTGGAAGAGTGGGGAATCAAACCCGGTTCTCCAGTTTAGAATCCACCTTCTCTTGACCACTATACCACTACTGGCAGATCTTTTAAACGGATATGCTGGAGATTAAACCTAGGGTGTTCTGCATGCCAGGCAAATGCTCTACAACTTAGCCATGGTTCTTTGCCCTTGATACGTGGTGTTAAAGGCATATTGCTAAAGTTATGTCCCCAAAAGAGGCAATTATCATTCAACGAAAGGGTTTCCCTCTCCCAGTATGGTGCTGCCGTTTCAGAGGAAAAATTAACAGGCAATTCGCTGCAAAAAGCGAACCCCACGAAAATTCGGCACAGCCCCGAATACTGCAGAGCACTGCCGAAAAACCCATTTCATGATGCTCAGTTGCAGGCCATTGTCTGTCAGCCATGTAAACAATGGGAGGAATATCCATGTTCCGCTACGCACACACACACCTACACACACACACACACACACACACACACACACACACACACACACACACACACACACACACACACACACACACACCTCTTTAGGTCAGTAGAGTAACTCTGGGCTTAGCTGCCAATCTGAGATGAATTTAGCATTGCTGGGTGTCGATCAGCAGGTGTCAGCAAACACTAAAGCAGGGAGACATCTGTCATAGCTGGCAAGAAGATGTGGGGGCCGTGGAGAGAAAGAGAAAGGCTTAGCAGCTTGACTTCAGGAGGAAACACAAGGGACTTCACCCTCTCTTTTCAAGTACTGGGAAGGGAACGCAGCGGTTTTGCAAATCAAAGGTAACGCCCCAGCATAATGCTGTCACCAGAACAAATACTGGTAATTCCTGCCAAAAGGATTAGACAGCTCTTCCTTTCCCGCAATAAATTTACAGAGCTACACCGTGCATGAAAGTTCCGGCAGTGGTGCTTGTAGGAGAAAGTTCATCTCATCCCAGGCACTCAGCCAAAAAAAGAGGCTTGACTCAAATGAACCCTTTCCCGCAGAGACGCATTTTCTTATTTGTTGATTTGTTTGTTTCATTTCATGCTGCTTCCTTCCCCGTAAGCTTGAGGCTGCCAAAGCATTTCCTTTCGCATTTCCTTCTTTCATGCAGCCACGTCTCTGGCTTCTCTTTTCCATCATCCAGTAACCCCCCCTTAATAGTTTTTTAACCCAACGCAATAAATAATAGCCAAGATGTAAGATAATATGCAGATTTTGACACACACTAAAGAGAAATAAGTATAAATACCGATATCTAAACAAAGTCTAAATTTTCAAATTCAAAGTCTTTCATATTTCAAAAAATTCAATAAAGGATCTGCAGAGATTTGCAAATTTTTATTTATTTATTTATTTATTGGATTTCATAGACCACCTCATCCCCGAAGGGCTCTAGGCGGTTTACAGCAACAACATCCATAAATAATTAAAAACAATTAAAACCCCTAAGATTCAGTAGTAGTGTACCAATCTCTAAAACAGAGACAGCTTAAAAATCCCATGATAGTGGTGCCCATTCCTAAGGTCGGGAGGGGACGGCAGTGCCAAAAGATGAAAAAGGCATTGCCAAAGATGGCGAAATATGATAGGGGCCTCACAAGGGGGCAGCCAATCAGCGGCCTGCCTCTCCAAAGGCCCAGTGGAACAACTCAATTTTACAGGCCTTGTGGAACTCACCAATGAGATATAGATTGCCTTCCAATCAGTACCCCTTTTCAGACATTACAATCATGTATATCAGGAGCCCACCTACCCATCACCCACTCCAAACAACTAGTCACTGTGTTGTGCAAACAGGGGAAACACGTGCACTTACTATGGAAGGAGGGCATCAGTCTGTGCAAACGCAAACCTTAAAAAACCTACAAGTCAGTTTGTATTTATCAAGGCTTTATGTATATGGTAAATATGTGCAATGCGCCATATATTATTGCTGCTGCTGTGTTTTATGGTTGTTTTAATTGTTTTATTGTTTTATTGTTTTAAATTACCTTTGTTTTTATGTGTACAATGTTGTTTTTAGCCTGCTGTGTTTAATGTTATTATGTATTGTTATTGCAGGCCTGCTGTACACCGCCCAGAGCCCTTCGGGGATGGGCGGTTTAAAATCTAATATATAATATATATATAAATAAAAATAAATAAATAGTTTTCTTCACACACTACAGCAGTTTCCCTCTCCCAGTTTAACAGTGCTGTTTTGTAAGGTCCCTTCCAAAGATTGCAGCAAGTATTTAGGGTAATGAAAGGGGCTGAACAAGACCCTGGTGGAAACAGAGACTGGTCAGTGAGAGTCCATTCAAGGAAACCTGTATCTTTCTCCTTGAGAGCCAATGTGGTGTAGTGGTTAGGAATGGCTGGCTGTTATCTGGTGAACCACATTTGTTTCTCCACTCCTACATTCCTACTGGGTGACCTTGGGCTCGTTACAGAAGACAAAACAGGTAAAACTTTATGCCAACTCTGTAACTGGAACACTAATTGAAAGTCATTTTTCAGGTTCTTCTAAGGAAGCATAATGTGTCTTTTCAAGGTAAGATTCTGGAAATCCCCTTTATTTTTGAAACGATCTGATCTTTCCATTTCCATCAAAGGCTGTTTGCGATTCTACACTGCAGGGAAACTCCTGTTCAGCTCTGGTGTATTATTAGCTACCCAAACCCTTAAAAAGGGTTTGCTACAGATTTTGACAAATGGAACTTCTGCTGGTGTGTTTTGAAAATTACAGAAAAAGAGGATAATTGGAGTTTTTTTAAAAAAAGTTCCTACTTACAAAGGTCTCCTGTTGTTCTAGCTAATGGCAGCTAGCCCAGAAATTCTTGGGAGTCTGTTTCAAGGGGGAAAAAACACCCTCTCTCTTCTTTTATTAAAAAAAGAGGGAGGCCTTGCTTGAAATCACAAATCCAAATGTCTTGAAGATGAAAGAGCCTCGGTTAATTTTAGACAGAGCTCTCCTATTTTGGTTGTGGACTGGAAGCAGTGAAAAGTAAAGTGTTTACTCAGAGAACAAGAGAACCGAGCACATGGCTTAAACACAGCTCTGGGTTGTCATTCGTTTTACCATATATGATACCGCTCGTTCCAGCACAGCGGTATATATTTACAGCAGTGTCTAAACTACAGTAACGTTCCCCAGGGCAATGCGTTATCCATTTACAGGATGATATAATACGCTAAATTGCTACACGCTGCACGGCTGCCACTTTGCTGAGACATTACCCAAGGCCTAATGAGAGTGAATAGCAAGGATGCCCAGATTTAACACAGACCCTGCGATGTGAGGTTGGTACAAGCAGTGATATCTATAGCCTGGGCAGAAGCCTAAAGATACATGATAATGTTACATACAAAACTGCTGTATCCACAGCTGGTCCAAGTAGCTCAAGCAGAGTTGCCAACCCTGGGCTGGGAAATTCCTGAAGATTTGCTAGGAACTTGGAGACAAACAAGGGCTCTTTCTGCACACGTGTGGAAACGAGCCTCTACCGGCATAGTTTTTGCTGGTGGAGGCTCAGGGATGGTTCACACGCTAGCGTGTGAGCGCCCCCCCCTTCCCACCAGCCAGAGAGGTGGCTCCACATGGAGCTGCCTCTTGGTCAGCCCCCTCCACTGACTTTCATATCCAGTGTCGCTCTGAAGGGCTGCAGGGACCCGCCCACGCTGCCCTCTGACCTCCAGGGGTCGGAGGGCAGCATGGGCAGGTCTCTGCAGCCCTCCAGAGCAACACTGGACATGAAGGTCAGTGGAGATGACAGGGAAAGTGTCGTCGTTCCAGTGGTGCGGTTCGCACCGCGCCGATTGGAAGACGTCACTTTGCAAAAATCTTGCTCATTGAGTGAGGTTTAAAGCAGCGCCTTCACACCACTCTCATGCGGCCAGGATGGCGCTGCTGCAATGCAGCAGTGCCTCCTGGGTGAACAGCAGCCCAGGGACAGCATTTTTGCCATCCCTGTGCTGCTGTATTTTGCCCCTGCGGAAAGGGCCAAGGTTTCCAGGGTAAAAGTTTTTGAGAATCAGGGCTCCTTTCAAGAGATGCAAGTTGGAAGATGAAGGGAACTTTTTCTTTGGAAAACTTATACCTGAAAATCTTGTTAGTGTCTATGGTGCTACTAGACTCAATCTAGGTGTTCTATTGCAGACCTCCACCACGCCCCTACCACGGCACGTCATCACGCCCCTACCACGGCACGTCATCATGTCTCCTCTGTCCCTTTGGTGCTACGCCACTGCTGCCATGATCAAAATGGTAGCTGGAGATCTCCTGGGATTACAACTGATCTGTGGGCAACAGAGGTCACTTAGCCTGGAGAAAATGGCCGCTTTGGAATGAGGACTTTATGGCATTATGCTTCATTGAAGTCCCTCCCCTCCTGAAACTCTCCCCTCCTCAGGTTCCACCCCCAAATCTCCAGATGTTTCCTAATCTGGAACTGTCGACCCTATTGGGCTTTTGCACAAATGTGGTTTAACGTATTCTTCTTGCAAAAATTCGGTCCTGCATTAATGGAATGTCTACATGATCGTAAGCAGAAGGAAGAGGCTCAAGTGTGTTTCTGAAGGCCATGCTCCATGTTACAAACCCAGACTGACAACAGGTGCTCCACTGCTACTCGATCCAATGTGATTTGGTGAGAGTCAGTGGGGGGTAGTGGTCAGCCCCACCCACCTCACATGATGTTTGTTGTGGGGGGCGGGAAGGGAAAGGAGCTTATAAGCCACCTTGAGTCTCCTTACAGAAGAGAAAGGGAGGATATAACTCCTAAGTCCTCCTCCTCCTCCTCCTCCTTCTCTTCTTCTTCTTCTTCTTCTTCTTCTTCTTCTTCTTCTTCTTCTTCTTCTTCTTCTTCTTCTTCTTCTTCTTCTTCTTCTTCTTCTTCTTCTTCTTCTTCTTCTTCGGAACTGGAACATACATGCTGTGTGCATGCATATTCTTGCAGTCTCCCCCACCCTTTGTCATTCCCTCATCCATCCCATTGGTAACATCACATTAAAAATTCATTTTTTTTAAAAAAAAGAGGTTTCCATCCTGCTTTTTAAGTGACAGAGCATCACATTGCTCAGTTTGCCTTTTTAGATGTTAACATTTTGCCTGCCAGAATTTACGTTAAGAGTTTATGTTCTGAGTTCATGTTCAGGCTTCGGTCCCCATTGCTAATTCAGCACATTTTTGCATTTTTCACGACGCTTGGCTGCTGTGGTCTTCCGTTCAAAGGCCCTCCTCCTCAAGCGCTGCACAAAAATCATTAAACTTCTCAAAAGAGTTTCCTTTTCATTGATTATATCGAACCTTTTGGGGTGGAGGGGAGCTGCCCAGCTTGTCTCTTCGATATAACAGCCTTGTTTCTTTTTCCAAATGCTGCCAAGTAACTTTGTAATAACCAGAGCACAAAATATTTGTGTCTTCTTGTATCATTCCCAGGGAACTGTATCTTTATCCTGCAAGCCCTGAGTATGCACCAACTCAAAAAATGTGGGACCTGGTGAATGTCATCAGCTGCGCAAAAGCAAAAGGGACAGATGAATTCTAATATAGCTGATTTGAAATCAGCTATTATTTGCATTTTTATATTCTGTCCTTATCTCTTTTTATTTTATGACTAGCAGACCTGGCCATGCTTTGCTGTGGCTCTGGGGAGGGGGGTTCAGAAGGGCGGCACGGCTCACTGGGTGGGTGGACTGCGGCTCGATTGCGCACGAGAGGCCTGTCGGGGCGAGCTGCTGGCACGCACCGGGAGGGTCCCGTCCCAGGGCTGGCACCTGTGTGAGTGGCTCGTGCTCGGCTGGGTCGGGGATGTCTCGTTGTGACTGATAGGGGGGGTTAGGAATGGAAGGGAGGAGGGAGGGGAGAGGGCTACCAAGTGCTTCCTGCAGCAGGGTTGCGGACGCTCCTCCTTCCTCTCCCTGTGGGCGGCAGCAGGCAGTGTCGTGCGGCATACACGCACACGGTGCTGTGAAGACGAGCCAGGCACGCCCCTTCCTCGGACCGGCGGGCCCTGATTGGTCCACCATGAGTTTGGGGAAACCTACAGTTTGGTTTGGTGTGACCCGCAAGCCTGGTGAAGGTCACAAAACCTGGCCGCCAGGGGAGCGGATGTCATGTCAAAATTTGGGAGCAATCGGTCCAGCTGTTTCGGCGTTAGGGCGTGACTAACAAAGTCACGGTTAGCTTTTTATATATATACTAGCGGGGCCTGGCCACGCGTTGCTGTGGCAATTGTCCTTCTCATCACAGTCCACAACCCACACAGATGTCCATGCAGGCCCAATGATCCGCAGTATTGACTTTTGGGGTGGTCAAATGAAATCCCTCTTTCCTTTTCAATTCACATTGTTATATGGTGGTGTCTTGTTTTTTAGTATAAGGTAACCCTTCCCATTCCACAACGGAACTGTCTAGAGTGCAAATCCCTCTGTCCATGAGGCTGGTTGACACACACAGTCCTGGCTTGGGTAAGGCAGAACTGGGGCAAGGAGGCTATCCCAGTCAGGAGGCAGAGGCAGGGTGGTGAGGCGCTCAGATCGAGACCAGCTCCCTGGGTTTTTAAAGGGCCATGTGCAAAAGAAGTGGAGCCAGTAGTGTGGGTTCACCCCCACCCCACAGATTTTCTTAGAAGAAAAAGACAAACTCCAGGTTGCTTTTAGCAAAAGAGAGCTGTGGCGAATATGGGTGAGGAAGTGGGTAAGTGGTGGTTGGATGTGAGGGAGGGCAGAGTGAGGTGTGTGAGGATGAGATGGATGTGTATGAGAGTGTATGTGTTGTGTGGTATCAGTGGGTGAGTCACAGACAGTGAAATTTACCTGCGTGTGGGGGGGAACCCCACCTGACATCTCACACAGCAAAGTGTGTATGTGTTTCACTTCCACTTGTATTACCTACCAGTATTACCTATTTACTGTTTTCACTGTTCATCTCTGCCCATCTGCGTGAACCTTGTA
This sequence comes from Sphaerodactylus townsendi, assembly GCF_021028975.2. Classification (NCBI taxonomy): domain Eukaryota; kingdom Metazoa; phylum Chordata; class Lepidosauria; order Squamata; family Sphaerodactylidae; genus Sphaerodactylus; species Sphaerodactylus townsendi. Next base: position 72,732,363 of record NC_059433.1, read on the forward strand.
AGGGCATACCAACCACTCAGGCCACAGACATGCTGCATGAACATTCTAAGGGTGACAGTTAAACACAGCCAGCTTCATGGCCTGGTGCACCAGGAAAAAGATATTTTACCTAGCTCAGGTATGGACTTTCGGCAATTTGAAGGTCTGATTACCTGTCCGTAACAGGGAGGGACGTGATGTGAAAATTTGGGGGCGATCCGTTCAGCCATTTCAGCGTTAGGGCATGACTAACAAAGTCACTGTTAGCTTTTTATATATAGATAGATATAGATCATCTTTATTAAGTTTAAAAGAAATAGCAATATTTGTGAAAGAAAGTTACAGTTTTTATAGATCCAATACAGATAACATTATAGTCATCTTTAGTAATACATAATCTTGTATGACTCCTTATTCTTGAAGCCTTATTTCTTACTGTACCTTACTATAGTTAACTATCTTATGTATATTTTTGAAAAAGCAAAACATCATATATAAATTAAGCTGTCTAACAATGGCCTAACTTCTAAGATTATCAGCTACAGAACCTAAAATTAGCTTCCACTCCTTTTCTACTGTACGAATTAAATTACACTATTACAGACTTTCTGTCTTCCATCTGTCAATATCTTATATTTAACATCTTATATTTAATATTTTATATTTAACAATTTGAATAATATTTAACAAAAAATTCTTCAGAGGTGCCCAAGCATCTTCTTTCCTCTGGTTCTTTATTGCCTGTAATGATAAATTCTGCCTTTCTCACATGGACCCAAGGCATATTACTGTCGGGATGGTTCTGTTGGGAGGGGGAATGGTTTGGGAGTGCTTTCGCTTTTGCAGGTGCCCAGCCAACTACTTGCTCTGGCCTTGGAGTCCTGCAGCTGGGATGGGCCTCCAGGCTGGACACTTCTGAGTCTTGTAGTTCACCTGTGGGGGTGGGGATAACGCTATCCATACTATCAACTTCTTGGCACCTTTTTTTGCCAGAACTGTCTTGTTCTGTTCCTTATATGTCAGCAATAAAATCCTTGAAAATATGCAAGTGGTTTGTTGTCTGATCTGGGGGCTGACAATTACAGAAAGTGAGTCAATACAATCTATGCATTCAATAAACAATGCAATAGGATTAGGGTTGTGGAACCAATCAACACCCTAAATAGAAATGAAGCGAAGCAGAAGTATTAACAAAACACATTAAACCATGCACAATTATTTATTTGTTAATTTATTTACTTGTTTAAAGTATTTATATCCCATGTTTCTATAGCCATATTCACCTTGAATATGGCTATAGAAACATGGGATATAAATATTTTAAATAAGTAACTAAGTCTTGTATGACTGTCTTACAAAGTGCAATAAAATGCAATAAAACCAGGAACAATAAAACCGATTTAAATTCAATAAAATACACTAACATCATACTGTATCATTTAAAAGTCACTAAAATACACCTACAAAAGCTAAAATGCTGCTTGCTAAAATCTGGATGTTAAAAGGCATTCGGGGGAAAAACACACCTTCACCTGACAACCAAAGGAGAGAAAGGGAGGAGCACAACTAGGAGCACAACAGGGAGCACAACTAGGAGCACAAAGGGAGGAGCACAACTAGGAGGAGCACAACTAGGAGCACAACAGGGAGCACAACTAGGAGCACAAAGGGAGGAGCACAACTAGGAGGAGCACAACTAGGAGCACAACAGGGAGCACAACTAGGAGCACAAAGGGAGGAGCACAACTAGGAGGAGCACAACTAGGAGCACAACATAGGGAGAGCGTTCCAAAGTTTGGGGGTCACCACCAAGCAGACTCTCTCCCGGGTCCCTACCAGATGTGCAGAAAGGATGGAGCAATAGCCTTCTCTGGTTGATCTTAGTGACGGGGCAGGTCTACGTGGAGGTTACAAAGTAGGATCCTAGTTTCATCAAGCCATACACAACAGTATAGACCAGGGGTAGGGAACCTGCGGCTCTCCAGGTGTTCAGGAACTACAATTCCCATCAGCCCCTACCAATTGGCCATGCTGACAGAGGCTGATGGGAATTGTAGTTCCTGAACATCTGGAGAGCCGCAGGTTCCCTACCCCTGGTATAGACCATACTCCCTAAAAACTTTGTGAATCATTTAGTATAGTGCTACCCCACCATGTGTGTAGAAAAGCCCTAAGAACATAAGAACATAAGAACAAGCCAGCTGGATCAGACCAAAGTCCATCTAGTCCAGCTCTCTGCTACTCGCAGTGGCCCACCAGGTGCCTTTGGGAGCTCACATGCAGGATGTGAACGCAATGGCCTTCTGTGGCTGTTGCTCCCGATCACCTGGTCTGTTAAGGCATTTGCAATCTCAGATCAATCTCTTGAATAATTCAGTTTTGTATGCCGTAGTTTGCAGAAATCCAGGAGAGTGAGGCATGCCTGACCTCCTCAGGCAAGCCATTCCACAAGGTGAGGGCCGCAACAGAGAAAAGCAGTTGTTGATTTTATGCATGATGATCGAGGAGCATTCATAATCCAAGTAAACAATTGACGCCCATCAGCTGCAACTCCCCAGACATCCACCATAGCAAATGTTTTTCACTACGCAGACACAAAACCACTAAGTGCTGTTGAATGTGAATTATACACAAATTATTGAGGATTTCATAAGAAGTGCTTGACTTGGCAGAAAATGGACATTGGAAGCAAGGGAAAACTGTTAAGTCGGGCTTAAGGCCCATTGCAATTAACAAGGCCTTAGTTAGTAATGATTTCCAAGAGCCTTGATTGACTTTTCATTGATTAAAATCAATGTGCGAAGAAGTCCTGACTGATATGTATGCTTGTTAGTTACTATGCTGGTGTTCAATCCTAAGTTTAGCATTCAAAGGTGTAGTCTGAACACTGTACTTCAGAGGCGTGGGGTGGGGGGAAATGGTGCCTGGGGCAAAATGGTGCCCGCCTCCCATGTCCCCCACTTACCTTAGTTTAGCAGCCGGCTGAAAAAGCAGCCTGGTTGGAACTACACTTCCCAGGAGACCTTGTGAGCCCCAACTCCTGCAGAGGCCTCCCTGGGGGAGTGGAGCTCGCAAGGTCTCCTGGGAAGTGTAGTTCCTACCAGGCTGCAGCCGGCTGCTAAACTGAGGTAAGTAGGACACGGAGGGAGCAGGGGAGAAGGGAAGAGGTGGGGCACAGAGGGAAGGGGGGAAGGGGAGGGGTAATATTCTACCCCCACGTGACCCACTGGCACACGCTCAGTGTGCAGCACAGCCCCCTGTCCCCTTATAGCTACACCACTGCTGTATTTACAATGTCCCTGGTAACTTTCCCATTCCATTGTCAGAGCTCTGGAGGTTTTCTATCCTATGAATCACTGCCAACTTTCTAAAGAAAGTTGTAGAAGCCAATGCTTTGAACCATAGAATCCCAGAACATCTCCATGCTTTCTTTTAAGAGAAACTGAAATCAGAAAATAATGCCTAGCAGGATACAAATAAAAATACTTGTCCCCATAGATGCAATGTAAACACTCATGCTATGGACCAAAAAGATCACATTAAATCGTCACAAAAATCTTGAGGTGGATTCCTCAGGTGAATGTGCTAATATTTACCAAAAAAACAAATACGCAGTGGGAAGCTAGAAAACACCATGTGGATAAGTATAATTTAGACCAGGCCTTTTTAAAAAAAAGACTTCAGATATGCTTACCCTACATTTACACAAGAAATGAAGCCTCCCTCTAGATCTAGTCCCTGTCATTCATTCAGAAATTGCTATAAACAGTAAGACGACGTAAAGAGGAACCCTGCCAGAGATTCCTGCAGGTAAGCCACAGGTTTGTAAAATAATCGAGAGGGTATAACCAGATGGCAAATGTATGCGCTATTGAAAAAAAACAAAGCAAGAATCGAACAATGAGATTCATAAACCAATTCAGACTGAAGGCAGACAACAATTTTGTTGCTGAGTGTGCCAAACACTCCATACTAGATGGTACAAAGTAGCCCATCTAATTAAACAAAATCATTAGGAAATTATCATAAATTGATCCCACAGCAAATGAACAGCTATTAAACAGATGTTAGTAAAAGAACAGGTATTGAACAAATGAACAGATATCTCCAATATCCAACAGAAATGGTGAAATCCAATGAAAGTGAAGGACACTCTCGATATAACCGTGACTGCCGTGTTAGATTATTCACATGTCTGTCCTTGTCACATGCAGGAGTGCTGGTGACTTATTTAATACCAAACAGGCCACATGGCCGAAAAGAACCGAATTGTTCCTTCCCTCCATTAGCTCCCATTAATCTTCCCCTCTAGGACCTTTCTCATCTTTGATATTGCAGAGTTACCAGGCTTCATACTATAGTGGGAGACCTCACTCCAATAATTTTTGTTGTCTCAGTGGTGGCAGAAGAAAAATAAATTAAAAGGTCACTGCTGACCTCTGTATCCATTACATCACTTCCATGTATAACCCAGAAGTGACAATGTGGAGCTCAAGTAATTGCCAGAAACTCTATGGTTTTTTTAAAAAAAGATATCAAAGTCAAGATGGGGGGTAAGGAGTTTGTAATATAAAGACAATGTGTGTAACGTTAGTAGCAGGGAACCAAAAATCGCGTCACACACTCAGACGGAATACAATTTACAGGAGAAGAACATAAGGATCATATCAATTTTCTGGACATGACAATTATTATAAATGAACAACAGAGATTGGAATTTAAAAGATTCCATAAGCCCACTGAAAAAAACCGGGCTCTTCATTTCACATCATTTCATCCACAGCGTTTAAGAGAAAATCTTCCGTTTAGCCAGCTGATCAGAGCAAAAAGAAATTCGACCAGAGAAAAGGACTTCTTAAAAGAAGCACAGCAGATTATGTGTAATTATTCGGCCAGAGGTTACCCCAAAAAAGTTTTGGAAGTCGCATGGGAGAAAGTTGGAAATTTAAAGTGACAGGAGTTGTTACAACCAAAAACAAAAATACAGAAAAATGAACTGGTGTGGGCACTGGATTTTACCACACTGAATCTCCATTTATTAAAACAACTATCCATAAATTTTGGCCGCTCATTTCTCCTATGTATCGTTGAGCAACCCCTCCTAACATTGGAGATAGACGGACTAAATCATTAAAACAGATACTTGTCGTGCCGACATAAAGGAAAAACAAGAACTTAAACCAATATTAATTGGGCATCAAAAGTGTGGAAATTGCAAACAATGTGCACAATTTGCACTTATCACTAAAGTGATTGATTTACCTTCAATTAGACAGAAATGGACTTTGGAGACAATTTTCAAACTGTAATACCACGCATTGCATATATATTATTATATGCCCATGCAATAAGATTTATGTGGGGAAAACTGTATACTGTCTCACAAAATTAGAATTGCTGAACATCCCAGCAACATCCGCAAGAATAGAAATATGGAAGTTCCGCTGGTGTCCCATTTCCATTCAGATGGGACACAGAGACCTTGAATTAAAATTTGCAGTGTTACAACACTTTCAGCAATTAAAAACAAGACGCGACATTAATATTGATAAATTTATTTTAAGAATTGAAAACAGATTAATTCACAAATTCTAGGACCACATCACTGGTTTGAATCATGAAATTGACTTTTTTCTTGCCACTCTGTAATGGAAATCACAGCTGCAGCATGTTTGTGTATTCACAGCTGATTGCAGTTACAGTTCATATGTATATATCCCCATGATCCTCCTTTGTGTATTTGGAACAATAGCTGCATTTGGCTTTAGATCAGCTCTGAGGAGAGACAAGTAAGATATATGGTTATCAATAGAACATGTTAATTCCTCAAATGCTTAGAAAGTTAAAAATGCTTAAAAAGTTTAAAATGTTTAAAAAATGTTAAAAAATATTTGAAAAATGCTTCTAAAACATTTAAAAACATTTCAATAATTTGTTGTATATAACTCTTTATATAGTATAACATAGTACATAATTTAGTACATTCTATTCATTTAATTTTGTTTTATAGAAAACCTGTATGGCACTTAAGAAATGTGTGAAAGAGACTGTGTGAAATTGTTCTTCTCCTGAGGAAGACATCTACGAAAACGCTTTGGAAACGCGTGAGGCGCTTGGAGAGAGACTTAAGCATTACTTATGAACTTATGAGAGAGACTCAAGCATTACTTATGAATTTATGGTTTCCAGAGAGAAACATATTGGGCGTTAATAAGACCCTTTTCTTTGGTTGAAGAAAAATTGATATCTTATTTTCCTGGACGTTACTTGGATTTAATATCTGTTGATTTAATTATACTACTAGTTTGTTTTTGTACTGTTATATACTGAATGAATTATATTACACAAAATGTATATATTTCTCTCCGTCTGAGGGTAAGGAGTTTGGACACAGCTAGGCTCAGGTATCAGCATGGACCTCCCTGAGATGGGGATTTACTCACTTTAAGCCCAATTTCCTGCCCCTGAGGAAATGAGGAAAAAATGGCCTCTGTTTATGGATGCTCTTGGAATTTCCCCTAGTCTTCATAGTAAAGGCTGTGAAGACAGCCTAGAACAGGGGTAGGGAACCTGCGGCTCTCCAGATGTTCAGAAACTACAATTCCCATCAGCCCCTACCAGCATGGCCAATTGGCCATGCTGGTAGGGGCTGATGGGAATTGTAGTTCCTGAACATCTGGAGAGCCGCAGGTTCCCTACCCCTGGCCTAGAACATCACCCAAAACTGACTTTACATCCTCTACAAACTCCACTCTCCCCAGGGTGTGGCCCCAAATCTCCCAGCATTTGCTGAATACGCTGTTGGGAACTCCAGATCAGCATGCGTGGACAGCTGTCAGGAATCCCTTAGGCCCCCTAACTCCTGGAGAACAGGGTATCAGATTGACCACAGACAGAAGCCTATTATATATGCCCAGTCTCCTCCACATTCAGGTTTCATTCCCACCGTGGCTGATTCCCCTGCCCACAAACGCATTCAGTTTTTTTCAGGCTAACTCTGCCCCTGATGGTCAAAGCCCTGCGGTTCTCAAAACCTCTTAAAGAGCAATGTTTACTCTCCCTTGGCAGTTTCTGTGAAGAACTCTGCGGTACGTTCTGCCCTCCATGGGTCTTTTTCCAGCTGTTCCTGCCCACAAAACAGCAAGAACTCTGGCAAGGAGAGAATCAGGAATTGGGGGGGGGGGGCAGAGCTGTGTGGCTATTGAGTGTTTTGCTGCCAGAGGATCCCTATTTACCCAGGAAGTAGTGTGGGAAACTCCACTTCGAAACTCCCAGCAGCACCGCAGGAGGTGAGTGAATGATGGGCCCAAGTGTACACTCTGCCCCCAGAGTTCTCTGTAATGTACAGTGCCCAATGGGTGGCACTGGCCAATTCACAGCTGGATTGGGAGCTCCAATAAGGAGCTCAGCTTGGCTTATTTGGACCTTTCCTGTCCTTGGTTGGGAAGGGCATCTAGTGGATAAATCCAGTCTGGCTCTCCAGTTCTTTTTTTAAGCCCCAGTTTATATGCACCCACACTTGGTTCTTTCTATGGATGAACTTCTAGCGAGAAATGGAAGAGTTAAGAACATAAGAACAAGCCTGCTGGATCAGACCAGAGTCCATCTAGTCCAGCACTCTGCTACTCGCAGTGGCCCACCTTTGGGAGCTCACATGCAGGAGGTGAAAGCAATGGCCTTCTGCTGCCGCTGCTCCTGAGCACCTGGTCTGCTAAGACATTTGCAATCTCAGATCAAGGAGGATCAAGATTGGTAGCCATAGATCGACTTGTTCTCCATAAATCTGCCCAAGCCTTTTTTAAAGCTATCCAGGTTAGTGGCCATCACCACCTCCTGTGGCAGCATATTCCAAACACCAATCACACGTTGCATGAAGAAGTGTTTCCTTTTATTAGTCCTAATTCTCCCACCCCCCCCCCCAGCATTTTCAATGAATGCCCCCTGGTTCTAGTATTGTAAGAGTTCCACAGATAGTTCCACAGATAGCTCTGAAGTATTTCAGATAGTTCCATAGATAGTTCCACAGATAGCTCTGAAGTATTTCAGGCGAGACTCCAAAGTGATTTCCCATTTCCAGAAAAGAGGGATACCCAAGGGAGGAACGGAGTGAGCCTTGGGTCTCTGGCTTAATGAATGAATGGTGCCCCCAACTTTCCAGCATGGTGTAGTGGTTAAGAGCAGGTGGATTCTAATCTGGAGAACCGGGTTTGATTCCCCACCCCTCCACCTGAGTGGCAGAAGCTTATCTGGTGAACCAGATGTGTTTTCGCACTCCTACATTTCTGCTGGGTGACCTTGGGCTAGTCACAGTTCTTCGGAACTGTCTCAGCCCCAACTACCTCACAAGGTGTCTGTTGTGGGGAGAGGAAGGGAAAGGAGCTTGTAGGCCACCTTGAGTCTCCTTACAGGAGAGAAAGGTGGGGCATAAATCCAAACTCTTCTTCTTCCCTGGATAGACGCCAGGCCTATGCAGTGATAGCAAACCATCCCATTCACTAGATAAAAAAAGGCTATAGCATTTTCGAGCTGCAGGTTTCCCTATACCTAAAGGCCCCTTACAAATTACTTCCCTTATGTAAAAGAGATATATGCAGTGGTGGGATTCAGCAGGTTCGCACTACTTCGGCAGAACCGGTTGTTAAAATGGTGCTTGTAAACAACCAGTTGTTACATTATTTGAATTCCACCACTGGACCGGTTGTTAAATTATTTGAATCCCACCACTGTGTCTATCATGATTTCCGTTTGTATCTACTATGTTGCCCGTCCTATGTTTATTGCAGGCACAGAAATCCCGGGTAATCCTTGAAGTTCTTTGCCCTGAATGGAAAGTGAAATGAATAAAATGTGTCCGTCCGTGGGGGAAGTTGAAATGCCCTGAACGACACATTAAAAATGAGGCAAAAGTATTCAGTTAGGAAGGCAACACCCGAACGCTGCAGAGATCGATATTTGTTAATTGCCGATGCGTGCCATTTGTCATGGCAAACCATTGAAAGCCCCCCCCCGCCCCGCCCCCGCCACCCACATCAAGCTAATATATGATCGCTTATCAAAGTAAGTGGATTAGCCGGCAGCTGCAGTTTGGAAAGAAGCTTTTAAGTCTCCCGATTGCATGACGGCAGTTCTCCAAAGCTAAGTACACCTCCGTGTGTTCGGGGCGGAAAGCACTTTGCAGTCCTCTGGGATCTAAGATGCTACGCGGAGATGTGCTGTGCTGTTTTCGAAATCCACAACGCACAACCCATTTTTCCCCCATGTGTTTGTGGACTTCTCCTCAAGATGAAGCGGACTTATGGCAACCCCGTAGTGTTTTCAAGACAAGAAACAGCCGCGCATCAACCGCGGCCGCTGTTGCGGAGGGGTGAGGGCCAGTGAGGTCTGGAGTTTGCCCTGCTATGGGCAGGGGAAAGGGGCTCAGGAGAAGGCTTTGCGCATGCGCGAAGGCCGGGTCTTAATTGGTTGGGCGCTCCCGGGTGACGTGCCGGGAGCGCATCATCAGAGTGGGCCGGGCCAGGCCTATTTAAGGCCCAGCCATGTGGCCTAGGCCCACTCTTCATCCAGACTCCGGACGCCATTGCGGTTAGTTCCTCCAGCAGGCGTGTTGGAGGAACTCAGTTGACTCTGGGAGACAGCACCAGAGGCCAGGATCATCCCTCCCATGCTGCGCCAATTGCTTTCTTTTTCTTCTTGTCAATAAACCTCTGGCTATGGCCAATTTCTTATCCACAAAAAGTTGTCTATTGTTGTTCATTTCGATTGTGAGTGGGAACAACCGAGCGGGAAGGTCCACACCTCCACCCGCAAGAGATGTTCACAGAGGGTTTTGCCACTGCCTTCCTCTGGGAAACAACCCCCCAACTTTCTTGGTGGCCCCCCATCTAAACACTCACCAGGGCCGATGCTGCTTAGCTTCTGAGATCTGACAAGATAATGCTAGCCTGGGTTGTCTGACTCAGGACCACTTTTCCTTTCTCCTCCCTAGTTTTCAGGTTTCTTTCTCCTTTTTTCTTTGTACCTCTGCTGATTTGTAGCCTACAGTCTCACTTTACCACACACATTCCTCCCAAACAGTGGGGCTGGCGTGAGTCATAAGGAGGGTTGCTAGCCCTTCACTCGTTTTTGAGACACGGAAGCATGGGGAGCGCAAAGGTCCCTGTCATGATGACATCACTTCTGGGTGAGCCCCCGGGAGTGGTATTACTGCTCCTCACAACACTCTAGGAATCCCTTCAAAGACCATAGAGACTGGAAAAATTCCTAGTAAGTCACAGATGTGGTTACTGGAAATGACATCACTGAGTCCATGATGACAGCCTTCCCTAACATTTTCTCTCATGGCAAGAAGAAGAGTTTGGATTTATATCCCCCCATTCTCTCCTGTAGGAGACTCAAAGGGGCTGACAATCTCCTTGCCCTTCCCCCCTCACAACAAACACCCTGTGAGGTAGGTGGGGCTGAGAGAGCTCCGAGAAGCTGTGACTAGCCCAAGGTCACCCAAGAGCAGGTAAGAGCACGTGAGAGCTAGCAGAAGTGGGCAGTTGCTTACCATGGGGTAGAACCATGGCAGTACCTTGACGCTATGAACTTTACCATGGCTCTTTTCACACAAATCTCATACAACATTTCTAAAACATTTTCAATCCCCTCCCCTTTACAATGATATATGTTTGCAAAATGATTCTTGACTGCCGTAACATGATTTTTTCTCTTTTTTAAAAGAAGAAGAAGAGTTTGGATTTATACCCCATCTTTCTCTCCTGTAAGGAGACTCAAGGTGATTTACCAGCTCCTTTCCCTTCCTCTCCCCACAACAGACACCTTGTGAGGTAGGTGGGCAGAGGTGGGATCCAGCAGGTTCTCACAGGTTCCCGAGAGTAGGTTACTAATTATTCGTGTGTGCCGAGAGGGGGTTACTAATTGGTGATTTTGCCACGTGATTTTTGCCTTAGTTACGCCCCTCCTCTCAGCAGTAGCGCGCAGAACTTGAAGCAGTCCCGCAGGAGGTGCACTGGCGTGCGTGGCAGCCTGCGCCTACGTGCATTCGTTTCCCGCCCAAGGACCGGTGCAGCGGCTGCGTCCTTGCCACAGCCCGCCCAGGAATGCCACGCCCCCGGAATGCCCGGCCACGCCCCCGTCGTGTCCCGCCCAGCCCCATTGGCGCTACGCCACAGTTTGAATCCCACCACCATGGGAGCCTGTTACTAACATTTTTGGATCCCACCACTGTAGGTGGGGCTGAGAGAGTGCCGAAGAACTGTGACTAGCCCAAGCCCAAACTGTGACTAACAACTGTGACTGGCCTCCACCCAGCAGGAAAACAACCAGATCACAGCCACCCAGCCCGGAAAAGCCGTGGCACTCAGTTGACTTTGATTGTTTTTACTCATGGGATCGTTTCCTACTTGGGGAATGGGAGGGTTTGTTAAAACAAAGATGACGTTCTGCACCCACCAAACGTTTCATCAACACCGCCCTCCCATCAGATTATTTACAGAGCGTTTATTCAATAAAAGCTGAATGATAGCAGCCCAGAGCACATAAATCTAAAAACAATTATCAAGCAGGGTGTGTGGGGTGTAACTATCTCGGGAAGGAAAACCTCTTCTATTTATCTGGCTGTCAACTGAGGCAACAGGGGAGGAGCAGATGGGCTGTGTAAACAACCATCCCCAGGAAAAACCATTTAACTCAGCTCGGTAAAGAGGAGGGGCAGAGAGGGGGTTAAATGCTGGTGGTAAAATTCACATATGGAATCCTGACCACATGTTTATTTTCCCAGTCACCAAAGTGGGAATTAGCTTGTAAAGCCTTCCTTACTGCTAATGAAGTTTCTTCTCACTCTATTGGTTGTCTTTTTTTTTCCCGAGAAGGCATTCCTGCGATAGGACGTCGAAGCTCTTTGAAATCCCTGGAGTTGCTTAGCCATTGAGGATGAGGGGCTTGAAACTTGTCAAGCTGTTATTAAGTCACCTCTAGGATCTCTAGGTCAACAGAGTCTTTGCACCATCACTGTGAGAAGAAGAAGAAGAAGAAGAAGAAGAAGAAGAAGAAGAAGAAGAAGAAGAAGAAGAAGAAGAAGAAGAAGAAGAAGAAGAAGAAGAAGAAGAAGAAGAAGAAGAAGAAGAGGAGGAGGAGGAGGAGGAGGAGGAGGAGGAGGAGGAGGAGGAGGAGGAGGAGGAGGAGTTGTTTGGATTTATATCACCCCTTTCTCTCCTGGTGCCAGCTTAATGCAGTTCTTAAGAGCAATGGATTCTAATCTGGAAAACTGGGTCTGATACAGTGGTGGGATCCAAAAATTTTATTAACACGTTCCCATGGTGGTGGGATTCAAACTGTGGCACAGAGCCAATGGGGCTGAGCATGGCATGATGGGGGCGTGGCTGGGCATTCCGGTGGCAGGGCATTCCTGGGCGGGCCTGTGGCAAGGACACAGCCACTGCGCCGGTCCTTGGGCGGGAAACAAATGCACGCAGGCGCAGGCTGCCACGCACGTCCCACCTCTGGTCTGATACCCCACTGCTCCACATGAGTGGCAGACTCTAATCCGGTGAACTGGATTTGTTTCCCCACTCCTCCACGTGAAATCTGCTGAATGGCCTTGGGCTAGTCACAGTTCTGTCATAACTCTCTGAGCCCCACCTACCTCACAAAGGTATCTATTGTAAGGAGAGGCAGAGAAGGAGTTTGTAAGCCCCTTTAAAACTTCTGACACAAAAGAAGGACGGGGTATAAATGCAAGCTCTTCTCCTTCAAATTAATCATAGCTTGTATTGTTTAAGGCAGAGGTGGGATCCAGCAGGTTCTCACAGGTTCCCGAGAGTAGGTTACTAACTATTTGTGTGTGCCGAGAGGGGGTTACTAATTGGTGATTTTGCCACGTGATTTTTGCCTTAGTTACGCCCCTCCTCTCAGCAGTAGCGCGCAGAACTTGAAGTAGTCTAGCAGGAGGTGCACCGGTGTGACCCATGGTGTCTGAGCCTCCAAGGCATTCAAGCCGTTCTCGACGGAGGACTGGCACAGCAGCTGCGTCCTTGCCACAGCCCCGCCCAGGAATGCCCCACCCCTGGAATGCCCAGCCACGCCCCTGTCGTGCTCCACCCAGCCCCATTGGCGCTACGCCACAGTTTGAATCCCACCACCATGGGAACCTGTTACTAAAACTTTTGGATTCCACCACTGGTTTAAGGCATGGTGTGCCCAGATATAACAAGGAAAACAATTCCTCAAACTGTCCTGAAAAGACTAGGTATTTGATACTTAGCCAAATGGGAAGCGGTGGGGGAGGAATTCTTTTTTTATTTTGTCAGAAGGAATCAACTGAGTTGCTGTTTCTGACATGAACCCTAATTAGCCCTTTTAACTCTTCAGTCACAAACCCATGTTGAATTAGAGAAGGGGGGGATTGAAGGGAGGGTGACGGTTCCACATGGAAGACATTAAAATCTTGTCCTTTCCCACCGACCTGTGTCACGTCACAACAGGGGCAAAAAATATGTCCCTGCATTGAACAGAGACTTTGCCTGCAGCAAAGCAGAAGCTTGAACGAAAAGGTATGTCGGGGCTGCGTTTTTCCGGATCCTTATTCCAGACTAATTTGTGGGAAACCGAGGGGACCTCTCCGAGATGCTTTAATTGCAGCCTCTGGAGGGATTTTTCTTCCAAAAAAAGCATCCTTTCTTACATCCTTTTTTGGTGCCCTCTGTGCCACAGAAACCCAACCGCTAACAACAGGAATGGCTGGAGGGTTTTATGGGTCATGGGCTCTGGGTATCCATCATAGTTTCTTTGTCCACTGTCTCCCAACTGTACCCTCCCCCCTCCACTTCTTTATAGCCCCTTTCCCACTCTGGCAATCCAGTGTGGCATTAAGTGTCCAACAGAGATCTGGGAGACTCGTGTTCGGATCCCCCCTCTGCCGTGGAAGCTCGCTGGGCAACCTTGGGCGGCTCACGCCTTCTTGGTAAAACCTACTTCATAGGGTTGTTGTAAAGACAAAAGGGAGAAAGGGAAAATCCATGAATATCCCAGGCCGGAATTGGCAATCCAAGGTACATTTTATTATTTATTTATCTATTCTCCCATTCCCGACAATTTGGGCAAAGGGCAGCTTCCAACAAGAACAATGCACAATTTTAATGCACAAATACATTAGAATCCCATTATAAAGCTTAAATATAGCTCTTTATGTAAACCATTAGTTGGCCGACACCCCTAGCTCTGACTTTTTAGATGTCAACAATTCTTGTAGATATAGAGATATTAGGCCAGTGATGGCGAACCTATGGCGAACCTCTCTGTGGGCACGTACACACAGAGTTCGTCAGGTGGGGGGTGAAAAATATCACACACACAGCTAGGCTGGCCTGGGACACTGAGTATGATGTGCACGCACCGCTGTGAGTAGGGAGGGCTTGGCTGGCGTGCCTGGTGCCTGTACTCCGGGTGGCTGCTGCCCGGGGGGGGGGGTGTGCAGAGGAGGCAGAGATGCTAGAGAGGCACAGAGTGGTGTGCGCGGGACTTGCTGGAGGCTAGAGCAGGCTGGCCCCTGCTCGAGCGGGTGGGGCGGAGGAAGAGGGAGCCAACCGTTTTTTTCAAACTAAAAACTCAGTATTCAGGTTCAGTTGCTGGATTGGCACTTTGCAATAAATAAATGGGGTTTGGGTTGCAATTTGGGCACTCGGTCTCAAAAAGGTTCGCCATCACTGTATTAGGCAAAAGGTACACAAGGTGTTCTGACCAACCATTGTAGTGGTTCAGAGCAGGTGGATTCTAATCTGGAGAACCGGGTTTGATTCCCCACTCCTCCACCTGAGTGGCAGAGGCTTATCTGGTGAACCAGATGTGTTTCCGCACTCCTACATTCCAGCTGGGTGACCTTGGGACAGTCACAGTTCTTTGGAACTCTCTCAGCCCCACCTACCTCACAAGGTGTCTGTTGTGGGGAGAGAAAGGGAAAGGAGCTTGTAGGCCACCTTGAGTCTCCTTACAGGAGAAAAGGATGGGGTATAAATCCAAACTCCTCCTCCTCCTCCTCTCCTCCTCCTCCTCTCCTCCTCCTCCTCCTCCTCCTCCTCCTCCTCCTTCATTGGCACCCATTCCAACCTTCCATTGGCACCCATTCCAACCTTCCATTGTCTAGCCAAATGAGGGAAGTAATAACTATGTCTGACATATAACCTAATGCTAGAATCTATGGGGTAGGTGGGCTCTTAATGAATAAGCGTGACTTGTTGGCTGATAAAGGATATGAGGATATCTTAATATAGACAAATAAATTGTCATATAAAAAGGATTTCCTCATCTCCTTCCCCAACTTTTTTGGTAGCTGACAGAAGTAGATTTAAGGCAGCTGGTTGCTATGGCAGCACTTAATTTCTTTCATTTTCATTATGAGCTACCTAAGCCTTATCTCAGAAGACAGGTGGCTGAGAAATGCTATAAATAAATAAATACCCCAAACACAATACACCGTGATAAAAAACACATTAACAATTATTAACAATGACAACAATTGAGCAATTAACAAACAAATGTGTACGAGAATTACAAAAGGCGGCAAAATAGTAAATAGGCCGAACGTTATCAATGTTTACAATAGTAAGACTAAATATTTGCAGTAGTAGGCACACAAAAAAATCCGGATATAATCTCATTTTGAAAATCTTCATCAGCCAGAGCTTAATTCTTGATTTACTGAGGGAGCGCAGTCAGCTTTCGTTCTTGCTAAATTTGTGCTCTTGCCTGTTATCAAATCTTCATAATCGGTGAGACTGGGTAGAGCTCTCTGCTGACGTCTTAGGATACTCCTAAGAATTTCGAGAATTAAACTCTGGCTGAGGAAGGTTTTAAAAGCAGGATTACATGTGGATTCCTGTACCTACTCCTGCAAACATTTTGTCTTGTGTGACGGACCCCCCACACCTTATATACTTCTTCTGGCAGGTAAAGCACTCACTGACTTGTCCTGTCAGATTATCCTTTTTCCTTTCAGGGAATGAGATGCCTTAGAATGGTCGCATATGGTTTAATATAAGCATGTTTCCCTCAGCCTTGTTGATAACCCAGGAAGTGAGGGGTAGCCCGTTGGCTTCCGTCCTTTCTGCACAACGCAAATAAGACGTCCTGAGGGTTCAGAAAAAGGTGTCTCTGGGAGGAATTCCACATAACTTTCCCCCCAAGACAGCCTCAGGATCAGAGGTGTACGACCTATAGGAGCTGGCCTGCAGGGAGGCAAGGAAAGGGAAAGCCAGCCTACATGGAGGCTGGGTGTGGGGTTCAGCAGTGGGCAGCCCCGCTCCCCCAAACCCTGCCCATGCCCTATGTGCAGGCCCGTTTTTGAAAGCTGGCCAGCACGGAGGCCGGAAGCGGGGTTCAGGGTGTTGCCTTGCCCCAAGCCATGCCCCCAAGTGCGGCACAGGGCACAGGGGTGGGGGCACCCAGAGAAGGAGTTGTCTCTGGGCATCATTTCCCCCCGATATGTCTCTGCTTAGGATGCCTTATTTCAGCCCAAGCCATTTTAATTTGAAGATGCTAGACGTCTGCAAGATGTCTCCTGGCTAGCTGCACAGAGTTCAGGAGCTCAGGAGGCATCTTATGTTTTCCACCCGACCAGTAAGCTCTCTGGTCAGTTTCACCCTCCTCTTGTGCCTGACATTTTATGTGCAGCTGAAGGGATCCTCCCTGCCTCCATTTGCTGAAAGTTGACTCAGGACATTTGCTCCGCAGGCTCCGATCCTGGGTGCCTTTTCAACCTGAAGAGTGCATAGCTCTTCCGGCAATATATTCCGGCACAATTTTGGAGGAGCTGTAGTTGAAGGTACACTGACACAAATATGAGAATCCTAGCCACTTGGAAGGGTCAACCTCCCATTGCAAAATATTGGGTAGACCTGCCCTCTGTGGATCCTCTCTTTCTTTCCCTTACTGCTCAGAAAAACTGAAACAGTCAAAAATTCGTTTCTCAGATAGAATGGCAGAAATTCTTGAGTGAACGTAATTTGCAGATTTGGAGTAATGTTCATTTTTTGGAAACAGGTTTTGAGGGGTTTCTTTTTGGAAAACTGGTCAGGGTAAACCAACAAAATCAGGACGTGATCATCAGCCATTCCATGGCTTGATGCAGGTTTGAACCTAATAGTGTGAACCTAAAAGTATGAATACACCCAGACATGACAGACTATGTTCTCGTC
This sequence comes from Sphaerodactylus townsendi, assembly GCF_021028975.2. NCBI lineage: Eukaryota > Metazoa > Chordata > Lepidosauria > Squamata > Sphaerodactylidae > Sphaerodactylus > Sphaerodactylus townsendi. The sequence goes on from NC_059433.1 coordinate 72,749,534, forward strand.
TACAACTTGTCTTCATAAGCCTTCCCCCCCTCTCCTTGTTCAAATTGCCACACAAGCACAGGGCCTTCACGGAAGGAACACACGCAAGGTTCATTACTTTATAATTGGCGTCCCTTCATGGTGTGGCTTCCCACTTCATGCCCCTTAATCCTTTGTGTGGGCCACAATTGGTGACCCTAATCATTTCCTCACAGTTTAGTGGCTCTGGAGAATGCCTTTCATCCCATTGTGAACGTCAATTGTTTCCCATTTCCCATCCTGGGCCTTAAATGGGCCGGCCGAATGTTACCAAGAAGCTGCATATGACCTCCATATCTCATGAAGGACGGCTCCCCTAGGACCGTATTGTTACCGTCCGCTCTCCCTCTGTGGGCAAGATTGGTTCCTAGCCATGCAAGAAATAGAGAGGCACAGTTGGACATCTAAGTGGGCCCCCAGGTCATTAGCAAGACAAAAAGCCCGATGGAATGTAGGCCTTTAAAGTCCATACGGGCCCCGAGAAAGGAAGGTTTCTAAACTAAATGGAAGCTGAAAACATGAGACATTTCCTTCGGTTTGAAAGAAGACAAGGGGGATTAGTTTACTGGCATCAGACCTGGGGGTTAAGTTGCATCGACTGAAGCGGCGTTGTTCATTGGAGAAAGAAACACCCGGCCAATATTGTCTGGTGAAGTGAATTTCAGCCTCCACTGAGTTTACAGGCGTTTCTTCTCTACTGCTCGAGTTTGTTCATTTAAAATATTTATGCATCCATCTTTCTCTTGGCCAAATGTAATCCTGTGGGGGTGAAAACGTGGAAAATAAAATTCGTAGACAAAAATGCCCACCTTAAATTTGCATGCCCATTTTCCAGTCAGAATTCTCCTACTTGAACTAATATTTCACTATTGGCTACCATTGTTTGCCAGTAGAATTATTGAGGCGGGTTCCTTGGTGCTGCTGATAATATCTTAAAATGGGTCAGGTTTGTACCTTCTTAGCTTCCTCATTGCCATGGAATTTTGCCTCCTTCTACAGTAGACTAATCAAGGGGTTCCCAATTATGAAGTTTGTTCAAAGAAAGGAAATTTGCTGTGGAGATAACCCCTCCTCCTTTCCCCCCTGGTGACCGAGGCCCTTTCCCCACTTACCATTTGCGGTGTGCTACTCTCAGCGCGAGTGATTTCTGCCACGGGGTCGTGTTCCCCACTGCCCCGCGCTCTGCACGGGGTCATCAGAAGGTGCCGTTTCTTCAGCGCCAGAAATGACACGGGCTGAGGGGACGTGAGAGTGGCAAAGTCGGGGCGGCTGCGTTGTCGCCGCCCAGACTCGTGGGGAGCGCCGCTGAACCCCGCGCTATTTGGGGAGAGTAGCGCGCAGCAAACGATAAGTGGGGAAAGGGCCCAATAGCTCAATAGATTGGTCTCTTGTTCCAGGGGTAGACCTGCAGCATTTAAAACACACACTTATACACCCAAAACACAAAACCCTTCTGATCATTGGGAAGTGGTGCGTAGGAGAGCAGGGAAAAAAGGCTGTTGAGAGAGCTAGGGAAAGCAGGAAGGAGCAACAAATCTTGGATAAATAATTCCACTTCCTGTTTTGCTTTACAGGGAAAAGTGAAGCAACAGGAAAGATCACATTTTGCCAGCATTTGGAAACAGCACAGCTTCTGGGCTCTGCCCTGTGGTGGCTTTGGAAAGGGCAAAAAACAATGCATAAAGGAAAGTCTGTAGTGAAGGAAAGTTCAGCTCTTGGGACATCCATTAACCAGTGCATTAAAATCTTAGAAATGTGGAACCTCCATGAACAACTGAAGTATAGCGTAAGTATTCACATCACACATTAAGCAGTACAGAAATGGCCTAAACAGGATCCTACTTAAAATAAGCCATACGTAGCAGTATAGACCAGAGTCCCAATCATTTATCCAAGGAAGTCTATGAAATATTTTGACCAGCCACCCTATTACCTTCCCAGAAAAGTCCTCTTGAATAGTTCAGTTTTGCATAGTTTCAGAAAAAAAAAGGAGAGTGGGACCCTTTGGATCTCCTTAGGCAAGCCATTCCAAAAGGTAGGAACTACAACCAGGGGTGGGATCCAAAAATTTTAGTAACAGGTTCCCATGATGGTGGGATTCAAACTGTGACATAGTGCCAATGGGGGTGGGTGGGGCACGACAGGGGCATGGCCAGGCATTCCGGGGGTGGGGCATTCCTGGGCGGGGCTGTGGCAAGGACACAGCCGCTGTGCCGTCCTTGGGCGGGACACGAATGCACGCAGGCGCAGGCTGCCACGCACGCCGGTGCACCTCCTGCTAGACTGCTTCAAGTTCTGTGCGCTACTGCTGAGAGGAGGGGCGTGACTAAGGCAAAAATCATGTGGCAAAATCACCAATTAGTAGCCCCCTCTCGGCACACACAAATAATTAGTAACCTTCTCTCAGGAACCTGTGAGAACCTGCTGGATCCCACCTCTGACTACAACCAAGAAAGCAGTGGTTGATTTTGCCCCTTTGAAGGCTGGCACCTACAGAAGACCCTGCTGATTGGAGCAAAGTTCTCATGGTGGAACATAGAGAGGGAGGACGTCCCACAAATTAGAGGGGCTGAGGACATGAGGGGCTTTGTATATGAGGGCCAAAACCTTAAACTGAGCCCAATAACAGATGAAGGAAAAGGAGCTTGTAAGCCACCTTGAGTCTTCTTACAGAAGAGAAAGGTGGGGTATAAATCCAAACTCTTCTTCATTTTCCCTCAAAGGCTCACTGCAAAAGGTTAAGTCAAGGGTGCGACCTCATTTATATCTGAAGAAGGTAAATATTATAGAACAGTGGTCGTGAACCTATGGCATGGGTGCTAGAGGTGGCACTCAGAGCCCTCTCTGTGGGCACTCGCAAATAGAGTCTTCCCCCCCCCCTCATGCATCTAGGCTGGCCTGGGCCGCTGGGCTCAATTATTAGCATTAAACCTAAGAGTTAATTTTGGGGAAGCAGTGTAGGTCACCCTGTTAAGCTCTGCTAAACCCCACTGATTTTCATGCAAAGAACTAAAGCACGATCCTTTACCTGGGAGTAAGCTCAGTTGCTGGCAATGGGGCTTGCTTCTGAGTAAACCCTCCTAGGGTCGTGATTCACCCATTGGAAGAGTTGCACGGTTGCTTCAAAACAAAGCCACCGACTACCACCAAGCTTACTCCTGAGTAATGCACGCCTCAGAGCCAACCGTTTTTTCTAAACTTAAACCTCAGTTTTTTGGGTTAAATTGCCATGTTGGCACTTTGCGATAAATAAGTGGGTTTTGGGTTGCAATTTGGGCACTCGGTCTCGAAAAGGTTCGCCATCACTGGTCTAAATGGAACCCGAGAGCCATCTGAAGCATCTGCGCTAGGTTATAATAATTCGGCAATGCAGACAAATGACCACACAATACAAAGGGGCCGTGCTGCCAGTGTAACCCCCATGCTCAGAAAGGGGTGGAGTTTCAAAGCAGCAGAAGGCTGCAGAGCTCATGTAGTTTGGAGGAGACAAGGCTACCAGACTCGGACCTTGATTTGTATAAGCCCTTAACACCTTGTTAAGGTAACTGCAATGTTGTTGGGAACTAGTGGGAAGGTAGTTGTTTATTTTTGCTATGCTATAAATGTTGGAGTTTATTGTTTCAGGGTTTTTTTTTAATGTTTGTAATGGGTGAGAGTTCTCCTGGAAACCTTCATCATGTTGAATCCTGTTCACCAAGCCCTTGGAGTCTTCAGGAGCCAACCCACTTTTAGGAAGAATTGGACTTGACAATATCAGAAGACTGTAACTAGAAGGACTTGAAGTGAAACCTGAACAGGACCTTGAAGTGTGATGTTAAATGTTGATGTTTGATGTTATATGTTAAGAAAGTCAACCATTTTGTTTTTTTTAAATTTGTTATTGCAAACTCATTCCAAGTTCTACCCCACAGAACCCACAGATAGAGGTTATACCAGCTCTGAGCCCATTTGAGTCCCAGTGATGTGAAAGGACAGCTCAAAGCAGTAACCAGTGATTGACAGCATCCATCACTAGCTAGGGACCGGTGCTCTCTGATGAGCAAATTCGTCACATGTGGATCTTCCCAGAGTCTCCCTAAGTGGCTTTAAGGTTGCCCGTTTGGTGAGTGGGATATGCCGACAGATGCTTATCTAAAAAGGCAACCCATTTGCTGTTGTGAAGTGGAGGGAGGGGGGAGGCCAGGATGATAAAGATTGCCTCCATATGGTTAAGGGGAGGTCCCCAGGGGTTGCTAAAGAGACCTCACAGGAAGTTCAGAGGTCTTACAATGGGGAGGGGGCTTGCGGGGGGGGGCAGGAGCCAGGGCTTTGAGAAAAAAGAGCTCATTATTGTCGGACTAGCAAAAGCCCGTAGGATGCTCGCAGCAATGCACCTAGAGTTGAGCCACAACAGGGATCACTTCGTGGATTTGGGGGGTGGGGAGTAGGCAAACGGGAAGCAGGTCAAATTGCAGCTCTCCTGCGTTTCAAAATGTCTTCTAGCATTCTTGCACCAGGAGGGAGAATATGGTGGCGGGGGTGTGGAGAAAAAGGGGGAAGTGCCGCTTTCTGGTTAAAACAATGACAACCACAACGATTGTAATTATAAAAGCAAAAATTGCATGTCCTGATGTCCCACTTCTATGCTTCAATAGACTCTGGAGTGCAGGCTCTGATATTACATTGTCCAGTTCCAAGCCTAACTTCTCAGAACTGCTAAGAAATCGGATCAAAAGCCCAACTAATATACTTCCCGCTTTCCCTGCCAGGCAAACTGATGTTTCGAGAAGCTCCTAAACGTAACGCCCCCCCATGTTTTGTGTTCCCACACCTTGATCCTGAATGATACACTACCTCTGAACATGGTAGTTCCATTACCTGTCATGGCAAGATGGCAGTGACTGACCTAAGATCGCCCAGTAAGCGAGGTGGGCTTCTCTACCATGGAAGCTTGCTGGGTGACCACAGACCAGTCACACACTCTCAGTCTAACCCGCTTCACGGCCCTTTCCTCACAAACCTTTTTTTAAAAAAATTGAGGCAAAAAATAAGATGTTTCTCCCATGGAGTTCCGCACTGTTTTCTCCCCTTTGTTTTGAAAATGTTTTATTACCGGCCTCAAAATGTTCTAAATGAATCCCTTTTTAAAACGATTATTCAGTCTGAAATGTTTTCAAAACATCTGTATTTGCTGTGTGATCATATTTAACGTTTTACCTTTCACGTTGCCGTTTTCCATGCCTCTGTGCCATCTCCAAACTTTCTCTTTGGTGACATATTATCGTGTCATTTCATTCTCCCTCACCTCTTCATTTTCATCATTTCTCTATGTGTTTCCTTTTTAATTTCTTGGGGGTGGGGGAAATTTTCAAAGCATTGAGTATACAAGTGATAGAGAATCACATTGAAACATCAATTCAACAGATAACACAAAAAAGCAGGGGAAACCCCGCACAAGTAACCATGAATCATTTCGAGGGGGTGGGTGTTAAAGGTGAGGGGGGATTGAAGACATTTTACAGACATTTTAGGTGTTTTGTGCAGAATGGGCCAGAGAGAAGCATGATGTAAGACAGCCATGGAGGAAAAGATGGGGCTTACATAAGTAAATAAAGGCCCTTTCCCCACTTACCTTAAGCCCCGCGCTACTCTCCAAAAGTAGCACGGGGTCCAGCTGCACTCCACACTTCAAGGGCAGCGAGAAAGCAGCCGCCCTGATTCTGCCTCTCTCGCGCCCCCTCAGCCCGCGGCATCCCAGGCGCTCTTCTTAAGGGCGCCTTTTGATGACCTCGCACAAAGCGCGGGGTCGTGGGGACGCCCGGGCGCTCCTGGGATGCCGCGCGCTGAGAGCAGCGCGTGGCATAGGGGGGATGGAAGAGAGTGGGGAAAGGCCCAAAGTAAAGTAAATAAATAATCCTGTGTAAAGGCTGAAAAAGACTTTTGGACAGAATCTTGCTTGGAAAATAAGAGAGGAGATTTCCAGAGGAGAATTCTATCTAAAGTTTATAGAAACCATCTTTGGCCAGAAAACGTTACCAAGGAGAAAAGCCGTGAGATTCACAGCACCGTGCCTTAAAAACTCAATGGCTGAGCAAGGTCTTGTGCTCAGTTAATTGTTCTTGAGCTTCATGTCTCAAGCCTGCTTCCTGCATTGATTCATTAATAAATCTCCATCAAAAAATGATGATTTACCACCAAAGAGCTCCAATTGGCATGCAAAGTCAGTCATTTTTCTCCATGATTTACGCAACATCCGGCAGATCAGCTCCAGCCTCCTGCCGGCTCAGATAATAAAATCTTAGTTATTCATCAGAACCTGTTTCTCATGCATGTCACTGCAATTTCCTTTGTGAGCAAGCTGGAACTCCAGCAAGCTGGACGTGTAAGCCTGGAGCTCAGTATACTTGCTTCAAAAACGTGGCACTTTCTCTTCTTTTTGCACTGAATTCTTTTAAGAACCACACATTGCCAGAGTGAGGTTGCCAACCCTGGGGACCTCCCACTACTACAACAAATCTCAAGGCGGGAGAGATCTTCTGGCTGGACCATTGAGAGAGGCACAGCTTGTGCCCGAGTTCTAGAGCTGGCAGCCATTTTGACCAGGTGCTCACCCAAGGAGCGGAGAATCTGTAGGCTACTCAAATATCCTAAGCTTCAGAGGCTGCCCTATTTTAACAAGTAATAGGGTGTGGATATAGAGGAATTGTCTTTATCTCTCATTTCTTCTGAAACCCTTGCTTAATCTGGTGCTGTGCTAAAAGTGTGCTTGTAAACATTTTCTTTGTAACGAATACCTTTTAACTGTGGATGTTAGTAGAAGTTTGCTGTATGACATCGACCTCCACTGTCTTGGATATGCTATGGGAAAATAAGGGCACCAAGAAGAAGAAGAAGAAGAAGAAGAAGAAGAAGAAGAAGAAGAAGAAGAAGAAGAAGAAGAAGAAGAAGAAGAAGAAGAAGAAGAAGAAGAAGAAGAAGAAGAAGAAGAAGAAGAAGAAGAAGAAGAAGAAGAAGAAGAAGAAGAAGAAGAAGACGGCTGTGGCGGCGGCGGCGGCAGCGACGACGATGACGACGACGACGACGACGATGACGATGACGACTGGCAGTTGTCAAGCAGCTGTTCCAGAAGGTCCCCTGCTTCTCCTTTTCACTACTGGAGATCCTGGTCGAATCCAGCCAAATACTTGTTGGAGGTTCAGCTTCTCTGCTGCCAGCACCGAGGAGGCCATTTTTCTCAGATCCAGGGCTGTTTTAATGCCTTCGTCCAGGAGTCTGCAACGTGGTTCCCATGAGCACCATGGAGCCCACCAACATGTTTCCAGGTGCCAGCCTACTGTTTTTAGAAAGTGGGTGGGAACAGGTAGAGCTTTGGCCTCTGGAAATTTGATCAGCTTTGAACCGCAGCCACCACCACAGCGCAAGTCTCTTCCCTTCGTGACTGAAAGTAAGCTATGACAGCCATTTTGGGTCAGGCACACTTGCTTCAGCAACCATTTCATGGCCACCATTTTGTGTGCTCACCACCCTGGGTCAGGACTTCAAAAGGCGCCCATAGGCTCTGAAAGGCTGGGGATGCCTAGCCCATTCCTGCAGAATCAGAGGTTGTGCAGGCAAGCCTGCCTTAAACACAATGAACAAATCAGCCCGCAGAGACTGCTTGGGCTAAAGAATCAAATGAAAGTGTCCCTTTTTCTGGCACTTCAGGATACAGATGTCTAGCTTGCAATACAGATGTCACCTCTAAGAAACGCAGCTCTGTCCTGGTGCCGTGGGCTGCCTCTCCATTGGCAGCCGCATTAATAACTTCCTTCCCGGAATTCCTTCCCCTCTGCGTTCTCCGAACCGCCGAAAGCCCCTCGCTGTTCTCCTTCCCTGTAATTAATTTCAGTCATATTTTCTCCATGGTTATCCGTTATTAAGAGGGCTCTATGACCTGATTAACTGCCTCTCTCATAATTAAACGACAGCGTTGAGTACACACGCAACACGATGGCAGCAATGCACGACGCGGCTTTTAAGAACCTTTGTAAATGCCAACAGTAAGTCTCGGAGATTTCGTCGTCTGACCTGAAACCTTTGTGATAGCTGGGGCTTTCAGGCTACTTTCCAAACAGGCTACTGGTACCAAATGAACCATTCGTGGAACACTTTTTATTAATCTGCAAAATGTTCTATGATGTTTATGACATGCACTCGCTCTCAGAGAAGCCCAGATGTAAAGCAAGAAATCTGGGCCTCATATACTGCACCTTACAGGCAACAGCTGGATTTTTAGGCATGTTAGCCATTTCCCACAGGAAGTGGCATAATAGCGGGCTAGAGAACCTTTAAATGCTCCGTTGTCCCCCAGGACAGAGGCATGGCGACATTGATCTGATTCACAGTTTAATGTGCCGGCGACATCCTTGAGTGCTTGAAAAGCATCCAGCACATAATTCCACTAATGAAATCAGGCCCTGCACATGAACGCTTGATTACCCAGACTTCTGATCTGCGCATTGCGCAGACTTCTGATCTGCGCACTGCGCAGGAATATGGTTGCCCTGCTGTGACCTGGCGGAAGGTGTGGGAGAAGGGATATGACGGCTGCAAAAGGTACTGAGTCATCCCTTCTGGAGAAAACCTGGAAGTCACAGAGGAGTAGTTCTAGGAATCAGCAGAAACTCCATGGTAAAACAATAGAGTTTCCAGCAATGCCTAGAGGTCCCCTTTGTCATTTCCAGGTTTTCCGTGGAAGTGACATAACAGCAGATGAGACACCAACATTTAAAAAATGTTTCCTGCCACCACTTGAAGAAGAAGAAGCAGAGTTTGGATTTATATCCCCCCTTTCTCTCCTGCAGGAGACTCAAAGGGGCTTACAATCTCCTTGCCCTTCCCCCCCTCACAACAAACACCCTGTGAGGTGGGTGGGGCTGAGAGAGCTCAGAAGAACTGTGACTAGACCAAGGTCACCCAGCTGGTGTGTGTGGGAGTACACAGGCTAATCTGAATTCCCCAGATAAGCCTCCACAGCTCAGGTGGCAGAGCTGGGAATCAAACCTGGTTCCTCCAGATTAGATACACGAGCTCTTAACCTCCTACGCCACTGCTGCTCCTAACAACTGGTTGTTTACAAGCACCATTTTAACAACCGGTTCTGCCGAAGTGGTGCTAACTGGCGAACTGGGTGGACCCTGGGGAGGTCAGGGTTCATGGAGGGGAAAGACCTTATCAGGGTACAATGCCATAGATCCCCCCCCCCTCCAAAGCAGCCCTTTCCTCCATGGAAACTGATCTCTACAATTATAACTCTGGGCAATCTCTACACCCCATCAGGAGATTGGCAAATGGCAACCCTAGGAGGCTACTGATGTAGCTACACTTGATTGGGGGGGTGTGTGTATGGGGCAGAACACACAGGCAATTAAATGGAGGTCAGATTTCAAGTGGGAATTTAAAATACAAGTCAATCGATGTACCAATTAAACCCTCATCAGACAAATCAGGAGCCTCCGGGATCCAAGGACCCCGACCAAAAAAAAACAAAAAAACCCTCTCGTCCTGGACCATTAAAAAGTACACATTGTCGTGCTCATAAATATTGTACCGCTCTGGCCTTTTACGTTGTACCCTTCGGGATTTCATCCTGACGTTGGAGCGATGACCTCTCTCTCTCCTCTCCCACCCCAAACTGTAAGTAATTAAGGTCTGACCTTGACAACTGCGGGCCTCCGCGAGAAATGCGCACAAGCTGGCACGCCACACGCACACTAATAAGGAAGCCCCTTGCCGGAATGAATGCTTTTCTGCTTTTTTGCTTCTTAAAACTTCCATTTCCCAGAAGGGGAAGGACAGGGCAGGGAGGGGGCACCATTTAGCATTCCCCTTTTGTCTCTCTCTTGCAGGGCCTGGGAGCACAACAATTAAGGCAGATGGATTTATGAAGCTGTCCTAAGCTAGGCCCTGCAGTCCGTTTTGAGAGAACATCTTGAAGAGGCCCTGTTTATTTACTGAGCAAAGAGACACCCAATGTGACTTTGGACATTGTTCTGAAGGGCGATGGGATGTTTGGGGAGGGTTGTTTTGTTTTTTTCTTAATGGGCACAGTCTATTATGCAATCCTGTCTTGGAGGAGAGCTGTTATTCACAATCAACAAACACGTAATCTTTTGGCCACCACGTAACCGAGGCAACGCAGAAAGCTGGTCTGACAAGAACAGGTGTCTCCGCCATCTGCCGCACCCAGCCAAGAACAGGAAGTGACCAATAGAACTATTTTAAACGGAGCCTCCGGGCACAATGATTTGCCTGGTTCTTTTCACTGACTGACAAGCTACAAGAGTCCTTTCTGTCTGTGGCCCTTAAGTCCCTTCCGCACCTTCAGAATAATGCACACTCAATTCACTTTCACAATCGTTTGCAAGTGGGTTTTGCTATTCTGCACAGTAAAATCCAGCTGCAAAGTGCATTGAAAGTGGATTGAAAGTGCCTTACGCGGCATGGGGCCCTCATACCTATGGGGCTACATCACCCCTTATGCCCCACATAGGCCGCTGCGGTCGACTGCGGCAGAACTGCTGGTGATCCCTGGCCCTGCGACGATGTGGCTGGCCTCGACCTGGGCCAGGGCCTTTACAGCTCTGGCCCCTGCCTGGTGGAATGCTTTACCTTCAGCTGTTCAGGCCCTGCGGGACCTTGGTGAATTCCGCAGGGCCTGTAAGACGGAGCTATTCCACCGGGCTTTTGGAGGGGCTGGCCGCGGTTCTATTGCCCCCCCATGAAACCAGAACTAAGCTGCCTTTTCCATCTTGGTAGGGCCCTGATTCCTTCCTTCTCCTCCCTTCTCCTTTGGCCTTTAGACCGGGCGCCTGTGTGTGTGTTTCTACACAACCTTTGTTGTTTAATTTGTATTTATTGTTTTAATTGCTGCTGAATTTTAATGAGTTAGATTTTATGTTATATTGATTTACTGTTCTGGAAACAGTCATGTTGTGAGCCGCCTCGAGCCCTTCGGGGATGAGGCGGCCTATAAATTTAAATAATAATAATAATAATAATAATAATAATAATAATAATAATAATAATAATAATAATAATAATAATAATAATAATAATAATAATAATAATAATAATAATAATAATAATAATATATTATTATTATTATTATTATTATTATTATTATTATTATTATTATTATTATTATTATTATTATTATTATTATGATGATGCATGTGTGGAAGGGGCCATAGAGGGTCCTGCGGGTTCACCCTGTCCACTCCTTCTTTCAGTCCTTTAGGTCTGATTTCTAGGGAACGTTCAGGAGCAGGAGCAGAGTAGTGCATAACCAAAAGTACTATTGTACTATTGAATTGTACTATTTTTTAAATTTTTGTATGGCTCTATTTTAAATGTTTTAATGAACTGTTCTTGATTTGTTGTGACCTGCCCTGAGCCCTGTGGGGATAAGGTGGGATATACATTTGATAGATGAATGAATGAATGAATGAATGAATGAATGAATGAATGAATGAATGAATGAATGAATGAATGAATGAATGAATGAATGAATGAATGAATGAATGAATGAGGTGATTTCACAGCATTGCTGCAAACCTGGTGGTGGAAAGTGCTGTCAAGTCCCAGCTGACTTACAGTGTCTCCGTAATGTTTTCAAGGCAAGAGACATTTTGAGGTGGCTCACCATTGCCTGCCTCTGTGTTACATCGGCCCCTTCCACACACGCAAAATAATGCGTTTTCAAACCACTTTCACAACTGTTTGCAAGTGGATTTTGCTGTTCCGCACAGCTTCAAAGAGCACTGAAAGCAGTTTGAAAGTGCATTATTCTGCATGTGCGGAATGAGCCATCTCTAGTAATCTCTGCTTAGTTTCTGAGATCTGCTTCGTTTCTGAGATCTGATGAGATCAGACTTGCCTGGGGCAAACCTAGCAATCTCTAAATTCCTCCAGTTTGTGTAAATTGCTACAGCATTGTGGCATAGGATTGCCACTGTCTGGCAACAAGTGAGAGGGCTGTGGGTGGAGATAAGGGGAGACCCATGACACTGGTGGAGATGTCCCACCTGTTTAATGATAAATGAAGAACACACTGTGCACAGATTGCATGTGCACTCACAAAATAGTGAATAGGGATATTGTCTATTCTAGTTTGTTGTCTCAAGTCTCAGGCAGAGGTTTTCGCATCACCTTCTGGTTGATCATTTTGCCTGGATCTGCTAAGAATTGAATCTGAGACCTGACACAAGGAAAGCAGATGTTCTACCATTAGGATGAGATTATTTCCCAAATATATACCTGCGTTCAGATTCTACATGAGTGTTGACTGACCAGTGCAGTAATAGGCTTGATGCAATTCTGTATTCATCCATCCATCCATCCATCCATCCATCCATCCATCCATCCATCCATCCATCCATCCATCCATCCATCCATCCATCCATCCATCCATCCATCCATCCATCCATCCATCCATCCATCCAGCCAGCCAGCCAGCCAGCCAGCCAGCCAGCCATCCAGCCAGCCAGCCAGCCAGCCAGCCAGCCAGCCAGCCAGCCAGCCAGCCAGCCATTCTTCTTCTTCTTCTTCTTCTTCTTCTTCTTCTTCTTCTTCTTCTTCTTCTTCTTCTTCTTCTTCTTCTTCTTCTTCTTCTTCTTCTTCTTCTTCTTCTTCTTCTTCTTCTTCTTCTTCTTCTTCTTCTTCTTCTTCTTCTTCTTCTTCTTCTTCTTCTTCTTCTTCTTCTTCTTCTTCTTCTTCTTCTTCTTCTTCTTCAGGTGCAAAGTATTAACCATAAACACGTGTCTGTCCATTTCAATCAAAAAATGCAAACAAATAAAGATGTGGCAATTTCAGATTGAATTATAGGAATCCTCCTAGTTCAATTGGATTTCAAGGAGAGCGAAGGACAGTGCCAAATAAAATTCAGAATCAATCAAAGGAACCCAGTAAAGGAAGTATGCATATTGCTCAAATCTGGAATGTTTGCTTGCTAGTTTCCACATTTGTATAGCATCTTAGAGACCAACATGTTTTTTGGGTATAAGATTTTAAGTGTCAAAGTTCACAAGCTGGTCTGACTTAGGAAAAACTTCCTGACAGTAAGGACTGTTCGACAGTGGAATGTACTACCTCGGAGTGTGGTGGAGTCTCCTTCTTTGGAGGTTTTTAAACAGAGGCTGGATGGCCATCTGACTTGAGTGTTTTGATTGTGAGTTCCTGCATTGCAGGGGGTTGGACTTGATTGCCCTTGGTAGTATCTTCGAACTCTATGATTCTAGGAGGTTTTGATTCTTGAAAGCGTATATCCAAAAATCTTGTTGGTATCTAAAGGGCTGCTGGACTTGAATGCAGCCATTGTACATCAAATCAACATGGCTACCCTCTTTGATCTGAGATTGCAAATGCCTTAACAGTCCAGGTGCTCGGGAGCAACAGCCGCAGAAGGCCCTTGCTTTCACATCCTGCACGTGAGCTCCCAAAGGCACCTGGTGGGCCACTGCGAGTAGCAGAGAGCTGGACTAGATGGACTCTGGTCTGATCCAGCTGGCTTGTTCTTATGTTCTTATGTTCTTACCCTCCGAAACGTTCGCATGTAAATTCTGACATCTATGTGCATTATGTGTCTTCGTAACACAGATGTTGATGGATCCATCCGCGTCCCGCGACATCCCCTCCGCCCCTCGTGCCAAAACCATCCCCCATTCTGATGAATCCAGCTTGTATCTTAATTGGGCGGCCTGAATAATTTATTTCACGAGGCCATCTGCACAGCCAAGGCTGATGTCCGGTTTTTATTGCCGCCGTAAGCCCAGTTCTTGGCAGGTTGCATGCATGGGCCGCAACTGAGCAAACCAAACTGAGATAGAAGTTCCCAAGAAAAAGGAAGCAGCTGTCAGCCAAAACTAGGGAAGGGCATCCAGTTAGGGAAACCAGTTGTGGGGAAAGGAGAGCGCTCTCTCTCTCTCTCTCTCTCTCTCTCTCTCTCTCTCTCTCTCTCTCTCTCTCTCTCTCTCTCTCTCTCTCTCGTAGAACGAAAGCTTCAGAGAGGAGGAGGGAGGCTTGAAATTAAGATAAAGCCTAATTTGTTTAATGCTTTTCTTGCTCAGAATAATAGGGATGTGCTCTGACCACAAATCGGCAGCTGGGTATCTGGAAACCTTTAAGAGGGAAGGAGAGAAAAAATGTTTAAATAGGGATAAGGATCTTTTTGTTGTAACCCCCCCTCCCTCGGCACCTCCTGCTTCCCCTCCCCTCATCGGTCTTTATTTAACCCATCCTAGAGGCCGGCTGGACTTTGCAGCTAGTAAATCTGCTTGGCAGGTAATCTACCAACCATCTACCAGCTGCTGCTTTGGCAGAGCGAGCATCCCTGTTCCCATGGAGAAAATCAGGCAGGCAAGGGACATGTCGGCCTTGGCCCCCAGCCAAGGTAATCTGATGGCGCAGGCCTCGGTTAATAAGGAGAGGGAAGAGCGCCCAGGCAGCCGGCCTTTCTTTGCCAATGAAAGCTGCACTCAGAGGCTCCAAAGAGATGAGGACTAATTAGTTGCCTCCACCAGCTGTTGGCTGGAGCGTGCCAGATCGGACAAGTGGCAGGAATGGGCCGTCATTCTTAACTTTTTGTCATAGCCCAGAGAAGGAGCAAATGGGCCCTTCCTGGTGATGTCATCGGCCCGTTTGTAGAATGTCCTCTTTGGAAAGAAAAGGCTCTTCGGCAAGGGAGAAAGGGGAGGCGTCGCTGTCTCTGGCCCCTTCTGCACAGGCAGAATAATGCCCTTCCAATCCACTTTCACACTTGTTTGCAAGTGGGTTTTGCTGTTCCGCACAGTAAAATCCAGCTGCAAAGTGCATTGAAAGTGGATTGGAAGGGCATTATTCTGCATGTGCGGAAGGCTCTCTCTGTTGCTTTCTCTGGCCCTTTGTGCACTTACTGTTTGTGGCATGGCTCTGTGCTTCACAGTTGTTGGGATAAGTGCTCCTGGTAGTTGGAGATTATCCCTATTGGTAGTTAGCAGAGCGGCACGGGTGGCTAGAACACAGCAGAAGCCTTACCCCATGTGCGTGCGTGCGCGTGATGGATTCCAATGTGCGGCAAGCTTACGCAAAAGAAAGTCGGAGTCAGTTGTAGTTTCTAATCTAATAAAAAGAGTATTTATTAGTGAACTCCATTCTGGATAGAAAGGTAGGTAGGTAGAGTCACTATGCTATCCTAATCTAGCTGGATGGAGATGGATGCGTGGAGCATCCATCCTCTCTCTAGGCATTGTAGGAAGAAGAATGGAGAAGGGGTCGAGGAAGAAGCCGGAAGGAAGGAAGTCCCTGAGAGTATCAGTCTAACATCAAAGGGATAGAACCAGCATGATAGAGTAAAGGGGTCAAATCCTTAGGTCCCTATCTAGCCACTAGCTCTCTAGTAAAAAACCCCTCTGTAGGTTGAGGCAGGAAACAGCGTAACAGTGTAAAGTCCTTCACTTCCAACAACAGTAAGGTTTCCTCACATTTCTTCCTTTACCCAAGAAAAGCTACCCTGCTGCTTCCCTCCAGCCCAGCCGCCATTTTACCTGCTCACTCAGGAGAAGGCTTCTGGGTTTGGGTGGCGGTTTTCCCTATGCAGGCAGAGGTAAAAATCACATTTTGTCCTCTCTTGGAAATTGCAGGGCTTCTCTAGCCTGCAGCACTGGGAGTTCTGAAGAGTGCACAACTGAGAATCCGATCCGAAGATAACACATGACCCAAAGAGACCAAGCGTATGCTAATGGCCTCTCTTTCTTTCTGCTCCAGCCCCTTTTTCCTCTCTAGTTTGCAACCCTCTTGTTTGGCGCCCGTTCAATTGCCGGTGAAGCGCTGCAGATGGGGCCAAACAAACTGAACAAGGAACCTGAAATTCTGCACCCAAGTGAATCCAAATTCTGCATCTGGAAGCCAGCTGCCTTTAACGACCTGCATAAATTATACAGACGAAACAGAATGACATAGTTGCTCTTGTTTTGCATAATTTAGTCTGCTTTTGCGGAAGTTAGTGTAGAGCAGGGGTGTCCAACTCTGACGCTTCAGATGTTCATGGACTACAATTGGCCATGCTGGCAGGGGCTGATGGGAATTGTAGTCCATAACATCTGGAGTGCCAAAGGTTCGCCACCACGGCCCTACGAGGAGAGGCTTAGGGAGCTGGGGATGTTTAGCTTGGTGAAAAGAAGGTTAAGAGGTGACATGGTAGCCATCTTTAGATATTTGAGGGGGATGTCGTGTTGATGAGGGAGCAAGCTTGTTTTCTGCTGCTTTAGAGAATAGGACCAGGAGTCATGGGTTCAAGGTGAAGGAAAAGAGATTCCACCTAAACTTCAGGAAAAAATCTTGATAGTAAGGGCTGTTGGACAGTGGAATGTGGTGGAGTCTCCTTCTTTGGAGGTTTTTAAAGAGTGGCTGGGTGGTCATCTGACAGGAGTGTTTTGATTGTGAGTTCCTGCATTGCAGGGGGTTGGACTTGATGGCCCTTGGGGTCTCTTCCAACTCTATGATTCTGTGTTTTTGTAACCATCAGTGTTAGAAACTGGTTCATTTCTTTAACTTGAAAGCTAGGATTCACAGCCAGGACTAATTCTGTGTTCTCGCAGAACGGAAACATGTGAATTAAATTAACAGTCAGCATTTCACTGAACAGCGTGGCAGAATGCAAGCCACCAGTTCTGCAGCCAGCCAATTCCACATTTCAACAAAACATTTTAAACGTGCAAATTAATGGTGGAAGGATTTCAGAAGCAATAACCGCACAACAATGGAATGAGCGAATTTAGCAATGGCTGAAAAGAATCCTCGTTGTCTTAATATGGCCACCCACACATGTGTTTCAATTAACGAATGTGGTTTGAGTCCATTTGAAAGTGAACGAAACATCGCTGTGGAAGGAAAAAAAATATATTTTGGTTTGGGATTTTGAGCATGCGTGATGCAGAAGGCTTTATATTAAAGATACATCCCATCTTGAGTGCCACAATTTCTGTTCTGAGAACCTCAGATCTGACCTGCTGGATCAGAGCATTTATCCATCTAGTCCAGGATCTGTGTTGCCCAGTGACCATCCAGGTGGTCCCAGAAGGCCTACAAGCAGTGGTGGGATCCAAAAATTTTCGTAACAGGTTCCCATGGTGGTGGGATTCAAACTGTGGCATAGCGCCAATGGGGCTGGGCGGGGCATGACGGGGGCGTGGCCAGGCATTCCAGGGGCGGGGCATTCCTGGGCAGGGCTGTGGCAAGGACACAGCCGCTGCGCTGGTCCTTGGGTGGGAAACAAATGCACGCAGGAGCAGGCTGCCACACACGCCGGTGCACCTCCTGCTAGACTGCTTCAAGTTCTGGGTGCTACTGCTGAGAGGAGGGGTGTAACTAAGGTAAAAATCACGTGGCAAAATCACCCATTAGTAACCCCCTCTTGGCACACACAAACAATTAGTAACCTACTCTCGGGAACCTGTGAGAACCTGCTGGATCCCACCTCTGCCTACAAGTAGAGGACTAAGGGCAAAGCTTTCATTTATTGCTGGCTTCTAGCACTAGTATTAGCATTGCCAGCCCTGCATAATCAAATGCTGGCAGACTTGGGGGTGCTAGCCTAACACAAACAACAGTCTTCTCTTGGGAGTGGGGTGGGTGGGCAGGATTTAACCCTCCCTCCATTTGTTGAGTTTTCACATTTTTCTGCAACCTTGGCGTGTTCCCTAAGTTTGCAGAAGAATGCCCCCTATATGAACCCAGCCCTATCCTCTGTGTTTTTCTATCTGCCCAGGAACCAGATTTAGAATGGGACATTAGACTGTAATCTATTGAAATGTTTAATGTATGCATATCAGCTTGCTTTTACTGTATTTCCTTGTACCTTTGCAATCCACTTTCTAAATTATGCTATGTCAGGGGTCCACCCATTTTCCACGGCCTTGAAGATCTACCGAGCCGGAGAGGCGGCTCCACATGGAGCCGCCTCCAGTTTGACCCCTCCACTCACATTTCCTTCCAGTGCTGTTCTGGAGGGCTGGAGGGACACGCCCACACTGCCCTGCAACCTCCAGGCTACGCGGAGCTGCAGTATAAGGCTGAAAGAGCCGCATGCGGCTCCGGAGCCGCAGGTTGCAGACCTCTGTGCTATGTCATGCCTTAGTCAGAGGGGGAGGGCTTTTGGCGTTGTTTTTAGTGCTGTAATCCTTGACCCAAGGAGCCCATTGGCAGGGAGAAGTAAACTGCAGAAGTCGGTTTCAGGAACCGGCTCAAGGTTGGCTCAGCTTTCCATACTTCCAAGATTGGTCAAATGGGAAAGGCAGTGGCAAACTACCGCAAAAACATAGTCTGCCTACCATCAGTATGGTGTAGTGGTAAAGAGCAGCAGACTGTTATCAGGAGAACCTGGTTTGATTCCCCACTACTTCATGTGAGCAGCGGACTCTAATCTGGAGAAGCAGGTTTGTTTCCCCACTTCTACACATTTCCTATACTCCTACACCTCAAACCTTCTGGGGACCTAGGCCAATCACAGTTCCCGATTAATTCTCTCTGCCCCGTTTATTTCACAGTGGGGGGTGATAGTACTCCATTAAGACTCCACTAAGGCTGAAACAAGCAGGATATAAACATTAATTCTCATTCTCCTTCTCCTTCTCCCTCTCCTCCTCCTCCTCCTCCTCCTCCTCCTCCTCCTCCTCCTCCTCCTCCTCCTCCTCCTCCTCCTCCTCCTTCTTCTTCTTCTAGTAAATGTCATGATGTGATGTCATCCCTTTACCTGATCCTAGTCCTACTGCTTTGTCTATTAACTGTCTTACCTTAATGGAATTTTCTTTTAAAAATATTTTGTAATCCACCTGGAATCTCAGTGAGAAAGGTGAGCTATAAATGAAGTAAATAAAAATAATCAAGTCCGCTCACCTGAGGGGCTAGAAACTTCAGCAATTTTGAACCTTTTCAAGGTGCTGACATAAGCAGAAACTAGAGATCAGATTCCATGCTTCAACAGCGTACCCCGAGAATATGCCGGCATGCTCATGAGAATGTTTCTGCCTGTACTGAAAATAGTGAACTGGTTTATCATTTAGGCAGAAAACCAAGGATTTGATAAAGTGGGCCTGTCATCATCACTGGACAGAGAAAGAGGAAGTGTCCAGGAAGAATATAAAATAAAAGGGAGTTTTGTTCTTGTTAACAGATCTGCCTTCCACCTTGGTATAAATTATCCCCGCGTGATGTGTTCTCTCTACGCGACTCCAGCAGCACACGGGCTGCAGCACGTATTTAGCAGAGGCTGGTGGCATATCTGTTAGATAACTGGCAGATTTATGGGATGGATCACTCGAGCAAAGGGCTCTTCTGGTCCTCCTACACAATAAAGCCTCGGCGCATGACTAAGAGTCACATCTTCCTTTAGCTCTGTCTCCGCATCACTGGCAGATGCTCCAGGATGGATGGCTTCATTTGAAATTAGATGGGCACCCACAAGCGGTGCCATTAATAACACTCAGGTTCCCATCAGTGCAACACCAACTGTAAATTCTCAGGTTTTCATTAGTACCGCCAGAGCTTTATGGTAGAGAGGAGTTGGCTTGAAGGTGGAGGAGAGAGGAGGAAGAATAAACCTATGCCACTGTAGCCAGTATATTTCCGAGCAAGTTGCTAGAATTCTGTCATGCTTGAATGGGACGAGCTAACAATGCAGGAAGGGATGATGCCAACGATTGGGTAGAACAATATACAGATGTGAATTGCATTGGTTCACTCGAGCAGCAGTGGCGTAGGAGGTTAAGAGCTCGTGCATCTAATCTGGAGGAACCGGGTTTGATTCCCAGCTCTGCTGCCTGAGCTGTGGAGGCTTATCTGGGGAATTCAGATTAGCCTGTACACTCCAACACACGCCAGCTGGGTGACCTTGGCTAGTCACAGCTTCTCGGAGCTCTCTCAGCCCCACCTACCTCACAGGGTGTTTGTTGTGAGGGGGGGAAGGGCAAGGAGATTGTAAGCCCCTTTGAGTTTCCTACAGGGGAGAAAGGGGGGATATAAATCCAAACTCTTCTTCTTCTTCTCTTCTATTTGACGATCTAAAAACTTGCAGATCCCGAACTGCTGAAGGAGGGTTCAAACTCCTACCTCCCTACTGAACGGGGCAGTTTTAACTTCCTCTCCTTGTATAGTGTAGTAGTTACAAGAGAGTGTAGTGTGGTGGTTGAGAGTGGCAGCCTCTAATCTGGAGAACTAGGGTTGAATCCCCATTCCTTCACATGAGCGGCAGACTCTGGAGAACTGAGTTTGTTTCCCCACTCCTACACATGAAGCCTGATGAGTAACCTTGAGCCAGCCACAGTTCTCGTGGAACTCCCTCAGCCCCACCTGCCTCACAAGGGGAGGGGAAATGAAGGTGATTATACGCCACTTTGAGAATCCTTAAGGTTAAGAATAGCAGGGTATAAAAGGTATAATAAAGAGAATAGTAGGGTACAAAAACCAACTCTTCTTCTTTTGCTGTTGTTCCTGTTGCTATACTTTGCTCCATACACATAAAAGTCTGCCATTCCATGCTGTGGAAAGATGTTATACGCCATCCAGAGATATAACTAGTCTCGTTCGATCATTTGTTAGATCAGCTCACCCCTCTTGAGGAGGGAGCAGATGATACAATGAATTTGGGTGCTCTGTGGTTTCCGGGCTGTATGGCCGTGTTCTAGCAGCATTCTCTCCTGACGTTTTGCCTGCATCTGTGGCTGGCATCTTCAGAGGATCTATGACAAAGCCTTCGACAATACATTGATACAATGAATTATTTGTGTGCATCCAAGAGACTTCAGATACATTCATTTTGCTCAAGTACACAATTCTTTCTTATGGTTCTCTGGGCCATCGCATACCTGGCAGTGCCTATAAGGCATATATTAAGCACACAGACACAATCAGCTTCAGATTTCTGAATTGAGACTTACTACATGGATGTCTCTGTGCTCCTTTCAAACTTGCCCATGAATTTTACTCATCTTGTGGCCACTTTTCAAACAGATATTATTTATTTACTTCAGCATGGTGTAGTGGTTAAGAGTTCTGGATTCTAATCTGGAGAATTGGATTTGATTTCCCACTCCTCCTCGTGAAGCTTGCTGGGTGACCTTGGGCCAGTCACAGTTCTCTTGAACTCTCAGTCTCACCTACCTCACAAGGATCCCGGTATAGAAAGAGGAAGTTGCTCTGAGACTCCTTAAGGTAGAGAGAAGCAAGATATAAAAAGCAACTCTTCTTCTTCATCATCTTCATTCATACCCCAGTTTTGTCCCCATCAAGAAGAGGAGGAGGAGGAGGAGGAGGAGGAGGAGGAGGAGGAGGAGGAGGAGGAGGAGGAGGAGTTTGGATTTATATCCCCCCTTTCTCTCCTGCAGGAGACTCAAAGAGGCTTACAATCTCCTTGCCCTTCCCCCCTCACAACAAACACCCTGTAAGGTAGGTGGGGCTGAGAGAGCTCCGAGAAGCTGTGACTAGCCCAAGGTCACCAGCTGGCATGTGTGGAGTGCACAGGCTAATCTGAATTCCCCAGATAAGCCTCCACAGCTCAGGCGGCAGAGCTGGGAATCCAACCCGGTTCCTGATTAGATGCACCTGCTCTTAACCTCCCATGCCACTGCTGATACAAAGTGGCTTACAACATGTTTCCTTCCTTCACAACAACCTGGAGAAGTAAATTAAGCTGAGTGTTTGACTGGCCCAAGCAAACATCCATAGCAGAGAGGGGATTCAAACCAGGATCTCCTAGATTCAACTCCAATAGTCTGACCACACTCCCAACATGATGTATTTATGTGTAAGCCATCATCAATGAAAAGGCACATGGTTATTCAGCTATCCAGACGTTATTTGCCTAGTATACTTTCAAGTCATGTATTGAAAGACACACCTTTGTTTTTTGTCTATGCTCTCGCAATTCAGGAATGGTTTTGATTTCACTGTCATTTGCCAAGACCACCCAAGCCAATAGCTTTGGCAAAAGCGTGAAGGTTTGTCCCTCCTGGGAGCCAGCAGAGAGATTCCTGTACCAGTAGCTGCTGTGGCCAAGGGCCAAGCAGAAACAGTGCGGCTGAGCATCCCACAAAAAGAGAGCATCATAGGTTTTACAGCACGCAACATTCCCACAGATGGTCTCTAGGTACTCTAGGTTATTGCACATACAATAAAAATGAAATCTTTGTTAGGGATTAAGTGGGAGAGCTATTCAAAGGAGGTTTTCCACTTCATTATCACCCCCCCCACACACACACACAGAGACACAAACACACACCAATGTAGTTTCCTTCGGCTGTTTTCATACCTGACAGCCAATGCAGTTATGGTTAAAACAGCCAAATGGTTGCGTGAATTGTGGTGGACCTGCAACCTAAAAAGTGCTTTTTAGGTTGGGAGAATTAATGGGAACAGACATTGCAATGCCAGAGGTCAGACCAGGATCTCCACCAATTTTTTACGGAGGTTTTTCCACTTAGAAATCAGCACAAACCAGAAGTCAGGAGGTTTATCTTTTTAATTAAAAGATCAAAACAAGAAAAACACACATGCAAGTCAGCAAAGTACACACACACATACAGAGTTTCTAGGAGCTTAGGATATAGGAAGAGGTGAAAGATAGATGGGAATAGAAAATAGCGTTGAAAGAAGGGCGATATTTACCAACCTAGAAGAAGCTCCAAGGAAGCGGAAGCCAGGGCCAGCACTGTGTTCCAGGAGAAGGACGACGTAGGGCACAATGGAAATGGGATGAAAGGTAGCACCAGATCCAAAGGGCAAGAGGGCCTTGTTCCTAGTTATAGGAAAAGTTAGCCCTCTGGGCTACTTTCCACAAGCAAAGCAAAGTTCTATTCCCAGGCAAGAACAATGCTATGGAAAAAGGGGTGGAGTGAATTAAAGCTTGGGAGTGCCCGACTCCTGATGAGATCAGGGCCGCGTTGATGAAATTAATGCCAGGGACATTTGAAGTCAGAGTGGATTTGGAATGATATAATAAAGGAACTCTAGAAGTTTGGATGGTTCTTTGATAGTGTGTTCAGGCAGGCCCCTTTTAATCCAAGAACTGAGATATGGCATCCATCTTGGTCTGGACTATCTATGACACTAATATACACCTGGTAGGGCATTTTAGAAAATGGTCCCCCATCTCACCATGGGTCTGCATGTCAACAAAATCAAGTACAATGAAGAACAGGGTGCTGCTGTCAAAAATGGCAGCTCTGCATTGCATTCCCCTCCTTCTCACCATAATGTGTGATACCCCTTTCTTTGTCTTATAGACCAGGAGCTGCCAGGTGTCACCAAAGAGTTTCCAGTGATTCCTAGAGTAACCATACATCACTTCTGGGTTTCCCCAGGAAGTGGAGCAGTGACATCAGCAATGTCAGCAACGTTGCATGTCCCTGCAAAGTCTCAAGCAGAGACCTTCGAGTTCAAAACTGATTATCTTTCATTAACTTGAGTTGCTTTAGATTGAACTTGCAACCTTCATCCTACAAAGTACTAAACCATGGCTGTACTCTATGAGCTATGGGAGGATGTCGCTATTGGCTGTTAGCCCTATAGCTTGTCCCTTGGGGCTCTGAGTGACCTGGATTACAGAACCCAGCATCATCCCACAAGTTTGGGCTTCAAAGTGTGCATGTGTTTGCATGTCTATTTTGTAAGTTGCATTGAGTCTCCAGATCTGACAGCAAAGCCAACTAGAAAGACTTCAACAAATAAAATGCCTTTCAATGGTTTTTGTGAGCCAGCGAGGTGTAGTGGTTAAGAGTGGTGGACTCTAATCTGGAGAACAGGGTTTGATTCCCCACTCCTCCACAAGAGTGGCAGGCTCTAATCTGGTGAATTGGATTTGTTTCCCTGCTCTTCCACATGAAGCCTGCTGGGTGACCTTGGGCTAGTCACAGTTCTCTCAGAACTCTATCAGCCCCTCCTATATCACAAGGTGTCTGTTGTGGAGACGGGAAGGGAAGAAGTTTGTAAGCCGCTTTGAGATTCCTTACAGTTCAGAAAAGTTGGGTATAAATCCAAACTCTTTAAAAAAATTTTTTGAAAGCATTAAAAGAGCTTAATGATTTGAGAGTACAGTAAGAAAAGGAAAATTTATAAGAAAATAAGGCACATGTCTAAAAAGTGCTTATATGTATCTTAGGATCTGGGGCACTAAAAATCATATTTAGAGCTGTTTAAAAATCTGTCTGGTAGCTATTGCATGTCAGAGAGATACAATCAGTCCACGGAATTTATTTCATTCAATATAATAAAAAGGGCCCATTTTCCCCAACAAATCATATTTTATTTACTTGGCCATCTTTTATTTGTACATAATATGCATGCTTAAGTCATCGGCAGTCTAGCAGGATTTAGACAGAACCAAAAATATCTTACTTATAATTGGGCTATGAGAATTCAGGCTATGATAGTGACATAAATTCTTAATTCCCCTCTGAGGCTTAGTTACCCACCTAAGTCAATGACCTGACAAATCTAATAGAAATGAACATCCTTTCATGTTCAATATTTAGGTCCGTAAGTGATTTGTGGAACGTACATATATGTATGAACAATCCCGCCATAGATGTTTACATGTTTTCCAATTGGTCACATTCATCCTACCTTAAAGTTGACCCTTGTGTGTGGGGGGGTAGTTGTTAAATGCCAGGAACATCTAGACTGGGGTGGCCAACCTATGGTGCTCCAGATGTTCATGGACTACAATTCCCATCAGCCCCAATTGGCCATGCTGGCAGGGGCTGATGGGAATTGTAGTCCATGAACATCTGGAGCACCATAGGTTGGCCATCCCTAATCTAGACATTTTACCACCCTTCTGCCATCTTTATCACGTTCGGAGTTATAAAAAGAAATCCAATGATGAATTACAATAATTTGGATGACGTTAAATAAGAATCAGGCAACTGTATGAAGAATATGTCTATCACTTATTTGCAAATCCCTTCTAAATTATTTATATACTGTTTATTTATAGATTTACTTTATTGAAGTCCTATGGGGACCCAAAGCATATTATATCGCTCTCCTGACCTCCATTTTATCACCACAGCAACCCTTTGAGGTAGGCTAGGCTGAGCATATGTGACTGGCCCAAGGTGTGGTAAGCTTCCGTGGTAAATTGTGCATTTTAACCTGGGTCTCCAAGATCCTAATCCAGTGCTCTAATGACTACGCCAAACTGGTTTTCACACTGTCTATTAGGTATAAGAGTGAAATGGAGCCTCCATGTATAGAGGCAGAATTCGATACATCCTGTTCAAATGAACTAATTTGCCAACACAACTAAGTTAGGGGGGTTGAGCTTATTCCACTTGCCTTTCACGACTGCAAAATTTACAATTCCGATCCGAATCTGACTCTTCCCCGCCCTCCCACCACCCCTGCTTTCTTTCCTAATCTCTCCAGATAGACATTCTTTCAATGCCTGGTTTGCACAGAAGTCAATAGAAGCTGGAACTCTCCAGGTGTCTGGAAATTAAGACCTAACTAGACAGACAGGGCAAACGTGTAACGTTTTCTAAACTGCCCAGCTTCAGCGCCGGCCAAACAAAACCAGATTGTTCGCAAATGCTAATGGGAAACTGGCCTGTGTTTTCACAGCCTTGGCTTATGGACTGGCCGGAATGAGTCTGAATCAAGCCCGGAATGAAAAGGAAACCTCCTTTTGTTTTAAAGGGGAATTCTTGGGAATGAGGTAGAGGGAAAGGCTGCGGGTTAATAGAGTCTCCTGTGTGAAGGGCTTTGAATACCTCTTCCCCCAGCGGAAGCGAAGAGGAAATCCCCCACACGGCCTAATTAATTGCTGAGGCAGAATCCGAAGCACCGCCAAAGAGCCTGTCGGATTGGTCTTCCAACAGTCTTTGTTCAGCGCAGTGTGAATAAAGAAAGTGGTTTTTCTAAACAAGGTTAGAAGATGCGCTGCCTCGATAACCCAAAGCTCGGGCAACCTTTGGGACAGCCTTGTGTACCAACCTACAAGCAACCCCGTTAAACACAGACCTCCTTTCGTGGATGGTGACCCATCAGGACTTCTCAAAGTATTTAGGTCTTGTTGACTGTCTGGGAGTTGAACTAGGCAAGATGCTTAGGGATCTGTGAATGGATATCATAAAGGTTTTTTAAAAAGAAAAAGGAACATAACCTTGAGAGCCAGGGCGGTGTAGTGGTTAAGAGAAGGTGTACTCTAATCTGGAGAACCGGGCTTGATTCCCTGCTCTGCCTCTTGAGCTGTGAAGGCTTATCTGAAGAACTAGATTGGCTTGTGTGCAGTGCATGCCAGCTGGGTGACCTTGGACTAGTCATAGTTCTTCAGAGCTCTCTCAGCCTTACCCACCTCACAGAGTGTTTGTTGTGGCGGGGGGAGGGCAGTGGGGGGGGAGGGAAAGGGGATTGTCAGCCCCTTTGAGTCTCCTTACAGGAGAGAAAGGGGGGATAGAAATCCAAACTACTATTACTTCTCATTGGGGACAAAGTGTGTGTGTATGACAGGGTGGTGGTGGTGTTAACTATTCCTCCATGGGCTTTCTCCCATTGAAACTTCCCAAAGTGTTGTTAGTCTGGAACTGAGAAAAAAGACAGGCCAAGAGAGGGTACCTGTCTCTTCATTGGCCTGTCTTTTTCCCTTCTGAGTCTCCTGCAGGAGAGAAAGGGGGGATATAAATCCAAACTCTTCTACTCTTCTTCTTCTAATAACAATTGGGGAGGAGGGCCTCACTAGGTAAGCAAGACAGCAACCTCCTCCTCCTCCTCTTTTTCTGGAAAAAATGACTGTCCCGAGGTTCACCCACTGAGCTTCATGACTTAGTGATGGATCTGAACTCAGATCTCTTCAATTCTGGTATGATGTTCAAGTCACTACAATATGCTGGCTCTGTATTGTACTGCAACCCTTCTTTAACTGGATGTGCCTGGGATTGCTTCTGGGATCTTCTTCATGCAAAACAGGTGACTGTTCAATTGAGGGGACCTGTTCAGCTTTCTCCCAAAAGAAGCAAAGGTTGCCCAGGTAACTATTCCTAATGAAGAAATAACAGGCAGGGAAGGGTTAACGTTTCTGCCTCTCTTACCTTCTTTTCCTTGGTAAAACAGTCTTGGGCAGTGGTGGGATCCAAAAATTTTAGTAACAGGATCCCATGGTGGGATTCAAATTGTGGTGTAGCGCCAATGGGGCTGGGCAGGGCATGACGGGGGCGTGTCTGGGCATTCCTGGGTGGGGCATTCCTGGGCGGGGCTGTGGCAAGGATGCAGCCGCTGCGCCAGTCCTTGGGCGGGAAACGAATGCACGCAGGCGCAGGCTGCCACGCACACCGGTGCACCTCCTGCTAGACTGCTTCAAGTTCTGCGCGCTACTGCTGAGAGGAGGGGCGTAACTAAGGCAAAAATCACGTGGCAAAATCACCAATTAGTAAACCCCTCTTGGCACACACAAATAATTCGTAACCTGCTCTCTGGAACCTGTGAGAACCTGCTGGATCCCACCTCTGGTCTTGGGGACTACATTTGCCGAATGGGGGGGGAAAGGGTTACCGGTAAAATAAAAATTCAGAAGAAGCTGTATTTCCTCCCCATCATAGGATACATTCGGGGAATCTCCATTTTAAAAGATCTGAGATGTCAAGACTGGAAAGGACCCCCTTGTCTGACACCCTGAAAAAGTTATTGCAGCAGGACTTAGACGGTACTGAGATGTATTGTGGAAGGCTTTCACGGCCAGAATCGCTGGGGTGTTGTGTGGTTTCCAGGCTGTATGGCCGTGTTCTAGTAGCATTTTCTCCACAGATGCCAGCCACAGATGCAGGCAAAACGTCAGGAGAAAATGCTACTAGAACACGGCCATACAGCCCGGAAACCACACAACACCATACCGTCCTGAGATGGATGGTATTCTTACCACCTGAGGAGAACGGGGGAAGTGAAACTAGGGTAGAATGAGACATTTTAGAACTTTCCAGTGTTATGCTCTTGTGATTTTGTCTGAGGCTGCTCGGAATTAGCACCCAATAGTTACTGCGTTTTCTTGGAAATAATTCCCTTGGAAGCAATCCCCAAACAAGTGGGATTTGCTTCTAAGCACATCTGTTTAGCTACAAGGCATAGGACACAAACCAGAAGGACTGGAGTTGCAACCTCAGACAATAATACATGTTGGAAGATGAAATGCAACCTCTTGCTAGTAGTATGTAGTACTTTAGATAGCAGAGGAAGTGGTGTTAAGAAGACAGGAAACGGGTTTTCTAACAGGAAAAAAAAGCCCTCTTATTGAAAACACACTGTGTATATATAGCTTTCCAAAGAAAAACCCAAACGAAATGGTTTCATTGTAGTTTATTTACAATTTTGTTTCCGTTCGGAATGTTATATAATAAGTTAGAGCTAAAAGGGAGAGGTAGCTTTGGGAGAGGGATTTTCACAGACTCGGGAATGCTATTTTTCAGATTCCCATAAGGATTGGGAGCAGAGGTGGGATCCAGCAGGTTCTCACAGGCAGGGGCGTAACGAGGCAGCCCTGGGCAAACTGTAGCCCTGGGCAAAACCTGAGTTGGATGCCCCCCCCCCATGGGCGGCCACTCCACCATGACCATTTTTTTTGCACCAGGACATTGGTGCCTGCAGGGGGTGCATTTTTAGACATATCAGCACCAGAATTTCAGCATATCATCAGGACACTGTCCTTATGCTACTCCCCAAGTTTGGTAAGGTTTGGTTCAAGGAGTCCAAAGTTATGGACTCCCAAAGGGGGTGCCCCATCCCCCATTGTTTCCAATGGGAGCTAGCCTAATAGAGGAGATGCTGGGACTACAGTTTTGAGGTGTGGTTCATAGAACTTTGGCCCCCCCTGAGCCAAACTTCACTAAACTTGGGGGGGCCCATCATCTCCAGATGATACCCTGAAATTTTGGTGCCGATACATATCCAAAAAATGCACCCTGCAGGAACTATCCTAGAAATTTGCTCCCAAGAATCTTTGTTCTGCATTGAGTTTTCTGCATTGCTGTCAATGGGGTTGCAGGCTGTGGGGGGCACATTTCTGAAGGGCACAGTCTCAAAATCCTTTTCAGGAGTCTCATCAGAGAACTTCCTAATGATACCTTCCAAGTTTGGTGCAGTTTGGTTCAGGGGGGCCAAAGTTATGGACCCTCAAAACTGTAGCCCCTATCTCCTATTAGCTCCCATTGGAAACAATGGGGGATAGGGGTACCCCCTTTGGGAGTCCATAACTTTGGACTCCCTGAACCAAACCTCACCAAACGTGGCGGGTAGCATAAGGACAGTCTCCTGATGATACGCTGAAATTTTGGTGCCGCTAGTAGGGAACCTGCGGCTCTCCAGATGTTCAGGAACTACAATTCCCATCAGCCTCTGTCAGCATGGCCAATTAGGGGCTGATGGGAATTGTAGTTCCTGAACATCTGGAGAGCCGCAGGTTCCCTACCCCTGCGCTAGCCTAAAAACTGCGCCCCCTGCAGGCCAAAAATGGAAAACCACTAAAATACCCAAAAACGAACCCAGCATTTTGATGCCCCCCACAAGGTGATGCCCTGGGCAGCTGCCCACCTTGCCCAATGGGCATTACGCCAGTGCTCACAGGTTCCTGAGAGTAGGTTACTAATTATTTGTGTGTGCCGAGAGGGGGTTACTGATTGGTGATTTTGCCACGTGATTTTTGCCTTAGTTAGGTGGTGTCACCATCTAGAAGTCTGCTTAACTCATGTGCTGACCCTCTGGAGCTGCTGAATTTGCTTCGGTGCAAGAGAATCACAACAGAGCATTACACAGCCCCGCTTTGTGCAGACACTTTGCAGCAGGATGCCTCGAAAGCAAATGGAGAGTTTGTAGTGACCTTCTAAATCAGGACACATCCTCATGCAGGTTTTCTACCTCCTTTCTAAGAGCGGCCCTCCTCACTTCCTGTTGCAGGACCCATAGTACAGGTGCAGCAGAGGCATTGAGAACAAGTAGCCCCCGAACTCGAGCCACGCAGATCTTTGATAAGGAACCTTCCGCACAAGAAACCCACATCTATTTTTAATCCTCTGCCTATTTTTTATGAATGAATTGCACGAGATCCCCTGCTGAGCTCACAGTCCGAAGGGAGCGTTCATCTCAACAGGCATGCAGGCACTTACAAAAGACGGGCTTCTTTCATGTGCGAGAAGTTTTACAAGCTGCTCTATTTTGCAATGACAGATTATATTCAAAGGCAAATACGTTCCTTTCCATTAGTAGCTGATCTCCCATGGACTATGGATTGCCCAGTGCTATATAAATTTAGTATCGTTATTTAAGTGCATGGTTATATGTTTATCAGTTTATTTCCTAAATCTTGTGGCTCTTCACTTTTCACAAGCACCGGCTTGCCCTGCATTAAGGCTCCATGACGGCCCAGTGTGACCAATGATGAGAATTTAGGTTTTTTTATTTTTTTCCCGGGAAAAGAAGATACTTTAAACTATGGAAACTTATTAACTCCTTACTGCACTGATGTTTCACCTTTCTCCCCAAAGGGGATCCCAAATGGACTGTATCATTCTCCTCGTCTACATTTTATCTTCGAAACAACCCTGCAAGGTAGTTTAGCATGGCAATGGCCGTTTATGCACTTGCGTTCTCCTTTGCATTCAGTATGGATTCTCTTTGAGTGTGACCAGAGGCGAAGCTAACAGGGGACAGGGGGGTGCACGTTGCACCCGGCGCACGCCCAGGGAGCGGAAAACCGCTCCCGCCCCTTGCGGCACTCCCTCCCACTGCCCCGCGGCACACCCCCCCACACACACACACTTACCTTAGTGAAACAGTTCAGGCTGGAGAAGTGGCCTGTTCTCTTTAGGCTGAAAACAGCTTGGTGGGAACTACACTTCCCAGGAGACCTTGTGAGCCCCAGGGTCTCATGGGAAGTGCCTTCAGATCAGAGAATTCCCATGTGCCTTCAGATCAGAGAATCCCCATGGTTTCCAAACACTTTGAAAGTGCTACTTTTCCTCTGTCTTCACAGGGAAAGCAAAGGAGATCAGCATACTGTTAGCTTTCTTTGGACTTTTTTTTTACTCCCCCCTATCTTTTTCTGCTTTCACTATGGTGGATTCCGCATGGGCCAAAAACGGGACACCCGTTCATGCGAACGCCCTGGAGCAGCTGCATTTCCATTTATGCCAACTGCACTCCACTGTTTTTGGCTTGTGCAGAATCCACCTACAACAGGTATGTTCACTGTTTATGCCAGGGAGAGAAGCAACCAAGGTCAATTCCACATGGTTCAAATAACCTGGGTTGAGCCCCTGCCCTGCCCGTGCCCCCGCACTGGAGCGCTCCTGGGGCAAGACCCCCCCCTTTCCTCTGTGCACTACGCCACTGCCATCATGCAAGGTTTTAAGATGTGCCCAGGGCCCCGCCGTTGGCTTTGAGATAAAAGGACATTGAAAACGGCACACCCTAAAGCTTAGAGAAGAGTTGCAGTACTCTCTGGAATCAGTAGGATAAACATATACTTTATGATCAATCAACCCATGATTATCTTTGGAGGGATCTAGTGTGTGGCAAGTGTTTTGTTTGCTATAATGCAATAATTGTGTGGCATTTTTAATCTCTAGCCATTAATATTCTGCCTGGCGTGCTGCTATATGTGTATGCATTGTTTGGAGTCAATCTTTTCTGCCAGCTACTGGATTTTGCAATTAAAAGGGGATTAGCAGGTGGTGTAATCATTGTAAAACATTAACCAAAAAAAGAAAAACAACAGCAACGGAGCATCTACAAGAGATTCCATGGCACGCAGCTAACACTGCAGAAGTTAGAAGAGCAACCGTTGCTGACAGAGGGGACAGAGGCATATAGTGCATCCCTTCAATGAGAATGTCCTCCATCCATGTTGTCAGTTCAAAATTGGTCCTTTCAAGATTTCAGCTTTTGCAGCTCATAATTTTAAGTGCAGGGTTAGGATCTGGAAGACCTGGCTTCAAAGCCCCACTCTGGTATGGAAGCTCACTGGAGCAACAGCAGGCCACAGACAGTGGGGAGGAGGAGGGGGAGGAGGAGGAGGAGGAGGAGGAGGAGGGGGAGGGGGAGGAGGAGGAGGAGGAGGAGGAGGAGGAGAAGGTGAAGAAGCAGAAGAAGAAGGAGAAGGAGAAGAAGCAGAAGCAGAAGCAGAAGCAGCAGAAGGAGGAGGAGGAGGAGGAGGAGGAGGAGGAAGAGGAAGAGGAAGAGGAAGAGGAAGAGGAAGAGGAAGAGGAAGAGGAAGAGGAAGAGGAAGAGGAAGAGGAAGAGGAAGAGAGGGAAGAGGAGAGGAAAGAGAGGGAGAAGAGAGAGGGGAGAAGAGAGGAGGAGGAGGAAGAGGAAGAGGAAGAGGAAGAGGAAGAGGAAGAGGAAGAGGAAGAGGAAGAGGAAGAGGAAGAGGAAGAGGAAGAGGAAGAGGAAGAGTTTGGATTTATACCCCACCTTGGAGTTTGGATTTATACTCCACCTTTCTCTCTTGTTGGGAGACTCAAGGTTACTAACAAGCTCCTTTCCCTTCCTCTCCCCACAACAGACACCTTGTGAGGTAGGTGGGGATGAGAAAGCTCTGCAGGACTGTGACTAGCCCAAGGCCACCCAGCAGGAACGTAGGAGAGCGGAAACACATCTGGTTCACCCAATAAGCCTCTGCCACTGAGGTGGAGAAGTGGGAAATCAAATTCACCTGCTCTTAACCACTACGCCATGCTGGCAGGTATGACACACGCCCTAGGGGGCTCCATTCCTGCCAACCTGTCTGCCTGTTCGCCCACCAAAGCTGCACTGTCCATGTGCCTCACATTACTCTGCCCACCGTGTGGCACCAACATAGCCAGCAAAGAGGACCACAGGAACAGCAGTGCCCAGTTTTGCTGTAAGCTGGCCCAGAGCAGCTGGTCAAAAGGAGTACTGGGACACCACCAAGTCGTTTCGCCCTGTCCACACAGGCAAAGTGGACTGTGGCATTACCTGGAGCCTTTTTGCTGACTCCTCTGTGCCCAGGAGCAGCAAAGGCACAGCTTGGCTTCATTGTGTGTCAGCAGAGGCAGAGAAGCAGGGCAAGGAAGAGCGAGGTGGCATCTTCCTTCTCTTCGGATGGCTTTTCTGCTCTCCGGCTTGCTACAGGAGGGGGCGTGGCCTCTTCCAAGGGCCGTTTTGGCCTCCCAAGTCGCATCCACTCTGGCATAAGAAGAAGAAGAAGAAGAAGAAGAAGAAGAAGAAGAAGAAGAAGAAGAAGAAGAAGAAGAAGAAGAAGAAGAAGAAGAAGAAGAAGAAGAAGAAGAAGAAGAAGAAGAAGAAGAGGAGGAGGAGGAGGAGGAGGACGAGGACGAGGACGAGGAGGACGAGGAGGACGAGGAGGAGGAGGAGGAGGAGGAGTTTGGATTTATATCCCCCCTTTCTCTCCTGCAGAAGACTCAAAGGGGCTTGCAATCTCCTTGTCCTTCCCCCCTCACAACAAACACCCTTTGAGGTAGGTGGGGCTGAGAGAGCTCTGAGAAGCTGTGACTAGCCCAAGTCACCATGTGTGGGAGTGCACAGGCTAATCCGAATTCCCCAGATAGGCCTCCACAGCTCAGGTGGCAGAGCCGGGAATCAAACCCAGTTCCTCCAGATTAGATACACGAGCTCTTAACCTCCTGCGCCACTGCTGCTCCTCCACTTGCCACAGGGACCTTTCTGGCACGCATATTTGGTCATTGACCGTAAATAAAGTATTCTTCTTCTGGCACCCTACCAATTTAAGCGGTCCTTCCTCATGCATGAACAGGCCCTTTCCTTGCTCTGCTCTAGTCTAGTGCATGAGAGAATTATGGGCCTGTTGGTGGTGGACAGTGCCAGAACTTTGCAGCTGATTCCACAGGGTTTTCAAGACAACAGATGGTCGGAGGTGCTTTGCCCTTGTTTGCCTCCACGTAGCAACCCTGGCCTTCGACTGGAGCCTCCTATCTAAGTACTAATCAGGGCTGAACCTTCTTAGCTTCTGAGATCTGATGAGACAAGGCTAGCCTGAGCCAACCAGGCCAGGACAATTGTGGGTCTGCTGATACTTATGAAGCTTTGGATGTTAATTTAGCCACAAGCCTTTTGAAAGCTGAATGTTTGGATCCCTGCATGCCAGGGGGTTGGACTTGATGGCTCTTGTGGTCTCTTCCAACTCTATGGCTCCTTCCGCACATGCAGAAGAATGCACTTTCAAACTGCTTTCAGTGCTCTTTGGAGCTGTGCGGAATAGCAAAATCCACTTGCAAACAGTTGTGAAAGTGGTTTGAAAACGCACTATTTTGCATGTGCGGAAAGGGGCCTATGATTCTATGATTCTAGGTTTCCTTAAGTGAGAAAAGGCAAGGGTATGTGTGCGTGCGTGCGTGCGTGCGTGCGTGCGTGCGTGCATGCGGTTGGTGCTTTCCATTTCATATCATTCCCACTTTCTCAAACTCTTGACTAATGCAGGAGTCACTCCCTTTCCTTCCTCCTGACGTTCTTGCCTGTGAAGGTATGGATAGACCAGAGGAGGGCAGCCAGACTCTGGCATGGGGAAAATGTGCAGAGGAAAAAAATGATGTTTGAAATAAGTCTGAAAAAGTGATGTACCTGGGAGGAGAGCATAGAAGAAGTCCTCCTCAGTTAATTCTATTGATAACGTCTCTATCCTTTATGCAACAGCGTTTTGCTTTTTTTACTTCCACTGCGTCGAAAACGCTTTCAGTGAAAGGAACTAGAAGAGCTGATAATTGTGCTGTCTATTAGAATGGATTGATTTAAATATATATATACATATTAAGAGACAATAGTTTGAACTTTTTTTTTGTTAGAAAACCGGAAACCTTTTACGGACTATCTTTTGAAAATCATAAAAATAGAGAAGTAATGGCAGGGTTTGAAATCTAAAGAAAACTGTAGGTTGTAACCTCTGGAACACACTTAAGAAATAACTAGAAGAAGAAGAAGAAGAAGAAGAAGAAGAAGAAGAAGAAGAAGAAGAAGGAGGAGGAGGAGGAGGAGGAGGAGGGAGGGGGGGAGGAGGGAGCGCCGGAGGAGGGAGGGGGGGAGGAGGAGGAGGAGGAGGAGGAGGAGGAGGAGGAGGAGGAGGAAGAGGAAGAGGAAGAGGAAGAAGAGGAAGAAGAGTTGGATTTGTAACACCCCTTTCTCTCTTGAAGGAGACTCAAAGGGGCTTACAAACTCCTTTTCCTCCCCCCTCACAACAAACACCCTATGAGGTGGGTGGGGCTGAGAGAGCTCCAAAGAACTGTGACTAGCCCAAGGTCACCCAGCTGGCGTGTGCTGAAGTGCACAGGCTGATCTGATTCACCAGATAAGCCTCTCCATCTCAAGTGGCAGAGTGGAGAATCAAACCCAGTTCTCCAGATTACCGTGCACCTGCTCTTAACCACTACACCATGCTGGCTCTCTTAAATTCTTAATTATATATGCATAAACTTAGAGATAACTTTTAATCAAAGATGAGATACCTGGAAGTCAATATATGATGTGTAGTGGGTTGTAAAGGTTTTGTCTATTTTTGTATATTTTGTGTGTGGTATGTGTGTGAAAATAAAAAGTATATATATATATTAAAAATAAACCATATGAACAAGAAACAGAACTGTGCAAGGTCAGCAGCAACCTGGCAGAGGAGGTCAGGCTAGAAGAAAATGTTTGCAATCTTGTTCAGAGAAAGAGCGAGCAGCGTCATGGACTGTTCAATAACTGGACTGTTCAATAACAAGACTCTGTAGTCACTTGATTTCTTTATTATTATGAAACAATATCAGGAAGAAGCATTTAGACTTCTATTGCCAGCACTAAGCATAACCAAAATTGCAACCACAATTATACCCCACGTCATCCCCCATGTCACATCACTCCACCCCTGACGACCAATTCCCAAGGGAGAATGGCACCCCTCCAGTCCCACAGTCCAGAGAAGAAGATCACCCCCCCAGGTCAAAACAACCTACATTCTACACTACTGACAGAGCTACAACAAGTGTCTAATGCAAGGTGACCAGACGTCCCGCTTTTGGCGGGACAGTCCTGCTTTTGAGCAATTTGTCCCGCGTCCTGTGGGTTTTTTAAATTCTCCCGATTTTTGGAAGGCTGCCGCACTGCCTTCTGGGGCGCTGTTACAGGGTGGGAAACAGGGGAGTGCCCCAGAAGGCAGTGTGGCAGCCTCCCGCCCCAAAAGGCAGTGCGCTCCTGCGGCTGCGTGCGAGCGCGCGTCCCGCGTTTAAAACGTGAAAATCTGGTCACCTAAAAACGTAAAAATCTGGTCACTGATAAGGCCTGAGAAGCCAAGTGGAAAAACATAACCCAGCAGGGCAGGGGAATGAGAAGAGAGCAATTCCCACATCCAGGGCAGGGACAGGAGACACAGCAGGATCAAACAGGAGCTGGTCATGACAAGCAGAGTAAAATCATGGATGCTCTGAGTGTACAGGTAGAGCCAAACCAGACATGGGGTTGAAAAAGCAAGATCAGATCCCACAACCCTCTGAATCTCCTTGCACAAAGGAAGCTCTGGGGGGGGCAGAGGACATCCTGATAAGATTGAACAGGCCATTGCACAGGGGAACGAGAGCGAACTCTTCCCCCCAAGCATTTACCGGATCAAAAATGGTCCCCTTCTCAAGCAGCTTTAAGCCTATGGTTGCCAAACTTCAGATGGGGCTGGGAGATCTCCACAAATTACTACTGATCTCTAGATGGCAGAGATCAGTTCTCCTGGAGAAAATGACTGCTTTGGGAGGTGGAATCTATGGCATTATACCCCCCCCCCCCGAGATCCCTGCCTCTTCCCAAATCTTACTATTCCAAGGCTCCATCCCCAAATCCCCAAGAATTTCCCAACTGAGTTGGCCACCCCTATTTTAACCTCCGTCAGAGGAAAAAGACTAGTTCAACAGAAGTCTTTTTTTGTCCTTCTCAGGGATGAAAACGTCTGCTGTAGTTTGGGATACATTGGGCATTGGCCCTAACCCCTGGCCATTGGCCCTAACCCCTGGCCATTTTGCCCGATCAAAAATTGTTCTGCCTCCCAGCCTCAGTAGGACTGTTGACAACTCCAGCTAAAAGAATTCCCGGTGATTTGGAGGCAGAGTTTGGAGAGCTTAGCAATGATGTGTTGCCTTAGAGCTTGTGTAACCTCTTTCTGTGGGTTCTGTGGGGCAGAACTTAGAAGGAGTGGCAAAGAACTAAATTTAAACACAAAATGGTTTGCTTTCTTAACATATAACGTCAACATTTAACATCACACTTCAAGGTCCTGTTCAGGTTGCATTTTCAAGTCCTGATATTTACAGTCTACTGATCCTGCCAAGTCCAATTCTTTTTTGCAAGTGGGTTGGCTCCTGAAGACTCCAAGGGCTTGATGAACAGGATTCAACATGACGAAGGTTTCCAGGAGAACTCTCACCCATTACAACCACAAAAAGAAACCCTTAACAAGGTGTTAAGGGCTTATACAACCAAGGTCCAAGTCTGGTAGCCTTGTCTCCTCCAACTACATGAGCTCTGCAGCCTTCTCTGCTTTGGGTCTCCACCCCTTTCTGGGTCAACCCATTCTGAGCATGGGGGTTACATTTGCCCTTCCAATCTGTCATTTACTCCAGAAGAACAGGTCTCTGCAGTCTGGAAATCTGCTGTAGTTCCAGAAAAACTCCAGGCCCACACCTGGAGGCTGGTGACCTTACTCCAAAGATAAAAAAAGCCTGTACAACATAGGTGCCTGTCTTTTTTCTTATTGAGCGTTTAAAACAGCTGCTGTTCGTTGGAGGAAAGGTTTCTTTAAAAGAAAAAAAACCCATCGAGCAGACCCCCCATATCATAAATGCAAGAAATGCAAGAAATAAGAACTTTGATCTGCATTTCTTACCCCCACCCCCCACCCCCTCTCACCTCTTCCTGTGTCATGCCACTTTCAGTTGGGGGTAGAGACTGAGTGAAGGAATCCAGCCCTAATCTTTCCCAGCTCTGCTTTGAGCAAACAGCCTCACCGAATCTTCAAAAGAAAGGTTAAAAAGATGACACTTCTTGGGCTGCCTATCTTGTTATTGTCCGCTGTGAGTGGCAGCGACTCTCCCGGGACCTGGGCAGCGAAAGCTTTTTGTAAATGTTAATATCCTTTTAAAACTTTCTATGGGAGGGCATGAACTTCAGAAGCAACGAAGCCAGTGCTCTACTTCAGCCAGGGAGAAATGAAAGGGAATGAAGAAGAAGAAGAAGAAGAAGAAGAAGAAGAAGAAGAAGAAGAAGAAGAAGAAGAAGAAGAAGAAGAAGAAGAAGAAGAAGAAGAAGAAGAAGAAGAAGAAGAAGAGGGGGAGGAGGGAGGGAGGAGGAGGGAGGGAGGGAGGAGGAGGAGGAGGAGGAGGAGGAGGGGGAGGAGGAGGAGTTTGGATTTATATCCCCCCTTTCTCTCCTGCAGGAGACTCAAAGGGGCTCACAATCTCCTTGCTCTTCCCACCTCACAACAAACCCCCTGTGAGGTAGGTGGGGCTGAGAGAGCTCCGAGAAGCTGTGACTAGCCCAAGGTCACCCAGCTGGCGTGTGTGGGAGTGTACAGGCTAATCTGATAAGCCTCCACAGCTCAGGCGGCAGAGCTGGGAATCAAACCCGGTTCCTCCAGATTAGACACATGAGCTCTTAACCTCCTACGCCACTGCTGCTCCTGGAGAATCAAACAACTTTTTGATTGGAGAATCAAACAACTTTTAAGGCTCGTAAAGGAGAAATGGAAATGGTTAAAGATTTTCTATTCTTTGGCTCCATTGAGCAAAAGGGAGACTGGAACCAAGAAATCAGGAGACCGAGACTGGGGAGGGCTGCCATGAAGGAGCTAGAAATGATGCTTAAGTGTAAGGATGGCCATTTCCGCTCCAGTCTCTGAGAACGTTTGAAAAACTCTTCCTGGCTGCCATTTTGTGATTCTTCCATTTTATTTTAACGTCTCCGTGAATTTGTAGCTTCGACGCTTCAAAGACTCATGCTATGATTCTTCATGGGTTGTGTTTTTGTCACTTTGAAGATATCATCTTCCCCCTTTTTTAAAAGAAAAAAGTAAACAGAAGTAAACAGACAAGATGATGGAGCAAGCTCAAAAAATGGCACCAAGGAGGAAATTCAGGGACTGCAGAGAGCAGTCAGAAATGTTTTAAAGACCTCCACACAGCAATTGAAAATTTTTGGAAATGTTTTCACGAAAAGAATCGCTACAATCCAGGATGCACATAAAAACGTTTTGAGTCTGGAGATAAAACATTTTGGGCTAAAAATTACATATACAAAAAAACAACAATGGGTTCTCCAATGGTGCCACTCATTAGGAGTGTGAATTCTTTAGATTAAGCTAGCCCTGCAGTTGATGTAGCTACAATAGAAGCCCAGGGTTTGTAAGAGGCTTCTACTGCATATATTTTGAAAATCAGGAAAAAAACAGTGAATATACTTGGGTGCTGTGTGGTTTCCGGGCTGTATGGCCATGTTCTAGCAGCATTCTCTCCTGACGTTTCGCCTGCATCTGTGGCTGGCATCTTCAGAGGATCCTCTGAAGATGCCAGCCAGAGATGCAGGCGAAACGTCAGGAGAGAATGCTGCTAGAACACGGTCATACAACCCAGAAACCACACAGCGCCCAAGTGATTCCGGCCGTGAAAGCCTTCGACAATACTGTGAATATACTGTTCATTTCGTTTATTGAGAAATATCTGCACAGTCTTCTTAGCTGTGTTTTCTTGGGTTATTATCAAGAAAAATAGAAACGGAAATAGTGATTTGAGAGATTATGGGAGATTAAGATTTACAAATGTTGTTATACCTTTACACATTTGGTGCAGAGAGGCATTGGATTAACCTCCAGGTGGAGACTGGAATTACAACTGATTTCCAGACTACGGCAATCAGTTCTCCTGGAGAAAACGGCAGCTTAGCAGCAGAATCTATGGTATACCATAGATCAGTGGTGGCGAACCTATGGCACGGGTGCCAGAGGTGGCACTCAGAACCCTCTCTGTGGGCATGCGCAAACAGAGTCCTCCCCCCCACACACACACATACACATCTAGGCTGGCCTGGGCCGCTAGGCTCGAATATTAGCATTAAACCTAAGACCTAGTTTTGGGGAAGCAGTGTAGGTAACCCTGTTAAGTGCTGTTAAACCCCACTGATTTTCATGCGAAGAACTAAAGCGCGATCCTTTACCTGGGAGTAAGCTCGGTTGCTGGCAAAGGGGCTTGCTTCTGAGTAAACCCTCCTAGGGTCAGGATTCACCCTCTCAAAGAGTTGCACGGTTGCTTCAAAGCAAAGCCACCGACTACCCCCAAGCTTACTCTTGAGTAATGCACGCCTTGGAGCCAAACGTTTTTTTTCTAAACTCAAAGCTCAGTATTCAGGTTAAATTGCCGGGTTGGCACTTTGCGATAAATAAGTGGGTTTGGGGTTGCAATTTGGGCACTCGGTCTCGAAAAGGTTCGCCATCACTGCCATAGATTATGGGTGAAATCCCTCCCCAAATCCCCCCTCTACAGGTACCATCCCTGTATCTCAAGGAGTTTCCCTGGCTGGACTTTGCAGTCCTGAATTCCACCCAACACCATGGACATGTCTTACTCTGTGATGGAAAGAGCAGAAGCATTTTTGCACACTGTGCTGGGGAAAATGCTGGAAAAGTCTCTCCAATAGCAGTCAGCAGAAGCATCCGGGGTCATTTTTGAAGCTCTTGACAGCATCCCACAATGATTTATATATTTACTCACTATTGATTGTTTATATGAGGTAGTCATGAGACCGTCTGTGATCAATGCCATAAACATGACTTGCCGCAGAACGGCTGAGTGATTTGCCAGGCCACGAAGCAGACGTCGGCTTTTAAAAGAAGAGGGGAGACTTAACAGCATAAGAGCCTTGGATAGCTTTCCTTCCCAGACAGCCACTTTCAGGAATAAGGAGGAGACGTGGATAAGCAAAGGATCAGTTGCAGGGATACTTAACTAACGGGGAGAAAGTGCCGTGGATCTGAGAATCAAAGAGCCGAGATCTTTGGGAACTTGGCTGAGATTGTAAAGGCGCAAACCTTAAGCTTGCAAGTCCTGCCTCAGCAACTACCAGGAGATTTTGAGGGCATAACCAGAGGTGGGATTCAGCAGGTTCTCACAGGTTCCCGAGAGTAGGTTACTAATTATTTGTGTGTGCCAAGAGGGGGTTACTAATTGGTGATTTTGCCATGCGATTTTTGCCTTAGTTACGCCCCTCCTCTCAGCAGTAGCGCGGAGAACTTGAAGCAGTCTAGCAGGAGGTGCACCGGCGTGCGTGGCAGCCTGCACCTGCGTGCATTCGTTTCCTGCCCGAGGACCGGTGCAGCGGCTGCGTCCTTGCCACAGCCCCGCCCAGGAATGCCCCGCCCAGGAATGCCCAGCCATGCCCCCATCGTGCCCTGCCCATCCCCATTGGCACCACGCCACAGTTTGAATCCCACCACCATGGGAACCTGTTACTAAAATTTTGGGATCCCACCACTGGGCATAATGTGGGGATGGTGGAGTTTGGGGAGGATGTGATGTCACTTCAGGCTGATGCCCTAGCAACGTCCCCTGATCTCTATGGAAGCAGCGTAGCCAAGGATGTCAGTCCTCCTGGTGGGATATGGGGAGCCTCTGGAACTACAGTTCATCTCCAGGCGACAGAGCTTAGTTCCCCTAGACTAGAGGAAACGAATGCTTCGAGGTTTTGCATTGTATCCGACTGAGGTCCTGTCTTCCCCAGGCTCCACCCCAAATCTTTAGAAGTTTCCCAACCTGGATATGGCAACCCTACTCCCCCATCCCTTCCCAATAGCCAGGGGAGATCAGATCAGAATTATACCTCAGAGGAGTCAGAGGAGAGGTGTGGAGCAAAGGACCGTGGGACCAGAAAGAGGGTTTTGTTTTCCACCTGCCAGAACAAGGATGCTGGAGGTTTTGTCTGCCCTAGGCTCCATCCCTCAGGCTATTTTATATTTCTTGTGAGTGGCAAAGCTCTTTTTGTACTTATGAAGGAACTCCTCAGCTTTTAAAATGTCCCCAATCCTATAACTTTTGCCCTTGAAAGTGAATGACACTCCCTCAGGGATTTCCCATCTAAATGGAATGCCATGATTTTTCAGTCAGAGGTCTGGAATCTCTCCTCGGACGTTTCCCCACTCACCTTTTGTTTGGCACTACTCGCTCCAAGTAACGCGGGTTCCAGCGGCACTCCCCACTACCAGAGTGGTGACAACACAGCTTCCCTGATTCTGCCACCCTCGCAACCCCTCAGCGCGTGTCATTTCTGTTCCTGTTCAGAACAGCGCCTTTTGGTGAAACCCCGCGCAGCTACCTGCAGTGGGGAGCGTGACTGCGCGCTCAAAAACGCCCAAAGCTTACAAAACCGTTTTTGCCTCTGCTTTTTTTTTTTTAAGTGAGGAAACGGCCCTCTTCTTCAAGAGTCTGGATGGTATCTCCTTTAATATTGTGGTCTTTTTCCCCTTCAGTCTTCAAATTGTCTGCATCGTGGGCCTGTAGAACCTTGTCTCTTAACGATCTTCCTTTGGCTTCAGATACATCCAGTCATCACCCGGTTTTCAAACGTCAGAATTGTGTAGAGCATTGTAACCACAAGGGTCCCCGTTTGGACAAATAAGGGAACAATGTTCTGCAGCATGCATGCGCTGTTACCCATTTCAACAGCTGTCGTCGCTTCAGAATGGATGATCCTACAAGCAAATTGCCGGTCTCTACTATTATTTTGCCTAAATGAAAGATTAGCAGTGTTCGCCTGCTATTAGACTTCCTGGAAATTGCCTTGGCAGAGAAACAGGGCAGGAAGTTCGTTATTACATTGCTGAGATGTTCAGAGAAATGGAAGAGGCGGCCGAGATTAATGTTTCACCTTCCTCTTAATTCCTTTTGCAGGGCTGTTCTTCTGATTGGATGATTTTGCCTCATTAAAATGATACAGAGGGACATTTTATCCTTGATGTGCATTGTGACATGCAGTGGTTCGTTACCATCTGATACCAAGTTACCTATCAAGGGTATGTAGATATCCAAAATTCTCCTCAGTTCTTGGATTTTAGAGGAAAGTTTCCAAAAAGGTTACATCAGTGACAACCGCTGTATGATAACCAAACATTCAAATGAATGCTGCTTTATTGTCCTTTTCAATAAGCTGAATTGAGATTATTAATACTGACACCCTAGTTCGGGGTAGGGAACCTGCGGCTCTCCAGATGTTCAGGAACTACAATTCCCATCAGCCCCTACCAGCATGGCCAATTGGCCAAGCTGACAGAGGCTGATGGGAATTGTAGTTCCTGAACATCTGGAGAGCCGCAGGTTCCCTACCCCTGCCCTAGTTGGAACTATAAACTGGGTTTCTACTACTGCGAAAAAGAAGAGTTTGGATTTATATTCTGCCTTTCTGTCCTGTAAGGAGACTCAATTAGGCTTACCAACTACTTCCCCTCCCTCTTCCCACAACATAAGAACATAAGAATAAGTCAGCTGGATCAGACCAGAGTCCATCTAGTCCAGCACTCTGCTACTCGCAGTGGCCCACCAGATACCTTTGGGAGCTCACATGCAGGAGGTGAAAGCAATGGCCTTCTGGGGCTGTTGCTCCCGAGCACCTGGTCTGCTAAGGCATTTGCAATCTCAGATCAAAGAGGATCAAGATTGGTAGCCATAGATCAACTTCTCCTCCATAAATCTGTCGAAACACTTTTTAAAGCTATCCAGGTTAGTGGCCATCACCACCTCCTGTGGCAGCATATTCCAAACCCCAATCACACGTTGCGTGAAGAAATGTTTCCTTTTCTAGTCCTAATTCTTCCCCCCAGCATTTTCAATGAATGCCCCCTGGTTCTAGTATTGTGAGAAAGAGAGAAAAATGTATCTCTGTCAACCCTTTCTACCCCAAGCATAATTTTATAGACTACAATCGTATCCCCCCTCAGACATCTCCTCTCCAAACCAAAAAGTCCCAAACGCTGCCACCTCTCTTCATAAGGAAGGTGCTCCAGTCC
The DNA here is from genome assembly GCF_021028975.2 of Sphaerodactylus townsendi. NCBI lineage: Eukaryota > Metazoa > Chordata > Lepidosauria > Squamata > Sphaerodactylidae > Sphaerodactylus > Sphaerodactylus townsendi. The sequence goes on from NC_059433.1 coordinate 72,793,578, forward strand.
CTCAATCATCCTCGTTGCCCTTCTCTGCACTTTTTCTATCTCTTCAATATCCTTTTTGAGATGTGGCGACCAGAATTGAACACAGTACTCCAAGTGCGGTCGCACCACTGCTTTATATAAGGGCATGACAACAGACACCCTGTGAGAGAGGTGGGACTGCGAAAGTCCTCAGAGAACTGTGACCAGCCCAGCAGGCTTCATATGTAGGAGTGAGGAAACAAATCCAGGTCACCAGATAAGAGTCCGCCGCTCAGGTGGAGGAGTGGGGAATCAAACCCAATTGTCCAGATTAGAGTCCACTTCTCTTAACCACTATAACACACTGGCCATGTTGGGTCATATTTTAATGTGTCATTGTAGTTCTAAGTGCCCAGTTTGAAATTGCCAACCTCCAGGTACCACCTGGAGATCTCCTGTTATTTCAATTGATCTCTGGATGACCAAGATCAGTTTCCCCTGGAGCAAATGGTTGCTTTGCAGGGTTGTCTTTATGGCAGTATAGTCTGCTGAGGTCCCTCCTTTCCCTAAGCCCTCCCCTCTCCAAGCTCCGCCCCCCAAATCTCCAGGTATTTCCCAATCCAGAGCTATATATTACATATTCAGCCCAGCTATATGTTACATCTCTGTGAGATCCCCAGGCCAGCTTCATAAATGTGGTGTGGGTTTTCTGCATTTCACAAGCCCAACTTGAATCAGGTCCACAGCACAAAGAGAGAATGACCATAGACACTCCCAGGGCTGGAGCGAGAGGCACACGTGCGCCCTGCCCCCCCCCCCCCGCCTGCCCTCGCCATGCCCAGGAACGTTCCCGGAACGCCCCGGAACACCCCTGGAACGCCGCCACCACGCCCCTGCACCAGCGCGCACCTGTGTGTCACGCATCCGTCACTCCCTTGGCGGGTGCCACTGGACACTCCTGCACTGTTTTCTCAACCTGAAATGGTTCTGAAAAGTATGCTTTTGCTCCACTGGGGAAATGTAACTTCTAGCTCATCAGCACACATGGAGCCTACAGTGGGGCATGTATCAGTTACACACTATAAATAGGACTTAAGTGTGCTGAATAGCAATGGACAATAAACAAAAAACACTTCCAGTCCCGCTGCTTAAGAACCCATTCACACAAACTTCAATATTTGCTAATTAACTAAGTGAATTGGAAAGTGAAAATAAGTACACTCCTGTCTAAAACAGCTATGAACATACCTAAATACAAAAAAATTGCAAAAATACTAACAAAATACATGTACAGAAATTACAATTGTATACATAGGAACAATATAATCTAGGAATTCTTTGTGTTTTTACTGCGTAATGAAACACAGAATGAATTTGAAGATACAGTCCTGTACTGTTAGCATACATGAAGGATTTAGTGGTTACACTAGCTGTACACCACAGGTGTCAAACTCGCAGCCCTACAGATGTTATGGACTACAGTTCCCATCATCCCATGCTGGCAGGGGATGATGGGAACTGTAGTCCATAACATCTGGAGGGCCGCGAGTTTGACACCTATGCTGTACACCTTCTTTAGGAGTGCAAAAATATCCAGAATGAGGCATGCTAAAATGCTAGTCACGATGAGACGTGTTTTCGTGAGCATGTATCAGTTCCCTGCAGCCACTTTGGGATGGGGAAAATGAAATAGGGGGGAGATCCCTGCTCTGATATCCCATGGTCTCAATCCAAATTCAGGCTTGGCCATGCCTGGGAAGTGAGAACTCCTTAATGCAGTTAACCGAGGAGCATCCCATAAATATGTGATATGTCTTCACGCCTTTAGTGCCAGAGCTTAGGTGCATGCTAAAACTATTAGCCACTAACCTTCTTCCAAATCCTTTGGAATTCTGTCCTCCTTGTCTTCCCCTCTCGATGGCCCGGAGTGGAACATTCCGAAGGAATGACATAAACCAATTGTGAGTGGGAACGCTTTTCTAGCCTTCCTTGAACAGACATTTCCACAAGCATTTTGTGAAGTTTTTTAATGGAAACAGGTGATCCATCTATGAAATAATAGCCTCCCTAACCTTTCCTGCTGGGTTAACCTCACCAAAGTCTGATCCTTGTCTGCATTTTTTCTCCCTAACATCTGTTTCTTATTTTGCAAAGCGTGGTGAGACAGGATACATCAACAGTATTCATGCATTACAGTGAAACGTTAGGACCGAGCTGAACTTTTTCAATTTGTTTCCCTAAATTGCAAAAATCAAAACCCATTTTCTCCACACACACACACACACAAAAAGAGTCACTTGAAATTGATTTGTGTATCTTGGCAGGGAAATCACGTGATAGGTGGTAATCCTATAATCTGATAATGCCTGCAGGCTTCCTAATTGGATGTTTTGGCCCCAAAGATGGTGCGGCTGTCCAAATATCGCTGCACCCTGCATAGCACAACGATTCCAGCACAGAGCCTTATTTTGTATGTAGTATTTTTTTTTCCTTAATTTTATTAGGGCCAAAGGAATAAAATACAATAGGGCATAAAAGATAAAAACAACACTACGAAACAAAATACTATCTACGTAGTATTATATAACCACCCAGAGAGCTCGGTATAGGGCAGGGTATCAATTCCAAAATACATAAATGTTTCAGGACCGCAGCACCAGCCATGACTATTGGCAGCAGTTGAAGCAAATGATTTGGTTTGATGCTACAGAAGATCTAACAATACTTGCAAACTGATGCATGTCCCGCATAAATTCAGGCCTCTTCCACATATGCAGAATAATGCCCTTTCAATCCACTTCACAATTGTTTGAAAGTGGGTTTTGCTATTCCACACAGCCTCAAAGTGCATTGAAAGTGGATTGAAAGTGCATTATTCTTCATGTGCGGAAGAGGCCGCAGTGGCATAGAGAAAGGAATACAAACTCATCTCAGCAGAGGTGGGATCCAGCAGGTTCTCACAGTTTCCCGAGAGTAGGTTACTAATTATTTGTGTGTGCCGAGAGGGGCTACTAATTGGTGATTTTGCCATGTGATTTTTTGCCTTAGTTACACCCCTCCTCTCAGCAGCAGCGCGCAGAACTTGAAGCAGTCTAGCAGGAGGTGCACCGGCTATGCCTGCGTGCATTCGTTTCCCGCCCAAGGACCAGTGCAGCGACTGCGTCCTTGCCACAGCCCCGCCCAGGAATACCCAGCCACGCCCCCGTCGTGCCACGCCCAGCCCCATTGGCGTTACGCCACAGTTTGAATCCCACCACCATGGGAACTAAATTTTTTGGATCCCACCACTGCCTCTAAGTATCCTAGGAGAATCACAAGGGCCCCTTCTGCACATGCAGAATAAATAACAGCACTAGTATCAACTGGGCCATAATTGCTACAGGGGGCAGGGCACATGGTGAGCTCTGGAGCGGTGAGCGTGCGTGCCCTGGGCCGGCTGGGCAGCCGAGCCATACCCGGCCTGATCGCATGTGACGCACGGGGGAAGGGGTGGAGCACGCTCCCTATATATTAGGCAGCACGTGGTTGCTCCGGCCTTCTTCGACGCCTGGAGCAAACTGACCCACCCTCCCTCCCTATTTTGCAGGGTTTTTTAATTGCTCATACCATCACAGCCTTGGCGGTTTGGGCAGAGGAGTGAATCCTTATGGGGAGGCCGAACTTGCGTGCCAGACCTCCCTGTGGTTGGGGGCCTCCATAATGTTGGAAGTGAAGGACTTTACACTGTTACGCTGTTTCCTGCGTCAACCTACAGAGGGGGTTTTACTAGAGAGCTAGTGGCTAGATAGGGACCTAGGGATTTGACACCTTTACTCTATCATGCTGGTTCTATCCCTTTGATGTTAGACTGATACTCTCAGGGACTTCCTTCCTTCTGGCTTCTTCCTCGACCCCTTCTCCTTCTTCTTCCTACCATGCCTAGAGAGAGATGGATGCTCCACGCATCCATCCCCATCCAGCTAGATTAGGATAGCATAGTGACTCTATCTACCTACCTTTCTATCCAGAATGGAGTTCACTAATAAATACTCTTTTTATTAGATTAGAAACTACAGCTTACTCTGACTTTCTTTTGTGTAAGCTTGCCGCACATTGGGATCTATCACGCGCATGCACACACACGAGGTAAGGCTTCTGCTGTGTTCTAGCCACCCGTGCCGCTCTGCTAACTACGAATAGGGATAATCTCCAACTACCAGGAGCACTTATCCCAACACATAAGAGGTTTGGGGTGGGGCGGGCTCATGGTGCATGCCGCGGAGGCCTCTGCAATCGAGCCCGACACTCCAGCAGGAAGGGGGCCACAGCGGCTGGGTGCCCAGGTGGCCCAGTACCTTCTCTGTCCTCCCCAATAAGGATTGGGGTTGATGCCAGGGTTCAGCCAGGGGTGCTAACCGGCTGCTTGGATGTGCTCCTCTTGCTTGCCCAGCTTCTGCCTCAATAAAGGGCTGCAGCCCATTTTAATTCCAAGACATGTCCTGTGGTTATTCACCAGATGGAATCTCTGCACATCTGGGCACAATGCACTTTCAATCCACTTTCACAATTGTTTGCAAGTGGATTTTGCTACTCCACGCAGTAAAATCCAGCTGCAGCGCGCATTGAAAGTGGATTGAAAGTGCATTATTCTGCATGTGCAGAAGGGGCCTAAGTGTGAGATACTGCAGTGGTGGTAAAAATCATGGCGTCCTGTGAGAAAGTCAACAGAAAAACAGTGCCGGTCTTTAAAATAAGATTAACTACGTTCAACATTTAAAAAAATTTTTTTTTTTCAAAAGGATCGATAGTTTCTTATCTATGGAACATTTTGGCCCCTTTAAAAGAGATGTCTTGTCAAGAATCAAATGCAGCAAAAGAAAAATGGTGAGCATTTGTACACCTGCCTGTTCTTTCGCCAGCTTAATATCTGAAGGGAGCATTCTGTATTCATGACATTTCACACAGAAGGAACCCAGAGAGATGGATTTTTTTCCCTTGCACAAAATTGCAAGCTAATTTTTCAAATGAGAAGTGTTTGCGTTGAAGCCAAGAGATTCTCAGTTGGCGTGTTTGCATATGTTTCTCCAGAGAGCAATGTAGCAGCTACTAGCTCACTCCTTCATAAGAGATCAGAGCCCATTAAACAAAACAGCAATCTGTTCTATTAAAGAAATATATACAGAATCCCACAGGAAGGCAAGAAAAATAAGCAACATGCATTGGATCTATGCTTGTACAAAGGAATGAATCTATTAGTGTGATAAGATGTAGGGTTTGGTTTCCGAAAACAAAAGCAACCTATATTCCTCTGCCTGCCAAGGAAAATATCCCCTTCTTTCATTTTTCTGAGTGCTGGTAGCTGAGGCTGATTCCACATGGGTCAAAACAAGCAGTGTGAAAACGGTGTGAAAATGGTGTGAAAGGGTTTTAAAGGCTCATTCCGCACATGCAGAATAATGCACTTTCAAACTGCTTTCAATGCTCTTTGAAGCTGTGCAGAATGGCAAAATCCACTTGCAAACAGTTGTGAAAGTGGTTTGAAAACACATTATTTTGCGTGTGTGGAAGGGGCCAAACAATGTAAAAGGGGTTATACTGTTTTCACACTGTTTTCACACCGCTGTTTTTGGCCCATGCGGAATCAGCCTGAGATTTTTAGTAACCATTTACTAGATTTGGGTCATGTTTTGACCAGTAAAGACTGAATTATGAATTGTAGAGCAAAAGGAGCACCTCATCCCTCCGTTGATCATTAGGATCTGCTCAGACACTTGAAATGAGCCCCAAGTTGAACATTTCAAAAATCAAGCTAGAAGAAATGAATTGATACTGTGGGAAGTCCCCGAGGACTCAGCTGGGAAGTCCTTGGCTTAGTAGAAAGTCAGATAGTTTCTTTATTGCACAGGTGTCAAACTCGCGGCCCTCCAGATGTTATGGACTACAGTTCCCATCACCCCCTGCCAGCATGATGCTGGCAGGGGATGATGGGAACTGTAGTCCATAACATCTGAGGGTTATGGAGCCTTGACAGTTCCCATCACCTGCCAACATGATGCTTGAGGATGATAAAGGCTTATGAATCTGGAAGAGCAGCTTTATTGGATGGGCAGTCAGAAGAAGGTAGAATGTATAGACTGAGATCCTAACTGATCCAGATAAACATTACAAAGGAATTTTGATAAAACTGTTTGTCAGTGGTTTAATTAAAACAGATGACGCATCATTCAGTTGGGCAGAAGGGATCTAGCTTTCTAACTGGTCACCTTCGATTCAGATACTTCCTGGCTCATAACCTGAAATTTTAAGAAAACCTATTTGGTTTAAGGAGTCACCTCTGAATTGCAATTTTAAAAAAATCAGTTACAAATGATATTTCCCCTCTTTTTAGTCTTCCCAGAAATGAGACAGTATATTGGAAAACACTTTTCCCATGTGTTCAATTATGATATTTACTGTTTGTATAACTCTTTTAGATAATTACTTTTCAGGTGCAGCCTGATGGATTTTTCTGATTTCTTCTGGGATGTGTTTTCTCTGTTTGTGTAGTTGTTAAGAGCAGCGGACTCTGATCTGGAGAACCAGGTTTGATTCCCCCACTCCTCCACATGAGTGGCAGATTCTAATCTGGTAAACTGGATTTGTTTCCCTTCTCCTTCACATTAACTCTGCTGGGTGACCTTAAGCCAGTCACAGTTCTCTCAGAACTCTCTCAGCCCCACTTATCTCACAAGATACCTGTTGTGGGGAGGGGAAGGGCTTGTGAGCGAAAGCTGGGACTCCTTGAGAGTCTCCTTGAGAGGGCCAGCGTGATGTAGTGGTTGAGAGCAGATGCACCGTGCACTCTAATCTGGAGAACCGGGTTTGATTCCCCAGGTTTGATTTCCCCTGAGAGAACTGCCACTTGAACTTATCTTGTGAACTAGATTAGCTTGTGCACCAACACATGCCAGCTGGGTGACCTTGGGCTAGTCACAGTTCTTTGGAGTTCTCTCAGTCCCACCTACCTCACAGGGTGTTCGTTGTGAGGATGGAAAGGGAAAAGAATTTGTAAGTCCCTTTGAGTCTCCTTACAGGAGAGAAAGGGGGGATATAAATCCAATTCTTCTTCTTATATACTCCTTTGAGACTCTTTATAGGAGAGAAAGGCAGGATATAAATCCAAATTCTTCTTCTACTTCTGTACTGAAATTCTGGTTCTATTTTTTTTAAAAAAATTACCAGCAATATTTTTTAAAAAACCAACTGTTGTCCATTCAGCTCCCTCAGAAAACTTCAATATAAGCAGAAAATGATCTGCCCAAAATAACCTGAGGTGCTTTAACTGCAGACGTTTGTGCAATTGGAGGTTCCGTGATACTTATAGACTGTCCCAACTATGGTCAGTCACAAGCAAGACCAAAACAGAAAAGAGAAATTAAAAAAAAAACATCAATCCTGAAGAACCAGGTAACCAAGAAAATTTTAGAGAGTTCAGTGATTGTTTTAAATTTTTATATGAATTGGATTCATTGTATTTTACATGATGGAAATCACCCTGAGCCCAAAAGGAGAAGGGCGGCACATAAATATAATAAACAAACAAAAATTCAGAATACATCATTTCTGACCAAAGCTTTAAAACCTGAAAAAAAGAAGGAATGGGAAGAAAAATGTTAATTTAGCTTACTGTGTGAACCATTTATAAAATTTAAAAATGTAATTTCCAAAAACGTTGATCTATATTACTCACACTCAAAAGAAGTCAGGACAATTCAATTCATTCATAGGCAGGTTCCGCTGATATTGATTTGATCTGACTTGACTTGATACCCCACCCTCCTTGACCTAGGCTGGGCTCAGAGCGGCTAACACGCATAGTTACCGTCACAACCATAAAACCGAATTTTATTGTAACTTTCTTTCACATAAACATGTTTCGGAATGTAGTCTTTAAATGTGCTGTGTTTACCAGAGATTTGGGGAAGGGCCAACCTTGGGCTATCGCAATTATGAATCTGCACGGTTAGTGTTGGTAACCAACGTGAAATCGAGTCACAGCATGAACTCCAAGAAATAAGGAAGCATCCTTCAAAATCCAGGAAGTCAGATTTCAGCTCTCAACACCCCTTCATTACCGTCCATTAATGCTAATGGGAACAGAATTGCATGCCCATCGAAGAGAGAAATATAAAGCTTTCTGTTGATATATATTTATGAACGTAGATATGTTTATTCCTTTAGCTCATTTCGAACCATGCCATCTGTAGCCTTAAATTTATTCATTAATGCCTCGCAAATTGAAAGAGGCAGCATGGAGCCAACATTAATTTAGCGGGAGCAATCTGATTATGCAGTGAAATATGTCAGTCATAAGCTGCAAAATGAGAGGTGCAATTTCACTTTGCTGGCGCTAAGATTAGAAAGACATGGGGGCACAAGCCGCTATTCCGTGGAGATCAATTGTTTGGGGGGGGGGGGCGAAATGCACAGGTTAAAAATTTATGGTGCAATTATCAAGAGGATCATTAGTATCACAAAAGGTCCCCATTATCCTCTATAACCATGTTATCAAAATAAATGCCTTTTAAGGAACTGTATTGCATCGAACAATGACTTAATTGGAAATAGGATAAACATGTTGCCTCTGAGGCAGAATAGATGTCCCCCATTTTGCTGCATTTTAAATTGGTTTATGATTCTGCCCATGGTGTCCACCTTTGGTTTTGTTTGCTCTGCAAGGTCTCTATATGCAATTTATATAGTACTTAGACATGAAGTACATGTCATTTGTACGCAGTAACGTTAAAAAGTGCACATGTTTTATGGGGTAAATTCAGTGGAAGGCATCAGAGGCAGCGCAAAACCGAAGTTCCGTTCCCACAAGGGAAAGATGAAAACGAAATTGGGATGCTCTGGTCAAAATAGCAGAGATGAGAAATTCAAGCTCACCTTTATTTGACCTTCATATATTAAAAAGTGAGCTGCATTAATAAGTGGCTGTCTGGCTGTCGCTGTGTTCTTTTTTCTTGTACACACATTCGTGGACCGTAAACAGAGCTGGAACAGACCCCGAGGGTCATCCAATCCAACCTTGCACACAACACGGAAAACTTGCAACTATTCCCTCTCCCCCTCCCCTCAATTTATTTATTATTAATTTTATATACCGCCCTCCCCCTGAGGGCTCAGGGCGGTTTACAACAGGGTTAAAACATACATTAAAACATAATTGAAATATTAATTACATAAAAACAGAACCCATTTAAAAATGTGGATGGCGTCTGGCTACCCCCCTCCCCCCCGCTTGTGCCCACGGGAGGCCAGGATGACACGGTAAGATGTATTTTAACCAGGTTGGCTTCCAATCGCCTACAGGCATGGAACAAGGTCTCGTCTTGCAGGCCCTGTGGAAACTCTGTAAGTCCCGCAGGGCCCTGATCTCCCGAGGGAGCCTGTTCCACCAGGTAGGGGCCAGGGCTGAAAAGGCCCTGCCCCTCGTCGAGGCCAGCCTGATCATTTTTGGGCCAGGGATCACGAGTAGGTCCTCCGAGGAGCGGAGGGGCCTACTGGGGCAATATGGGGAGATAACCCCTGCTCTACGCTCAAGGAAAGTCAGAAGCACTTTTCTGATCTTCTACTTCAGGAGTACATATCAGAGTGTACACTAGCCAAGAGTTTCCCAATATGTGCAGTTGTCATGTTGCATTTACATGTTACCCATATTTCCCATGCATGTACAACATTAGTATGCTTGAATGCAAACCCTGAAAAATCCAGTCTTCCGTGTGCTGGTTTGGTACCCGCATGGTAAATATCTGCATTGCCTCTGTTCACATAACATGACCGTTAGTGATATCAGGAGGTTATAGGTATGTGCATGTGCTATAGTATTCCCCATTACTATGCATGGATGTGAAAGCTGGACAATGAAGAAAGTAGACTCCTTTGAAATGTGGTGTTGGGGGAAGAAGAGGATGATTCAGGTAATTAATTCATAGAATCACCCATTATGTCGAAAGTGACTTGACAGCCCTTAGCATACAAACAGAAAGTTCAAAAACCACATGACAGAATCCAATCAAATGATGGAAAAAGACAATGCTAGAAAAAGTGGAAGGCAGCAAAAAAAGATGGATTGACACAGGCCGAATTCCCACTGAACATTTAATCTAGATATAACCAAGGGCGTTTTCTCACTTACCTTAAGCCGTGCGCTACTCTCCCCAAGTAGCGCGGGGTCCCCCAGCACTCCCCACTACAGGGGCGGCGACAACGCAGCCGCCGCGACACTGCCACTGTCGCGCCCCCTCAGCGCGCGTCATTCCTGGCGCCTTTTGAAACAGCACCGTTTGATGACCCAGCACAGAGAGCGCGGGGTCATGGGGAAGCCCGGGCACGCGCCAGAAATGGCGCACGCTGGGAGTTGCGCGCAGCAACCTTTGGACCAAGGTAAGTGGGGAAATGCCCCAAGTTTCAAAAGAATCAGCACCTTTTCATCCAGGTTCCAACATCCTCACTGCAGCATGTTTCTAGGGAAGACGTCTAGGCCTGCCCCAGGAGGGGTGTGTGTGCCTGCTGTCAGGGGTGCAATTGTTAAGCTAGCAGCACCAAAAATTCAGAGTATCTTTAGGAGACCCTTCTGATGATACCACCCAGGTTTGGTGAAGTTTGGTTCATGGGGGCCAAACTTATGGACTCTCAAATGTGTCTTCCATAGTTCGGCTGTGAGGAGATCTCGAGGGAACCTGGATATTTCTGGTAACTATCCCAGGATTAATCACCAGTGAGGAAATCATCACAGTCAAGCTGGTTTGGTACATGGTAAATATATGCATTGCCTCTGTTCACATAACATGACAGTTAGTGATATCAGTAGGTTATAGGTATGTGTATGTGCTATAGTATTCCCCATTACTACGTATGGATGTGAAAGCTGGACAATGAAGAAAGTAGACTCCTATGAAATGTGGTGTTGGGGGAAGAAGAGGATGATTATGGATTTATATCTCCCCTTTCTCTCCTGTGAAGAGACTCAAGGTGACTTACAAACTTTCCCCCCTTCCTCTCCCCACCACGGGCACTTTGTAAGGTAGTCCTCAGTTTGCAAGAACATAAGCATAAGCATAAGCATTTTATTGTCATTGTGCATGCACAACGAAATTTACAGCAGCATTCCTCGATGCACACAATTTCAGACTCATACATCATCCTCACTTTCCCCTTCCTCCACCCATCCCTACACAGCCCCAAATACATCAATATGAAGCAGCGGAGTTTAGCATAGCCACAGCTCTAGAGTAGAAGCTGTCTCTAAGCCTCTTTGTCCTAGTTCTGAGGGCCCTGTATCGTCTGCCAGATGGTAATGTATCATCTGCCATATCGTCTGTATCGTCTGCCATACGTAGTAATGGGGAATACTACAGCACATACACATACCTATAACCTCCTGATATCACTAACTGTCATGTTATGTGAACAGAGGCAAGAACAGATATTTTGTAGGTCATTAATGCATAGGGTCGCTATAAATCAGAAATGAGTTGGCTTGGCAGCACTTAGGCCCTTTCCGCATGGGCCAATTAACCCGGGATAATACCAGTTAAAAAAAACTGTTTCAGGGGGGAACTTTGAATGATCCCCGCCCCTAAAGCAAGTCTGCCCCGCATTTCCCCCTGAAACGTTTTTTGTTTTTAGAATTGAGCTATTCACAATGCTTTCATTTAACTGCATTTTGCAGCCGCTCGAGACCGAATGGCTGCCCGGGAAGATCTTTACTTCGACTGCGCTTCCTGATTTTTAAAGTCCCTGCCTAGTGACTGTGTAGCCACGCAGGGTTGCAGGGATGTCTCACAGCAGCAGGAGACGTCAACATAGCTGTGGGAGCCATGCCTGCCCTCCTCGTGGCTGCCCGGCACGGGAGGTGAGTGTTTTTAAACAACTCACACCTCTGTGCGAAGGCACGACGGCAGCCCGCGTTGCCTCTGCAAGCTCTGGTTGCTAGCTGCACAGAGGCATGCGAACGGGGCAGGAGGGCGAGTGTAACCCCCATGCTCAGAATGGGTTGACCCAGAAAGGGGTGGAGACTCAAAGCAGCAGGAGGCTGCAGAGCTCATGTAGTTTGGAGGAGACAAGGCTACCAGACTCGGACCTTGATTGGTATAAGCCCTTAACACCTTGTTAAGGTAACTGCAATGTTGTTGAAAACTAGTGGGAAGGTAGGTGTTTGTTTTTGCTATGTTGTAAATGTTGGAGTTTATTGTTTCAGGGTTTTTTTAAATGTTTGTAATGGGTGAGAGTTCTCCTGGAAACCTTCATCATGTTGAATCCTGTTCATCAAGCCCTTGGAGTCTTCAGGAGCCAACCCACTTGCAAAGAAGAATTGGACTTGGCAGTATCAGTAGACTGTAAATATAAGGACTTGAAAATGCTACCTGAACAGGACCTTGAAGTGTGACGTTAAATATTGATGTTATATGTTATATGTTAAGAAAGTAAACCATTTGGTTTTGTTTTTAAATTTGTTGTTGCAAACTCATTCCAAGTTCTGCCCCACAGAACCCACAGATGGAGGTTACACAGGCAGGTTCCTTTATCCCACCTGCAACCCACTCTCCTTGTGCCGTGCAGAAAGGACCTTAGTGCACACGCATACACATGCACAGAGGTATGTGTAACTGTAATATCTGGACAGGACTGAATAGAATTCATCTGACAAAGGCCCTCACAAGCTTATGCTCCAATAGAAGTGTACATTTGTATAGCTGTTCAGGAACATTTACTGATTTTGCTATAAGAGGCTAGCAGAGTGGTTTTAGGCAATCAAATCCAATTTTATTCTCACGGTCAGTGACCAGCGCTAAGTTATTCATAAAATTACAAGTACAAGATTGAAAATTGCATTAACATCTTAAGGAACTTAAACCTGAGATATTTAACTGAAATCTTAACCTAGCAAGGTGTGGCCTGTTTTAAGTGGTGCAGCATAAAAGACCGTAGTGAAAACTATTATTACGGTTGGCTTTTCATCTGTTAGAAGCATCTTTGCCAACAACGAATCGGGTTCCGCGGAAAGGTTATTGACCAGATAAACCTCGCAGGGGCCTCCTGATAAAGGGGACAGCGGATCAAGATGTGTTTGGGTTTTACGCAGTCATTTAAAACAGGGCTGATCTTAGCCACGGGACATTTGGGGACAGATGCTCTGGGCTGGGAAGGGCCCTATATGGGCATTATTTTTTATTATGGTTGGTGCTGTCATCAGTGATATTAATATCATTATTAAATTCAACTGTAGTGTGTTAATTTATGTTTCTGAGTTTACAAATGCTGTTTTCTGCTCTAACAGGACAGTCCTAAGGAGCCTTACTCCAGTGTAAGCCCATTCATTTACGTGGGTTTAGGTTGGTGTAACTCTGCATAAGATTGTATGTAAATCTTCAACATGATAGATAGATAGACAGACAGACAGACAGACAGACAGACAGACAGATGATAGATAGATAGATAGATAGATAGATAGATAGATAGATAGATAGATCGATCGATCGATCGATCGATCGATCGTTGGACTCCCAGTGGAAAGCATATGATAACCACCACCAGCAGATAAATGGTGACTGATGAGCACAAGAAAAGGATGCATTTGCTCTCCAGAATGAGACATCAAGAATATGGAGAGGATTTGGATGGCAAAATACTTTAATGCTCACGGCAAACTGTGCAGACAATTTTACAGAACACAGAGGAACAGACCTATAAGATCTGTTTTAAAAGGTATTGTCCCGCATTGCATTCCCCCCCCCCAAAAAAAAATTTAAACTACAACACACAGTAATTATATATGTATATATAAACCTTTATTAGGCATAGAATCCATATAACAGCCAACATTGTCCGAACAAGTATCCCATACATGAGAACATCACAGGTAATCATTCCACAATTTCTATAAGGAACCTAGCTACAGAAGTTAAAATCTCAGAGGCGGAATTGTTTAGTAGAAACGTAATCTTCCCCACAGCGAAGTATTCATTAAGCTCTACAGGACAAAGAGCAAAAAGTCTGGTCCTAGATCCCTCATATTTGGGGCAGTCGAGCAATATATGTTCCATGGTTTGAATCGCACTGATACAGCGGGGACATTTCCGCTCTTGCAGGCCGGTTTTTCAGAACCTCCCTTGTAACATAGAGCAAGGGAAGGAGTTACAACAAGCCCTAGTAATTATCCATCTATGCTTGGGCACAGTAATTAGAATAAACCTGTCAATAAGGTGGGCCGTATTTACTTTCTCTCATCAAAATTAATAGAGTATTGATTCGTTTGGATGGGCTCCAATAGAAGAAACAGATGAGGCCCGTTTTTTCCGCCTCAGGTAATGGTGACTTCGCACCAGCGAGGGGGATTTGGGCAGGTTATGCTTCTTCCTCCAAGAAGTGTTACAAGAAGCATCCCCAACAAGGTGCTTATAGGTGCCACAGCGCCTGCGAAGTGTTTGTAGAAAGTGGGTGGTGCCAGGGAATTCCTCCCAGCTGGACTTCTGATCGGTTGTTGGCATTTTGATTAGCTGTGCAGTTTTTCCTTCCTTCCTTCCTTCCTTCCTTCCTTCCTTCCTTCCTTCCTTCCTTTATGTTGCTGCTTCTGCTTTATTTTGTTTATTTATTTTCAGATTCACTGGAGAGGAAAAGAAAAACAGGATCACGTTATTTCAATAAGTGGGTAAATGAAACCAACACAGCAGAACAAATAAAAAAAATACATTGAGACATGAAGACGTAGCAGGCGGCCATTTATAAAATCATAAATTTAAACTGCAAAACTATGACTACGATTAAACCAACATAATCTAGAACTTATCTTTAGTGTGTGTTGGGGGGGTGGGGGTGGGGATACTTATTTCGAAACCTGGGAGAATAACCTGGGAGAACTTTCATCCAGTTCAGGAAAGAAATCAGATCTGGCAGCAGGCCAGCTTCCAAGGGAAGACATCCCAAAAGAGAGGTGTCACCACGGAAAAGGCCCTGCTTCTTGCTCCCATCTGCCTCACCTCCAACGAAGCGCGGGGCAAAATTGAACTGTGGCTGATCCTCTTAAAGGACAAGCAAGAACACTGTCAGAACATGTGTAAATGTTTAGATGAACAAAATCTAAATGACAGCGGGACCCTCCTTCTAACAGGTGCCGTGTGCAGATTAGTACCGAGTGAACAGCTTGTACCGTGTGCAAACCTGATAAGGTGAGGGCACCTGATTGGTACCACTTTTGTATATAGTTAGCACAGACAGAAGAGTGATGTGTGCCTGAAAACACCTGTGGTCTGGCGAAGCACTTTGTCAGTAGATAGCAATAAATAGAACTGCACTGGTGACTGTGTGTCTATTGGTTCTTGTCTACATTGCGTCCTGCAAGGTGGTCTACTCCGAGTAAATCTGCTGCTTCAACAAACACTGCAAAGGCACATCATCAAATGACGACCAGTGCAGCCATCACCAATGTCCTTCTTAAAGATGAAGAGAATCTTTCTTTGAGCGGACCATGAAAAGTTTCCTCCCTTCCCCAAAGGTTAGTGTTATCTTCCCTTCAGATAGGAATGGCATCTGGGAAAAAATATACATATGGCACATCAAATGGGAGCAGAGGAGGAGACAAGATCAGTGCCCAGAGTGGTGTTTATTTTCACAAGCGTGTCCATAAGCAGCCCTTTCCTTCACAACCCTGCTCCTCCCTGGCTGACCCTTTCAATCACTTATTATCAGCCCGGGGTGAAAAGTCAGGGCTTCTGCATCGAGACCAGCCAGCTTTGCTGCCCACCGAGGAGTCTTTGTTTACTCTGTAGCTTCTCATCTTGACCTAGCTTTAAATACCTCTCCCTACCGTCACTCTCGGAACAAGAAGTTAAAAGAGGGACCGTAACTATAGCAGCAATGATGGCATTCGAGAGAAGCAGCCGCACTTTTGTCCCCAAATGGCATCGAAGTGAGGCTGAAAATACGGGCTTCTTGTACCCAACAAGATGAAATCGCAGAACCGGTTAATGAGCATAGAGGTCATCTAGTCCAACCCCCTGCTCAATGCAGGGTCAACCTGGAGCATCCCTGACAAGTTTTTGTCTGTCTGCTGCTTGAAGGCTGCAAGTGAGAGGGAGCTCACCACCTGCCTAGGCAACCAACTCTCCTGCGTGGTATAGTGGTTAAGAGCAGGTGCACTCTAATCTGGAGAACCGGGTTTGATTCCCCGCTCTGCCACTTGAGCTGTGGTGGTTACTCTGGTGAACTAGATTAGCTTGTGCACTCCAACACTTGCCAGCTGGGTGACCTTGGGCTAGTCACAATTCTTTGAAACTCTCTCAGCCATACCCGCCTCACAGGGTGTTTGTTGTGAGGGGGAAGGGAAAGGAGTTTGTAAGCCCCTTTGAGTCTCCTTAAAGGAGAGAAGGGGGGAATATAAATCCAACTCTTCTTCTTCTTCTTCTTCTTCTTCTTCTTCTTCTTCTTCTTCTTCTTCTTCTTCTTCTTCTTCTTCTTCTAACTGTAAAAAAATAATTCCCAATATCCAGACGGTAATTTAAATTCCTTATTGTGAGTCATATCCTCTGCTGCCAACAGGAACAGCTTCCTGCCCTCCTCTAAGTGACAGCCCGTCAAATACTTGAAGAGAGCAATCATGTTCTCCCCCAATCTCCTCTTCTGCAGATTAAACATTCCCAAATTCCTCAGCCTTTCCTTATAGGGTTTCTATGCCATCTATGGCAGCTAGAAAGGCTGGGTAGCAAATGATATCGCAGACCTCTGGCCAAGATTCTGGAGAGCAGCTGCCAGCCAGAGCAGGTAATACTGACACTGCTGGATCCATCATTGACAAGCTGGAACGAATCCAGAGGAGGGCAACCAAAATGGTAATAGGTTTAGAATTCATGTCCTACAAGAAGAGATTTAGGGAGCTGGGGATGTTTAGTTTAATGAAGGTTAAGAGGTGACAGTATGAAGGCCAATGAGAGCCAGCATAGTGTAGTGGTTAAGAGCAGGTGAACTCTAATCTGGAGAACCAGGTTTGATGCCTCACTCCTCCACATGAGCAGCCGGCAGACTCTTATCTGGCGAACCACATTTGTTTCCCAGCTCCTGCATTCCTGCTGGGTGACCTTGGGCTAGCCACAGTTCTCTCCAAACTCTCTCAGCCCCACCTACTTCACAAGGTGTCTGTTTTGGGGAGAGGAAGGGAAAGGAGCTAGTCTGCCATCTTGAGTCTCCTTACAGGAGAGAAAGGTGGGGTATAAATCCAAACTCTTCTACTCTCCCTGTTCTTGAAATTGGGGCTCTTCCACATAGGTTAGAGGAAGGACTGTAACTCAGTGATAAAAGCATTTACTTTAATGCAGAAGTTCCTAGGTTCAATCCCCAGTATCTCCAGATGAAAATATCATGGGGTAGATGATGCAAATAATCTTTGCCCTAGACTCCGGAGAGCGGCTGCCAGTCTGATCAGGCAATACAGATCTTGATAGATGAACATTCTGATTCAGCCCAAGGCAGCATTCTGTGTTACGTGAAAGGTTAAACGCGGACTAAGCTTACTCTAGACAAAGTTGAGGTGTGGTTGGCCAAAGGTAGAGTTCATGATTGCCCTTTGGGGGATAAGTCTGTGTTTACTTGAAAAGGTAAAGTATTCGGCTCGAGGGTATCTTTCAATCCAGCTGTACTTGACAACCCGCAAGTGGCACCTGTCTGTCAAAGTGCCTTTTACTAAATTGAACTGGGATTCGAGCTACTGCCTTGAGCTGAAGAAAATATCTTGCCACAGTGATCCATCCATCTTATCCTTTATGTCTTGACAATATCATCTCTACTCTCTGTAAGAAAATGCCTGAAGATGTTCACGATGGCACTTAAGACATAACTGTTAAAGTCATGTGATCGGGGTGCCAATCCCAAGGCGGGTCCTGGAGATCTACTGAAATTACAATTGATTTCCAGATAACAGAGATCCGTTCTGCTGGAGATTATGTTGGCTTTGGAGGGTGGAGAGTTATATCCTGGTATGGTCCCTCTCTGCCCCAACCCCACTTCCCCCAGGCGACACCTCCAAATCTTCAGCAATTTTATTATTATTATTATTATTATTATTATTATTATTATTATTATTATTATCATCATCATCATCATCATCATCATCATCATCATCATCATCATCATCATCATCATCATCATCATCATCATTACTATTATTATTGTTGTTGTTGTTGTTGTTATTGTTATATACATAACAACACAGCAAAAGTGTCTGGAATTCATCTCTGAATATCGAGTCCTTCCCAAGGACCTAGGATACTAGAGGTATTTGCGTAGAATATGTGCAGTTCCTAGAAGTGCTGCTTTCTGCAGCATGTGGACTGATGTTCTGTCCAAGTTTAGGCTTTCCAGATGTTTTTCAAGATTTCTTGGGAATTATTATTATTATTATTATTATTATTATTATTATTATTATTATTATTATTATTATTATTATTATTATTATTATTATTATTATTAAAATTTAGTATACCGCCCTATCCCCGAAGGTTCAAGGCAATTTAATTGACTTCTCTACTGAAAAACACGTTAAAAACTTCACATGAGGTCAAGTAACAGCAACTGAAACCGTATTTTCCCTATTTAAAGACATCAGAGAATAAAACAGCTTGATGGATTGTAAAAGGGGGTCCATCCTTCAGCTGGAAAAATAGAAATATTGTATCTGTGGGATTGCTTCTGAAAAATATTCGGAACCGAAAACAGGACTGGCAAACGACAGCCAGGTTTTTAATTGGTCCTTGCTATAAGGAACACATTTCTATGGCAACCGGTTTGTTTCCAGGCATAATTCTGGTCCTGACCTAACGATCGGACTCAGGATTGGTGTATGAGAAACACCCCCTTTTATAAAAACCTTCTGGCTTGCTGGAGTCATCTGCTCAGTGTTTCAGCCTTTAGAGATGAGTCGGGTGGGCGGCTGCTGCGGGGAAAAGGCCTTTTCCTGCATTGCACAGAGACTAGGAAATACTCTCCCCAGTTGCATGCGCTTAGCACTGGCTTTCATTTCTTTTTGGCACAAATTAGACCTGACTTTTTTTTTTAACACGCTGGGCTGAGAGACTCCTTTTCCCTGCAGGCAAGCGGCATAGCAGCTGCAGTGAACACATGACCAGCTGTCACAGGATTTCAGTTAGGATCGGGACGGCAGCACAGGGGGGGAAAGCCTCCAGCCTTCCCTCCCTGGGCTGTTTTCACAATCTGAAACAGCCTGGGGAGAAGTCATTAGCCTTGTTGGGAGGTTAATTTCTCCTCCCACCATTTCATCGAACCACCTGAACCTAAGGGAAAATATGTTTACCTGTTGAGCAAAGGAACCTGCACTCTCTGATCCAGTGGGGAATCAAACCTGATTCTCCAGATTAGAATCCACCTGCTTGATCAAAGCAGCACATGCAACAATAGCTTTAGGCTGGAAAGAAAAGAAAAAATGGACAATCCAGAAATGGTTGGAATATGTCTGGGAACAAGTGACACTGGACATTTTCGATATAATAACAAAAAACAAACTGTGGCAAGATAAACAGAGTGAAATTCTGAAGATATGGACAATATATGGCAGTGGTGGCGAGCCTACGGCACGGGTGCCAGAGGTGGCACACAGAGCTCTCTCTGTGGGCACGCGTGCACAGAGTTCGTCATGTGATAATAGTGTAATTATGTCAGGGAGATTATTAGCATTAAACCTAAGACCTAGTTTTGGGGAAGCAGTGTGGGTAACCCTGTTAAGTGCTGTTAAACCCTACTGATTTTCATGGGAAGAACAAAAGCGTGATCCTTTACCTGGGAGTAAGCTCGGTTGCTGGCAATGGGGTTTGCTTCTGAGTAAACCCTCCCAGGGTCGTGATTCACCCATTCGAAGCGTTGCACTGTTGATTCAGAGCAAAGCCACTGACTACCACCAAGCTTACTCCCAAGTAACCTGTGCCTTGGAGCCAACCGTTTTTTCTATACTAAAACCTCAGTATTCAGGTTAAATTGCCATGTTGGCACTTTGCGATAAATAAATGGGTTTTGGGTTGCAGTTTGGGCTCTCGGTCTCGAAAAGGTTCGCCATCACTGATATATGGGGACTGGATGAAAGAAGCTGGAGTCAACGAGGAGATATGGGAGAAGAGATTACAAAGAATGAACTTACTGCTTGTTTGTTTGACAAAACTATGAAGAAAAAACATGGGGGAGGGGGAAAGGGGGAAAATGTATTGTTTGAAAACAAATGAAGAAAACTATTAATATGAAATGGAATATTCAAATGATACAATAAAACATTATAAAAATGAGAATCCACCTGCTCTTAACCACTACACCACGCTGGCTCTCTGAGCCCAGAGGTAAAACAAATGAGCCCAGAGGTATCTATGAAGTTAAAGCCTTCGACAATACATTAAGGCAAGAATGATGTCTTCTGTATATTTCATCATCTCAACACATATTACATGTAGACGAGGCCATTTTCTCTCTCTCTTTCTCACAATACTAGAACCAGGGGGCATTCATTGAAAATGCTGGGGGAAAGAATTAGGACTAATAAAAGGAAACACTTTTTCACACAACGTGTGATTGGTGTTTGGAATATGCTGCCACAGGAGGTGGTGATGGCCACTAACCTGGATAGCTTTAAAAAGGGCTTGGACAGATTTATGGAGGAGAAGTCGATCTATGGCTACCAATCTTGATCCTCCTTGATCTCAGATTGCAAATGCCTTAGCAGACCAGGTGCTCAGGAGCAGCAGCAGCAGCAGAAGGCCATTGCTTTCACATCCTGCACGGGAGCTCCCAAAGGCACCTGGTGGGCCACTGTGAGTAGCAGAGTGCTAGACTAGATGGACTCTGGTCTGATCCAGCAGGCTAGTTCTTATGTTCTTATGTTCTTATTTCCTTCATTCTGGCAGCTATCATATATTTTTTTAACCCTACAAATTACTGTATTATGCTGAATATCCACGTTCCAACCAAACCTTGATAAGCTGCCCCTTCCTTACTGAAAGTGTGAGTGTCGTAAATGCTAACAGCTGTGCAAACAAAGAGTGTGGGAGTTGCTAACCACACACACTGACCACTTGCATGGACCACTTTGCATCTCTCAAGGCACAGCATCCTGTGGTTTTTCTAACTGTGCCCTTAAAGTCTGCATTCTCTTAGACGATGACTGTAAGACTTATTAGTTCAAGGCATTTTTGGTTTCAGTTCACGTCACAATGACCACTGGAACATGGATCATCCACTCTGTGCATCATGGCTGGAATACATGCTCAGGGTTGTCCTGCTGCCAGGTTTTATTGGTAGGATTTTAAAGCTCGATCAGCTAAATTTCCTCTGTTCCAGCTTGTCCACTGCCCCAAAGCTTACCCAATCCTCTTTGGCCAGTTGGCGATATTTCTGTAGGTGTGTGCGTGCCCAGGTAGAGAAATGGATATTCCAGGTCTAGTCCACAGGTGAGATTATCCTTGTCTTAAATTCACATTTTTAAAATTTATTTATTTATTATTAGTTTTATATACCGCCCTCCCCCTGAGGGCTCAGGGCGGTTCACAACAGGGTTAAAACATACATTAAAACATAATTTAAATACCAATTACATACACACAGAACCCATTAAAAAATGTGGACGGCGTCTGGCTACCTCCCTCCCCCCCCCTTGTGCCCACGGGAGGCCAGATGACACGGTAGATGTATTTTTAACCAGGCTGGCCAAACGCCTGGCGGAACAGGTCCATCTTGCAGGCCCTGAGAAACTCTGTAAGTCCCACAGGGCCCTGATCTCCCAAGGGAGCCTATTCCACCAGGTAGGGGCCAGGGCTGAAAAGGCCCTGCCCCTCGTCGAGGCCAACCTGATCATTTTTGGGGCAGGGATCACGAGTAGGTCCTCCTCCGAGGAGCGGAGGGGCCTACCGGGGCAATATGGGGAGAGGCAGTCCAAAACTTGATTGAAATATTCTGCGATAGGCTATTGTATCCATCGCCTGGGCCTTTGGTCTTCTCTGCCAATTGGTTAGTTTTCAGGCTGATTTGAATATTTAAGTAAAAGTCGATTTTATCACCTGGATTCCTAAAATGTGTGTTCACCCAGCATAGTTTAACCTTTCCATATCTTTGCCTAGAGCCAAGGGGCCATTTTTGAATTGGTCTCAACACTTCTCCAGATGGGGATATAGAGAACCAAACATGGGAAGAGGAGTTTAACTGGAGTAGGGTGTGGGTGCCAGAACAGGACATCAGGAGCACCGTTGTGTGTTTGATGACATCATTTCCAGGTGCAACCACCTACACTTCACATCTCTCAAGGCACCATATCCTGTGGTTTTTCTAACCATGCAATTTACCATAGAGTTTCTGCCTTTTATCAAAACCATCGTTTTGTGCATTATCGGACATGGTACTTTAATACAAGAGCATTTATAGTTCATCAAAAGACTATCAAATGGACGGGGGTGGGGGAGCAGGGCTAGATAGGCACTAGGACCTAAGTCAGGGATCTGCAACCTGGGGCTCTCCAGATGTTCATGAACTACAATTCCCATCAGCCCCTGTTAGAATGGCCAATTGGGCTGAT
Source organism: Sphaerodactylus townsendi (assembly GCF_021028975.2). Classification (NCBI taxonomy): domain Eukaryota; kingdom Metazoa; phylum Chordata; class Lepidosauria; order Squamata; family Sphaerodactylidae; genus Sphaerodactylus; species Sphaerodactylus townsendi. The sequence goes on from NC_059433.1 coordinate 72,816,112, forward strand.
GGGAATTGTAGTTCATGAACATCTGGAGAGCCACAGGTTGCAGACCCCTGACCTAAGTGGAGCAATCTACAACAAAGAAGGTCTGGCATGCTGAGTTCTGTGGTGGAGGAATAAACAACCCTTCTAACATCTTTTTCTGAGACAGACTATAACAGTGCAACCTTAAGGAGAGTTACTCCAGTCTATGGCCATTCGTTTAAATGGGATTAGACTGGAATACACTAAGAGACTTGCAGTGAAATCTTCTACAGAGGATTTTACTGCAAGTCTCTTAGTGTACAATACTTGGGTTTTACTCCCAGTTTACCCAGTTTTGAGCAGAACATAATGATGAATCATATTCTCCATGGGGTGTTGTGGGGTTTCCAGGCTGTATGGCCGTGTTCTAGAAGCATTCTCTCCTGACGTTTCACCTGCATCTGTGGCTGGCATCTTCAGAGGATCTTCAGGAGAGAATGCTGCTAGAACACGGCCAGATAGCCCGGAAACCATACAACACCCCAGTGCTTCCGGGCATGAAAGCCTTCGACAAAACATGTTCTCCATCCTTGAAGCTGAGAAAGGCACTGCTGCCCGTGTTCCCACATATGATGGTTTGGCTGAAGTATGAGAGACGACTCCAGTCATGAAACTAGCGGTTGTGATTCCCACAAAGTTAGGCAACAGGAGTTTGGTTCATTTATGAGCATCTGAATCAGAGGAGCAACATCTGCCATTCACTGGCTTTTCTGAGGGAGGATTCATGAGTCTCAAATCTCAGGCTGACTGAATACATCTATCATATCTTCAGCAAACTGTACAATAGCCGAATTTTGCATCAGTGGCATACCGCCAGGGCTTGCCCTAAATGCCGGGCCCAGCCCCCGGCTGAACTCCTCCTGCCCCTTGCCCCCGCCAAACTCTCCCTGCCCCCTCACTGCCACTGCCGACAAAGTCCCCCACTGCTGAACACCCCCGCCCCCCACTGCCGCTGTCATCATCGTCCCCACAAAAAACCTTTCCTTCTTCCAAGTGGCACCAGCTGGCAACACAACTGGGGGCGGGGTGAAGCCAAGGAGGGTGTGCTCCTTTCCTAGCTTTAACCCAGTTCAGCTGAGGGCTGGGCACGGGGGAGGGGGCCGAAATGCATTCCTCATGCGACCCAGGCAAATAGCACCTGGGTCATCTGCTCCCTCTGTCCCCCCGCTAGTTTCACCAGTGATCTGTGTGCTGTTCAGCGAGCAGGGAAGTGTTTTCTCTCAACCCGTCAGCAGTTCCCTCAAACAAAGCCCCGAGGTCATAACAAGAAATGTCAAAAGCAAAGAACTGCAGCACATTTTGATTTTAATGCTGGAGGATTCGGAGCGTTTCACTGGGACTCAAGCAGCATCCTAGATTTGTATGCAATCCTTTCTTTTTTTATCGCTGGAAAGACAGCTGTCGATCAAGTGGGATGCTGCCCAGAGGCAGATTTTCAAATAGTCTGTGGTTTTGACATCATTGCAGGTCTGCTTTCCACGAGAAACATAAAATTCCGCATTTAATCTACCAGAAGCGACTCTCGCCATGACAGCCGGATGCACCATCTCAAGGTGAACGGAACACTTTGCGAGCCAGAGCTGGAAAACAGCTTCGTTGCAAAAAGACCTGGCCCTTTCTTTCTTTATTTGCTTAGAAATTTCTCAGAGCAGTTTACAAATTGAAACACAATAAAAAAAACATAGCACAGCATTAGAAACCAGCATGGTTGTCACAGTTAGAGTGTCGGGGGGTGATCCAGGTTCGAATCCTCACTGATTTACTGAGTTGCAGTAAATCGGGGGATGTAATTATACTCTCTACTCTGCATTGGTTAGACCTCACCTGGGTCGATTCCGCACTTACGTTATCGACCTAAGTTCGAGCTGCGTTTGACCTAAATGCTCCGCACAACCACTGGGATCGACGTGGTTTTGTACCAGCTTTGCCCCGTGTAATGGTCAAATTTCTGACTCCAGTTGGGAACTACTACTTCTTCAGGGAACCACGCTCGAACTCAGCTCGATTCCAGTAAAGTGCGGAATCTCTGGTGCCAGGAGTCCCCCATTCAGCCAATCGCAGCTGAGTGTTTCGAGCATGCGTACAGCTGGCCAATCCAAAAACGCCACCTTCGTCCCTCCATTCCTGTGGCAGTTTTTTTAATAACGTGTGTGGGGATAGACGGAACATGGCCGTAGAACAGCAGCCAATCGGAATGGAGCGGCGAAGAGGCACAGGATGATTCCGCCCTCCGAGCTGGGATCAAGCTGGTTGCAGTGGGGAACAACAATGGCTTCGACCTAGGTTAGTACCCTTCTCAGGGAACTGGGTCGAACCTATTTTACTCGTGTGCGGAATTGCCCCTGGAACATTGTGTGCAGTTGTGGGAGTGTTTTGATTGCATGTTCCTGCATGGCAGGGGGTTGGACTTGATGGCCTTTGTGGTCTCTACCAACTCTATGATTCTATGGTTCTATGGTTCTATGATTCTATGACTCTATGATTCTATGATCTTCAGGTATTGATTCTGAACCTTCCATAGATAACTTATTAGTGGGATGGCTATTGCATCTGCAAGATGGAATGCTAAACTCAACAGAATATTGATGAGAATCACTAGAATATCTCATGGGGTTTTTTTCGAGATCAGGGATAAGACAAAGTCATACTAAATTGGGATGAGCACCATGTGTGGATTCTTTCATGGAAAGAATCGTATGGACATGTGGACTATGAATAGTGGCCATATGAGTCATAAGGACAGAAACGAACACAGGCACAATATCAGGATCTGAAATGAAGGGTCCTTCAGATTCAGATTAGCCTGTACACTACCACACACACCCAACTGGGTGACCTTGGGCTAGTCACAGCTTCTCCGAGGTCTCTCAGCCCCACCTACCTCACAGGGTGTTTGTTGTGAGGGGGGAAGGGCAAGGAGATTGTAAGCCCCTTTGAGTCTCCTGCAGGAGAGAAAGGGGGGATATAAATCCAACCTCCTCCTCCTCCTCTTCTTCTTCTTCTTCTTCTTCTTCTTCTTCTTCTTCTTCTTCTTCTTCTTCTTCTTCTTCTTCTTCTTCTTCTTCTTCTTCTTCTTCTTCTTCTTCTTCCTCTTCTTCTTCTTCTTCTTCTTCTTCTTCTTCTTCTTCTTCTTCTTCCTCTTCCTCTTCCTCTTCCTCTTCCTCTTCCTGTAGATGTCAGCCTGCCCAGAGCTTAAATCCATTGTTCTTCTCATTGGAGCGCGGAAACGTCTCCCCGCTTTCATCCTTTCCGAATCTATTATTGTTTGCACAGAAAGAATCTATATCGCTCTTGCTTGCTTTCTAGCCTGCTTGCTTGCTTTTCCTAAGAGAAAACATACCAGGTGTACATTGAGCAAATCAATTTCCATGATTAAGTCAAGAATATATTTTTTTTAAAAAAAAGAAGATTATAAAGAGAACCAGTCTCCTAGCAGCAGACAGAACGGCAGCCAGCCGTTGTTCCCAAAGATCGGATCGGTCAACTGAGAATCAGATGACTAAGCTACTTGTTCATGAATGAAATATTTGTTTTTACTACTCTGAAAAAAAATTCTGGCACCGGCGAAAGGAGTTCCGAATAAAGTAAAGACGGTGAATGTGGTTTTGAAGGATTTTTTTTTCTTTGAAGGGCATCAAAGATGACTGTCTTGCATGGGAAGTTCTAATGCTCCTCAAGGAAATGTAGGGTGCACAAACTTGGGCTAATAATAGTCTTGATGAAAACACGAGCGAGGCTGATCACTGCTTTCACATAGTGTGGTTGTGGTCACAGAAAAGTCCTTTGAATGTGGAATGGAATGGAAATCATGTGTTCATAGCTAAGTGAAAAGCTGGGAAATGGTTAAATGCGGCCACGGGCAATGTTGTCTGTTCAAACTGCTAATTCCGTACGTTGGGGTTGCAAAATTGGCTATGGCAGGCGAAGAAGGGATCCTGTTGGCTCAAGCTAACAATAAAACCAACCCCTGACCCAATAAACACACAACAATAAACACACCTTGCCTGGTACCTGTTCCAATCTGCCCGTAGGGCGCAAGCAGAGGTGGGATCCAGCAGGTTCTCACAGGTTCCCGAGAGTAGGTGACTAATTATTTGTGTGTGCCGAGGGGTGGTTACTAATTGGTGATTTTGCCACGTGATTTTTGCCTTAGTTCCGCCCCTCCTCTCAGCAGCAGCGCGCAGAACTTGAAGCAGTCTTAACAGGAGGTGTACCCGTGTGCGTGGCAGCCTGAGCCTGCGTGCATTCGTTTCCCGCCCAAGGACCGGTGCAGTGGCTGCGTTCTTGACACAGCCCCACCCAGCAATGCCCCGCTCCCAGAATCCCTGGTCATGCCCCCATCGTGCCCCGCCCAGCCCCATTGGCGCTACGCCACTGTTTGAATCCCACCACCATGGAAACCTGTTACTAAAATTTTTGGATCCCACCCCTGGGCGCAAGCCTAGGTAGCCCCTGCCAGGCATCCTGACCGTTGGCTTGCTCCACCCCTACCTCTTAAGGAGGTATTATAACAGGAGAGTTCCCACAGCTCCCCCTTTCCAACAGATCACCCCCATGCGCAACCCGCCAGCTGCCTATGACGGAACAAACAGCAAACAAAACAACACCGTAACATAACAGGAAAACAGGGATGGGTGGGTGGGTCCCTTTTCAGCATCCAGGGCGAGATTGAGCTTGCCCCATGTGGACACCCCCTTTTATACAGGCACCTGCCGGCGCCTGTTGATGATGCGGCCTGGCGGCACCATGAGAACATGGAGCCAATCAGGACCCAGCCCCCGCACATGTGCAGACCAAGTTCTGAAGCTGCGTCCCTGCCCTTGCCAGGGCAGCAAAGTGGCTTGCACTGGGGCCCCCTCCATGCCACAATGGCAGGCAAGGAGATTGTAAGCCCCTTTGAGTCTCCTACAGGAGAGAAAGGGGGATATAAATCCAAACTCCTCCTCCTCCTCCTCCTCCTCCTCCTCCTCCTCCTCCTCCTCCTCCTCCTCCTCTTCTTCTTCTTCTTCTTCTTCTTCTTCTTCTTCTTCTTCTTCTTCTTCTTCTTCTTCTTCTTCTTCTTCTTCTTCTTCTTCTTCTTCTTCTTCTTCTTCTTCTTCTTCCATCTGTATTAGAGCATTTCATAGCCATGAGATTCAAAGACCTGAATTCCTGAACTCAAAGTCCAAGGCTCCAGTGGAGACATAACCTTTTCAAAACCTGTGTTAGCTGTACGTTATACTTTGAAGTCCCCGCCGCTATTAGCTGATCTTGTTTAACAAACAGCAATGTGGCTCTTACAGCACAGCATTCTTTTGTGACAAGCCAGGTGCCGATTTTCCCTCCGCACTCTTGGGGCCAAGGTCTTCCAGCCCACAGTTTTCCAGCTGATTTCAGCCATAAAAGTGGCGGGGAAATGGCAACAATATCTCTTGTGGCTTCTAGATCAAAGAGTTTTCTTTCCCAATGGAACCCCAGTGCTATCAGCTATCTGGCTGATAATATGACTCACTTTTATCTCCTCTGTATTTTATGGGCGAGGAAGTCCGTGTTATTTCTGTACAGAAAATCATTGAGGCTATTATGTAGGTCAAAGAGATTTTAATGTCATGAGCAGGGATTGTAGTCCGTTTGACTAAAAACACCATTAGATGGTGCATAATAGATTGGAATAGTTCAGGGTGATATCTGTTCATAAGATAGCAGCATCTGGAGAAGATCTTCACATGGTCAGCCAGGACGACCAGAACTGGACATCAGCTCTAGCTAATACTCCCTGGCTTGGAATATGCATTTGTCCATCTTGTGATTGGTGTGATTGGTGTTTGGAATATGCTGCCACAGGAGGTGGTGATGGCCACTAACCTGGATAGCTTTAAAAGGGGCATGGACAGATTTATGGAGGAGAAGTTGATTTATGGCTACCAATCTTGATCCTCTTTGATCTGAGATTGCAAATGCCTTAACAGTCCAGGTGCTCAGGAGCAACAGCCGAAGAAGGCCATTGCGTTCACATCCTGCACGTGAGCTCCCAAAGGCACCTGGTGGGCCACTGTGAGTAGCAGAGAGCTGGACTAGATGGACTCTGGTCTGATCCAGCTGGCTTGTTCTTATGTTCTTATGTTCTTTCAATGCACAGCTGTAATTCAAACTGAGTGGCATTTCTTCCTCAAGATATTCTGTGGTTCGGTATGTAAATGGGACTTTGTGTGGTTCTGTACACATCGCATCAACACTCAGTTTCTTCAGTCCAAGTGCTTTCCCCCCTTGCTAAGCCTCTGATTCAAGCAGCCAGCTTCCTACCTCTACTGGCGATAGAAACATCAATTTCCACAGGAAAATACTATCAAGTGAATGAATGCATATGCTCCAATACATTCTAAGAGGGAACTCTCAGGAATCTAGCATATTCCTTGCCAGGAACGCTTGTAATGACTGAGCCAACACCAAACTGAACTCTGGGACGATTGCCACTATTAAATCTGATTTAGGTGTTTATCCTAGAAGTCTTATACTTAAAAAGGTAAGTGGATCTTCAGTTTCACCCATCCTACTAGTAGCAGACATCTGGACCAGATACACCATCGATGGTTGAGATCCAACATAGGCTATTCATAGGATTCTAACTGTTTGTTTTTCAAAGTGATGTCACGTTTCTTTCCTTCATATAAGGATACGATCTTAAGAACATGTAAACATGGCTTCTATTTTCTTATCATAGATCTGGAGATGTGAAAGAAACACTGTGAGACTTTAAAAATTCGTATCCCTATATAAGGAAATCTTTTAAACAACTTCCCATTTCATCAAGCAGGATGAGACAGCTTTGGCATCAGCAACCCAAATGATTTCACCAATATTTAAATGCTTGGATGAAATTGAAAGTCACCCTGGGATGAAAATTCAACTTTGATCGCACATTTCGACCCGAATTTTGTGAGTGTATTTTTTATCGCTTTATTCCCCCTTTTTTTGAGGGAATAAAAGGTTGGGATGCAGACCTTAACAGCAGATTTTGAAACCTTAGATTTCTACATTAAGCAGAAATAGGATCAGATTCAAACTAAACTAGCAATTTCTACCTAATTCCTCTTCCCACAATAGAAGAAGAAGAAGAAGAAGAAGAGGAGGAGGAGGAGGAGGAGGAGGAGGAGGAGGAGGAGGAGGAGGAGGAGGAGGAGGAGGAGAAGGAGGAGTTTGGATTTATATCTCCCCCTTTCTCTCCTGCAGGAGACTCAAAGGGGCTTACAATCTCCTTGCCCTTCCCCCCTCACAACAAACACCCTGTGAGGTAGGTGGGGCTGAGAAAGCTCCGAGAAGCTGTGACTAGCCCAAGGTCACCCAGCTGGCGTGTGTGGGAGTGTACAGGCTAATCTGAATTCCCCAGATAAGCCTCCACAGCTCAGGCGGCAGAGCGGAGAATCAAACACGGTTCCTCCAGATTAGATACACGAGCTCTTAACCTCCTATGCCACTGCTGCTCCTAATTGGCAGCCTAATTGGAGGGGGGAGGTGAATCTGCCAGTGGGAGTGGTGTGGAACTGTGCCAGTGGATTTGCCCTCCTCGGGGCACTTGCACTGGCAGAGGGTGAATCCCCGCCTCCCTGTTCCCTCGCTGCTGCCAATGTAGCAGGGCGTCCGGGGGCGTGGCCAGGGGGAGGAGCTGACATTAGTTGGCTTCCTGATAACCATCAGCCCCACTGTGCCAGCAGCCAGGGCTTCAGACTTGCGCCATCAAAAAGGTGGCATGAGTCTATTAAGTCTAGCAGGGGGCTTCCTGGCAGCAGGGAGGATTTTTTGAAGTTTAAGCCTGGGGATCCTCCTTGGGGGCAGCAAGCCAGTATGGCCACGGTACCATGGCTAGGTGTCTGGCCCATTGGATGGGACTGCTCAATCCTCTCAGTACCTCTCAGGTTCCTTTTATCTCCATGAGCAGCATTCCATGGAGATCAGTGGGGTGCAGTGGGTGAGGGAAGGCAGGAAAGATCCATCCTGTCTTTGGAAAACTTTGTTTGGATTCAACCCACAGCAAGTGGTCTCTACGCAAGCTGGCCTGGAGAATGAAAACTCTCATGGAAACAAGCCTCCGGTGGACATCATGACTTGCCCTAGATGGCCCAGGCTAGCCTGATTAGCGCAGAAGCTAAGCAGGGTCGATCCTGGTTAGTATTTGGATGGGAGACCACCAAGGAACGGCAGGGTCGTGATTCAAAAGAAAAGCAATTCTGAGATTGACAAAGAGTAATGAAAATGAAGAGGAAAATAGAAATGAAAATAAATAGGAAAAGGAAATATGACAGTCTGTGGCCAATGCCGCACAAGTCACCAAAAACATTTGCAGAACGTTTGCAAAATGTTTTTGATCCCTCCCACCTCGTTTGTCCCCACTCACTCCCTTAAAACAAATCCTGGTCACTATTTTGTGTTTTTTCTGGATTTTAAAAAAGATCTCTGGGAATCGATGCTTCGATGCTTCAGTGCCTCATGCTGCGATTCCCCATAGCTTGTGTAATCCAAGTTTTGAAGATTTTACCCCTGAAAATAAAATTAAAAAAATAGAAATGATGAAAATAAACACGCACGGAGCAGCTCAGTGACCCTGTGCTAAGAGGTCAGGAGCAGAGCAAGGAACAACAGAACCATTAGTTAATAACACCTTGCAAGTGGAAAACCAGCAGAGCACTGGAAGGGATAGTCTAGAATTTTTCTCCCTGACGTGCTTGTTTAGACAAAAAAATACCAAGGCGTTTTTTTCATGGTGGAATGATTATATTATGATACTTCCACGTGTAGTCGGCTGTGGTGCAGCCACTCCACCACCTCCAACTTGAATCATCCAATGTGTGTATACCTGGCCTCGAAGAGCCACAGGGGGGAGGCAGCATTTTTTTAGAAGACAGCAGCCACAGGAAACAAATTCAGCAACTCTTCCTCCCTCCTCCATAGGTGTTAAGTTGTCCCCTCCCAGTTCCATTTTCTAGCAACTGAGGTGTAAACCCAGTTCTTTCGGCCACTTGGTTCTTCATTATCAGGCCAAGTTTGACCTTGATTTTTGTTTTCTCATGAAAAGGCTGTTCTACTAGAACCTTTCGAGACCGAGTAAAAGGAAAGAATTCATACTTATCAGCACAGGAACGGAAATCACACTAAGTCAAAGAATACTGAAGTATTTTCAGAAACCACAAGAACAAGTAAGAGAGTTCGTTTCTTTCCTGGGGCCTCCCGTCAAGGCCGCCACAAGAGAAGTTTCGCCTACAGCTGGCTTCAGGTGCTGAGAGAACATCTCAACTCTGCTGTCCTCAGCTGACCTAAGCTAGAGAAGGCAAATGTGCAGTGCTGGGCTTTCTCCCAAAGAAGAACGCTCCAAACAAAAGCAAGGGGCAGAGGGGTTCAGGTAGAGTTGCCAACCTCCAGATAGGGCATAGAGAGTTCTTAAGAAGAAGAAGAAGAAGAAGAAGAAGAAGAAGAAGAAGAAGAAGAAGAAGAAGAAGAAGAAGAAGAAGAAGAAGAAGGAGGAGGAGGAGGAGGAGGAGGAGGAGGAGGAGGAGGAGGAGGAGGAGGAGGAGGAGGAGGAGCTTGGATTTAACTTTTTTCAACCACAAGGAGTCTCAAAGTGGCTTACAAACTCCTTTCCTTCCTTTCCCCACAACGAGCACCTTGTGAGGTCGTTGGGGCTGAGAGAGTTGACTAGCCCAAGGTCACTCAGCAGGCTTCATATGTTGGAGTGGGGGAACAAATCCACTTCACCAGATAAGAGTCCTCTACTCACATGGAGAAGTGGGGAATCAAACCCGGTTCTCCCAATCAGAGTGCACCGCTCTTAACCACTACACCAAACTGGCTCTCTGATGTACAACTGATCTGACTGCTGATGATCCGTTCTCTTGGGGAAAAAACGGCTGATTTGGCATTTTTCTCCACTGAGGTCCCTTGCCTCTTCAAATCCCCCTCTGTCCCTTCGAGCAGTGCCGTGGCTGGCAACATACTGGGGGCTGATAACGCAGTGCCGCTTGGAGGGATGGAGGAAAGTTTAGGTGCATTTTAAACTGCAGCTGGCTTTCCTCTGAAGCTCCCTCCAAGCAGCACCACTGCTGGTAACACGCTGGGGCATGGGGAGTTGACTGAGGGCTGGGAACAGGGGGGCCCCCCACTGAGGTCAAGCCCCAGGTGCCATTTTGTGACAGTACAGCACTGCATCACTAAACTGAATCCTCAGTTGTCCTGCATCTTGTGGGAAATGAAAGGGTCATTCAGGAATTGACTGTTGTAGGTCTTCCAAGTTGGGTGGCTGTGATCTGGTAGCTTTTGCTCCTAGCATTTCACCTGCATCTGTGCAGGTGAGACATTAGGAGCAAAAACTCCCAGGTCATGGTCACACCGCCCAAAAAACCCACAACAGCCAGTTGATTCCAGCTGTGAAAGCTTTTGACAATACATTGTTCGGGAATATTGGCCACGGTGCGATCAAACCGACCGTATGTGTAAGTGGAAAGTCAGAAAGTCCAACATGGTCAGATTTCACTTGCGAAGAGAAAGGACTTTATTTTTTAAAGGATTTTTTATTATTATTGAAACTTGAAAAGCTTACAAATGAAGAGAAAGACAAAGAAACACATAAAAATACATTTAACAAGTGGGAAAGGAAGGGCTCCCAATTTCATCTGTACCAAGTATCAACACGCTTAAAAATTACTACTTGCTCTCTAAATACATCTATAAAATTGAGTCTTAATTAGTATTATTAATAAGCTTCACACTTCTATTATATCTATTTTCTTAATCTTTTGTTCCCTCAAATCCACCAATCATTAACTCGTTTCTTTTCCCCCGTTTAACACAAAAAGTCTACCAGGAGTTTCTAGTTATCTAAAAGAGAAAGGAATTCATTGAAAGGGAGTTGAAATGAAGAGTCAAGAAGGTCAGATTTCTTTTGGATGGCTGTTGAGTTTTCCTATGTAAAAACTCTGAAACCATCGACAAAATGTGTGGAATGCATCAGGAAAGGTACAAACGAGTTCACGAGGATCCCACAGTGGTGTAGGAACAAAATCGAGGAAGCTACAGAGGGCAAAAAGACGTTGACAGAAGAAGCATTAAGTCGACAGCAAAGCCAAAGAAGAAAAGAAGCTAAAGAGTATATTTGCTAAAAATATAGATACCAGACATCAGAAGGAAGAAATGAAGCCTTGAAGAAGAGAATGGTAGGCTATAGTACTGCAGTCAAAGCTCTGCTCATGATCTGAGTTCAATCCTGAAGTTGGGTTCAGGTATCCGGCTCAAGATTGACTCATATTGTTTCCCCACTTACCTCGACCACCCTTTGCTGAGCGCTACTCCCAGAGTGCGTCATTTCTGGTGTGCTCCCGGGCTTCCCCATGACCCTGCGGGGTCATCAAAAGGCGCCGTTTTGAGGAGCGCCAGGAATGACACGCGCTGAGGGGGCGCGACAGCGGCTGCGTCGGGGCAGCTGCGTTGTCGCCGCCCCTGTAGTGGGGAGTGCCGGGGGACCCCGCGCTACTTGGGGAGAGTAGCCCGCAGCAGCAGGTAAGTGGGGAAACGACCTCAGTCTTCCATCCTAACGAGGTTGGTAAAATGAGTACCCAGCTTTCTAAGGGTAAATTGTAGATAACTGGGGAAGACAATGGCAAACCAGCCCATAAACAAAGTCTACCCAGTAAATGTGATGTGGCATCACCCCATGGGTTGACCCAGTGTTTGCACAGGGGGGTTACTTTTTGCTTTTACCCCAGTGATATCTAACTTAAGTCTCATATTTATCTTTTAGCATAGCTATAGAGCCAGGTATAGGGATTACTCCCAGGTGTATACCTGACTCTCAGACAGGTATAGCGATGACTCCCAGGTGTTAATGGTGGAAATCTAAGCAGATTGTGGAGAACTCCAAAAGAGCCTCTCAAAGAAAGTTCAGCCCAAACAATGGTTTTTAAAAGGGACTCACCGAAGACATTTTGATGCTGGAAATAAAAATCTTTTCAGAAGCAAAGATTGGAAAAACAATGCGGAATTCCATGGAGGAAACGTTTTATTTCCTGCCTCAAAATGTTTTTAAAGGTTTGCTTGGAAAGGGTCTCAGATTTACATGTGTTTGAGACCTAAGCGTGAAGGAATAACACTTCGGATTAAAAACAGCTGAACTCCAGAATGTTAAATATCATTTATGTGACAACGCAATTTGGGAGTAGATCACATTTGATAGAACATTTGGCTACGCCATGGATATCAGAGGCTATGATCAAGGAAAATGGACTTCGAAATTCCTCTTGAGGATTTGAGATGCCCTCTAATTCAAATACAAACTGCACAGATGACGGTGCTCCAGATTTTCAAACCAAGCTGTCAAGGGCTCATTCCGCACATGCAGAATAATGCACTTTCAAACTGCTTTCAGTGCTCTTTGAAGCTGTGCGGAATGGCAAAATCCACTTGCAAACAGTTGTGAAAGTGGTTTGAAAACGCATTATTTTGCATGTGCAGAAGGGGCCATAGAGACCCACAGCTCTGAACTCTTCTAGAAGCAACAGCTCCTTTTACAATGTTTCCATTTTCTAACTCTTCAAAAGTGGGATTCTGTTGAGCCATACAAATCCCAACATCTATGAAAGATACCTGTTTTACCAGCTAATATGATATTTCGGTGACTTGGGAAGCTCAAGTTAAAATCCAGGGAAGAGCTGAGAGGAGGAGGATGAAGCTTTAAGTAGATTTCTGATAGATAAAACAGTTCTTACAGCTTACTCTCGGCAAGGTACTGAGTCCTTTCTCTGATCTTAGCAGCATAAACAGCACTCTGAGTCTTAAGGAAGTCTCTTTGCAGACTTTGCAGACTTAAGCTGATATTTGGCATCAAAGCTAACATGTGTATTGTTAATTACGTAGTTCCTGGTATATACGTAGTTCCTGGTATAGCGGTGACCATTTTGGTCCTAGAGCAGAGGTGGGATCCAGCAGGTTCTCACCAGTTCCCGAGAGTGGGTTACTAATTATTTGTGTGTGCCAAGAGGGGGTTACTAATTAGGTCTGCTTTTCCGTTAGAAATTCGTGGAGTCCAAAAATCATCAAGTCCTGTTGTTTCCTATGTGGCTGGTTAGCGAAGGTCGAAAACGGGATAATTCTCCCTGTTGGGCTGTTTTAAAAACATGTTTTAGAAATATGGTCAAGTTCCTTGTTTAAGGAAAGTATCCTTCTTTTGATTTCTAGAAACAAAGCTAAGTATTTGAAAGTATTAAGTATTTGACAGGCAGGCAATTATAGGAGAAGTAGTTGTTTCTGTTGGCAGTAGACGATAGGACTTGCTATAATGAGTTTAGAATTATGGACAGAAAGATACCAGCTGGAAATTAGGAACTTTTTTTTACAGTAAGAGTTTTTTACAGTAACAGAGAAATTATTAATGCCCCGCCCCCGGAATACCCAACCATGCTCCCGTGGGTACTTAGCCCCATTGGTAGCTATGCCACTGTTTGAATCCCACCACCATGGGAACCTGTTACTAAAATTTTTGGATCCCACCACTGTCCTAGAGATACCAACAGAGAACCTTCCACTGCAAAGGGATGATCAGTGTGGGTCTGGAAACTGGAGGAGATACTCAGAGGCAGAATCTATGACCGGATATAGCCCAAGGGGGCAATTTATGCAGGTGTTTATTACATCAGTGGACTGAAAGATGGTGTGAACATGGGGCCTAGGCCCTTTCTGCACAGGTACTCCAAAATATTTTGGGGCAGGAAATAAAAATTTTCCTTTAAGGAATTTTGCATGGTTTTTTCCCCCCCTTAAAGTGTTTTATTTGCAGCCTCAAAGCATTTTAAATGCATCTTCTTTTCTAGTGATTCTTTTGACTGAAACGTAAAAAAGAAAAGGCTTTGGACTCAAGGCAGCTTTTTAAACATTTCTGTTTCGCTCCTCTCACTGCAAAAGCCCTGCGAGGTAGGCTGATGAGGAAATTACTGATGGGGAAATTACATCCTCACAGTCTAACCAGCCTTATAGAGGTGGTTGTTATCAGGATAATTTGGAGGAGGAGAGAACAATATTGTAAGTTGTTGTGGTTTTTCCGGGTTTTATGGCCGTGTTCCAGTAGCATTTTTGCCTGACATTTTGCCTGCATCTGTGACTGGCATCTTCAAAGGATCCTGTGAAGATGCCAATATGCTCTGCAGGCAAAATATCAGGAGAACTACTGCTGTAGAAAAAACTCAACAGCATCTCCTCCTGTCTGATACCTAAGGCTGGATTGAGAATGGTATAACATCCCTGTGATTCCGGCCATGAAAGCCTCTCTGACAATACAATATTATAAGTTGTTTTAGATTCTCAATGGAGAGACAAGTGGGGTATCTATGACCATGTATGCATGCAGAACTTACTTTAAGGTTCTTTGTTCTCCAGTGGGGTCTCCCCAGAGATGGGATCCAGCAGGTTCTCACCAGTTCCCGAGAGTGGGTTACTAATTATTTGTGTGTGCCGAGAGGGGGTTACTAATTGGGTCTGCTTTTCCGTTAGAAATTCCATTAGGTTCAATAGTAATAAAGTCCTGTTGTTTCCTATGTGGCTGGTTAGCAAAGGTACAAAACGGGATAATTCTCCCTGTTGGGCTGTTTTAAAAAACATGTTTTAGAAATATGGTAAAGTTCCTTGTTTAAGGAAAGTATCCTTCTTTTGATTTCTAGAAACAAAATTAAGTATTTGAAAGTATGAAGTATTTGACAGGCAGTCAATTAGAGGAGAAGTAGCTGTTTCTGTTGGCAGTAGACGATAGGACTTGCTATAATGAGTTTGAATTATGGACAGAAAGATACCAGCTGGAAATTAGGAACTTTTTTTTACAGTAAGAGTTTTTTACAGTAACAGAGAAATTATTAATGCCCCGCCCCCGGAATGCCCAACCACGCCCCGGTCGTGCCCTGCCCAGCCCCATTGGCGCTACGCCACTGTTTAAATCCCACCACCACGGGAACCTGTTACTAAAATTTTTGGATCCCACCACTGGGTCTCCCCACATATTTTAGCTCATACATAAGGAAGTGCCTCATTGATTCCTCCAGGCCTAGCCACCATTTTGCCTCCCCCCTGCTTCTGGGTCATATCTGCAACCACCATTTCAGAAGACTGCGTGCCACTTTTTGGGGAGGGGATGTTTCCATGTTCTATCACTCTTGCAATATACCTAAAGAGTTAAATTCAAAAGAAGCCCCATTGATATCCCAGAAATGCTGACTGAAGAGTAGATGGAACTGCTCCATTGTGGGCAAGGGAAGACAAAAGGGAACAGAAAACTTGAAACAAGCAAAACAGACACTGGTCTACTTTGCCTTTCCTGCACAGGCAGGGGGGAAAGTCACACTTTACCCACTTTCAGAACCGTGGGGATTCTCTGATCTGCAACACAGTGAGTTCAGGAAGGGTGAAAACATGTACACAACCAAGAATCTGACCTGAAGGGAATGTATGCTCACTGTGGGGCAGACCACAAGTGCATAAAGGGTGTGTATCTTAGGTCGATTCCCCACTTCAAAAAATACAGAGATACGCACCGGTTTGGTTTGCTGCAGGGCCTTTTGTGCGTGGTTTCACAGTCCCCACTGCAGCTTCTGCCCCAGCCACGCAGCAGCCACGCAGGACTCCTCACAAACGTGCAGCAGGTGCAGAGAGGTGCTCTGCTCTGCCTCTCGCGGGTCGGCTGCAGCGGATTTGAGGGGGCACAAAAAGACAATTTCCAAAAAGGGACCAAAAATTCCTCCATTTGATCGAAAGAAGGAGCTAGACACTTATTGTGCAGGGAAGGGAAGAGAACCAACCCCCCCCCCCCCCAACAAGAGGGAGCCGATGGAGCAGTCCGTGAAGCCAGGGGGAAGGGACGCTGGTTGCAAACTGGTTTCCCCTCCTTCCCTTCGCCTATTTCCTTCCACCGGGGCAATATTCTACCCCCTTCTCTCCCCCCCTTCCCTCCCCACGACATCAAAAAGAGCCCGGACTTCCCCTTAATTGCTCCGCGACTCCTCTGGTGCAGAGGTTTCCCAAAAGGTGCTCTTCCAACCAGGATCCTAAATGACGCACACTGAGGGGGTGGGAGAGTGGCAAAATCGGGGTGGCTGCATTGTTGCCACTGAGGTAGTGGGGAGTGCTGCAGGACCCCGGGCTATTTCCCGTAAATAGCCCACATCAAATGGTGAGTGGGGAAACGACCTTAATTAACTGATGTACGCAGAGTCACTTGATCTACATGCTTTACTTCAATGTCTGATACTTTGGATTTTGAGGAAGGGGGTTTGCTTTCAGTATGCATCTGATTGCGATTAAAATCATCCAGTCAGTGCATAAAGTGTCAATCAACAGCAGCTTTTCCACTCTTGATTTAGCAGGGATTGGACACATGGCCAAGAAAGACTTTCCCATATCCAGCGATTTTATTTTTAACTTAATGGCAAGAGCCGTTTTGTTTAATAGCAAGCACGCTTCACACTTGTCTGTTTAAATAGCTCTCAATACACAAATATTTTCCCAGAGCGTCAGTGTAATTAATGTATAAATAAGCCGCATCTCTCCTAAGTGGCTGACATATGTTTATGAAATATTTGCCAGCACGATACTACGAAACCTCGCTTTGATGCGAGTTGAGCAGGGCCACCATTCCGAAATCTCTTTCTTGCTGACAAAATGCCACTAAGACATTCAGAAAAAGGAGTAAAATGAACCTGATGAAAAGATCTCCAGATGTACATGCCATCTGGTATGGGGGCAACGCATTCAAAACCAGGGAATTTTGCTTGCAGAGACCCAGTGCATTAGATAAATTGAATGGTTATAAAAGAATTCCTGCCAGCCACAAAACCTTGACAGAGGACAGCCAAAGAGAAAAACATAAATTCTACTTTGTTATTCGAGCTGTAGCAAGCAGGTCACCATAGGGAGGCACAGTGTCTTGAACAGCTGCATGATGGGAAGCAAAAGGGTTTAGGGATGTCAACGTTCAGGTATTTTCTAGGGATCCCCTGGAATGATATCATAGGCCCCTTCCGCACATGCAGAATAATGCACTTTCAATCCACTTTCAATGCACTTTGCAGCTGTGCGGAATGCAAAATCAAGTTGCAAACAATTGTGAAAGTGGATTGAAAGTGCATTATTCTGCATGTGTGGAAGGGGTCGTAGAAACATAGTTGGAAGAGACCCCAAGGGCGATCAAGTCCAATGCCCTGGATGCAGGAACACACAATCAAAGGACTCCTGTCAAATGGCCATCCAGCCTCTCTTTAAAAACCTCCAAAGAAGGAGACTGCACCACACTCCGAGGTTGTGCATTCCACTGTCAAACAGCCCTTATTATCAGGAAGTTTTTCCTGCTATCCAGGTGGAATCTCTTGTCCTTCACCTTGAACCCATGACTCCTGGCCCTAGTCCCTACAGCCGCAGAAAACAAGCTTGCTCCCTCACCAACATGACATCCTTTCAAATATCTAAACTTTTTAACCATCTCCTCACCAAACTAAACATTCTCAGCTCCCCCTCTCCTTGTAGGACACAGATTTCAGACCTTTTACCATTTTGGTTGCCCTCCTCTGGACCTGTTCCAGCTTGTCAATATCCTTCTTGAATAGCTCTCAATAACAAATATCTGATTGCCAGATTGTAGAGATCCATTCCCCTGGGGAAAATGGCTGGTTTGGATAGTGGACTCTATTGTATTATGCCCTGCTGAGGCCCCTCCTCTAACCCCGCCCTCCTCAGGCTCCACCTCCAAATCTCCAAGAATGTCCCAACCTAGAACTGGCAACCATCGAAAGAATTCAACTGAGAAACAGCTGCTCCAGTTGAATTTCTTCCTAGCAAGAAAGGGCTGGTGTTGCATAGTGGTCACAGTATTGGGCGAGGACCTAGGTCAGTGTTGGTGAACCTATGGCACTCCAGATGTTCATGGACTACAATTCCCATCAGCCTCTGTCAGCATGGCCAATTGGGAATTGTAGTCCATGAACATCTGGAGTGCCATAGGTTCACCAACACTGACCTAGATCAACCATGGAAGTCTGCCAGGTGACTTCAGGCCCATCACAATCTCTTTGCTTACTTGACATTCACAAGGTTGTTCCGTGGAGGTGTGGAAAACAAGGTGAAAAACAGTCGGAGCAATGGATACCCCCCCTCCTCACCACCAACCATATCACTGGCACTAGGAGAGTCTTCATCTTCAGGACAATCTTCCCACAAAGTGGCGAAGTCCCCAAAGAAACCGAAATGCCTTTTTTTTTTTCATTTTGAAGGTCACCACTTTTGGCGCCTGAGTCATGTGCTATAAATATTTCCTTATGAGCTAGCTGAAGAGATGCCCCAAGGAATTGCTCTAGTCAATACTCAGAGTGTCTCATCACCCATCAGAACTTCAAAAGCAACCACCTCTGATATGCATTGATCTTCTGTTTAGCAACCACTCATGAAAAAAAGGAAGGAGAAAGTTGAGAGAAAATGTTCAGTGTGTGCCCGAGTGTGAGAAAGGTTTCTCTTCCTCATTTCAGGTGGTGGGTTTGGGAAAGAAGCCTCTTCTATTACCTGTCCAGATCCACCATATCCTCTGCCTCATTCCTTTCCATATCCACCCAGGAGGTCGAGAAGATAACCTTGTTTCTGGCTCCTTCCACACATGCAGAGTTACGCAGTTCCAATCCACTTGCAATGCACTTTGCAGCTGGATTTTATTGTGCAAAATAGCAAAATCCATTTGCAAACAGTTTGCAAACATAGACTGAATACTGCTTCATTCACAAGGTTAGAACTATGGGCATCCCAAGGACTGAATAGGGACATAGGATTCTTAGCTCTTTACGTATGCTAATTTTCTGGCCCTAAGCAGTGTTTCCCATCTCTATCTATCTATCTATCTATCTATCTATCTATCTATCTATCTATCTATCTATCTATCTATCTATCTATCTATCTATCTATCTATCTATCTATCTATCTATCTATCTATCTATCTATCTATCTATCTATCTATCTATCTATCTATCATCTATCATCTATCATCTATCATCTATCATCTGTCTGTCTGTCTGTCTGTCTGTCTGTCTGTCTATCTATCTATCTATCTATCATGTTGAAGATTTACATACAATCTTATGCAGAGTTACACCAACCTAAACCCACGTAAATGAATGGGCTTACACTGGAGTAAGGCTCCTTAGGACTGTCCTGTTAGAGCAGAAAACAGCATTTGTAAACTCAGAAACATAAATTAACACACTACAGTTGAATTTAATAATGATATTAATATCACTGATGACAGCACCAACCATAATAAAAAATATCTATCTATCTATCTATCTATCTATCTATCTATCTATCTATCTATCTATCTATCTATCTATCTATCTATCTATCTATCTATCTATCTATCTATCTATCTATCTATCTATCTATCTATCTATCTATCATCTACCTACCTACCTACCTACCTACCTACCTACCTACCTACCTACCTACCTACCTACCTACCTACCTACCTACCTACCTACCTACCTACCTATTGTCTGTCTCTCTGTCTCTCTGTCCTTCAAAAAGCCTTCAAATCCAGCCAGATTATTTCTAAGGGTCCCACATCCCGCCCCCCTATTTTGGACTGATGGGGGGGGCGGGAATTGCTTAAAACTGTCCCCTACAACTTGCAGAAATCTATATGAGAGCCAAACCATTGATTCTAAAGACACACGTTTTTGTACACTGAGAAAATATAGTCCTCGAGTGGGGAGCTCGGGAGGACAGGATGACCTTCCCTGGGTCTTTTATTTCAAATCCCTTTGCAAACATCATCAAATAAGAAATGCTGATGCAGGGAGTCTCTGCTGCTGCTGGGGGCGCATCTTTCAGCTACATTGCATAAGGCACTAAGGACATGCACATGTATGATGACACAGTGGTGAATTTACTGCAATAAGCCAAAAAAAAAATAGGCTTGGATGATTTCCACCATTTTCATGTTGTAGTTTTAGACACAATTTTTGGACACAATTTTGTCCTCGAGCAGCACAGTACTTGCCGTTCCTTTGAAGGAGGAAGGATTTGAGACATGTATGAGAAATAACCCTTTTCAGGAATTGTGTTTTTTTGTGCTCTGTTCCCATGTACCATGAGAGCAAGATTTGAGACATACAAATAACCCTTTTCAGGAATTGTATTTTAGTACTTTGTCCCCATGTATCATGAGAGCAAATGGCACAAACTTATCTCAGTTCATGTGATAGTCATTTTGTCGGAAAAGGGAAAAAAATGTGCATTTTGTAGCCAGGCTCAGTTTCAGGTTTGGGGAAACCATGCAGAGTGCTCCTGGCATCCCGCTGTTAGGTCTCTGATCCTTAGAAAATAAACAGACTCTGGATTCATGGTCAGTGACATTTATCGAAAGGCAACAAAGCACCCAGCTTGAGAAAGCCAGTTCTGCTAGACCTGGCTTTTCTAAGCCCCTTTATTCCCCCCCCCCTCCTGCTTTCCCAGAGAATGTGTGAAAAGAGTTGTTGAAAGATACAGCCACTTGGCTTGTTTACCCCCACAGGCCAATGGACACATCCTGTTTTCCCTCGGGAAACACTCTGCAGGTCAAAACATGAAAAAACACCAAAAACACCCCCAAAAAGCCTGAATAGCTTGCATTCGGATTCTTTCATATTTGGGCAAGACATATTTGGTCAATTTCTGCCCAAATATGCCCGAATTTGCCCAGATTCGGGCTGAATCCAGTATTTGTTTCATCCAAATCTCCAAGCCTACCACCAATCACTGTCTTTCTTGGCCAGACCTTCCTCTTAGAGTTGTTATGTAGAAAAAAGGAGGGGCTCTATACATGCTTCCTACAACTCTTTAAAAAGAGCTTGGGGAAAATGGACAGATAAGAATGGCAGAATGCATTGCACATGCAATAGCATGCGGAATTTATTAGTACGGTTGTTGGCATTGCATGTGCAATAGAATGAGGAATTTAATAGCATTGCAGTTGATATTTTACATGCAATAGCACAAGGAATTTAATAGCATGGTAATTGGCATTGCACACACAATAGCATGAGGAATTTAATAGTACGATTGTTGGCACTGCATGTGCAATAGAATGAGGAATTTAACAGCATGATAGTTGGTATTTTACATGCAATAGCACAAGGAATTTAATAGCACAATAATTGGCATTGCATATAAAATAGCATGAGGAATTTAATAGTATGGTTGTTGGCATTGCAGTGCAATAGATTTAATAGCATGGCAGTTGGTATTTTACATGCAATAGCACAAGGAATTTAATAGCATGGCAGTTGGCATTTCACATACAATAGCATGAGGAATTTAATAGTACGGTTGTTGGCCTTGCATGTACAATAGCATGAGGAATTTAATAGCATGGTAGTTGGTATTGCACATGCGACGCTACCATGTCATGGTGTTTTATAACTTTAGGAAGCTGAGATCCGGTTCTCATTCATCTTTCTTTTCAGCATCTGCCATTTCATAATGGGTATGCGTCCAAATCAAAATAACCAAAAGATGCCACTAAGATTCTTTTAAAAAAAATAATAATAATGCCTTTCATATAATTGCAACGATTCAATTTTATTCTGGTTGAAAATATCTTTATCAGCCTAGGTATTTTTTATGGCTGTCTGCAAAATACCACTGCTTCCACCAACAGACCCAGCTGTCTACCCAGGAGAGGCCTTAAAACCTCTGGGAACGGAGGATGTGCAAAGTCAGCATTCGGAAGATTGCTGATGCGGTGGCTCATGCATGTGGAAAAGCGCGGCTTGTGGACTGACGAGAAAGGCAGGAGGTCGATAGCATGAATGTGAACCAGAGGACGATTGAATGGAGGGAGGGAAGAAATTCAACGTGCAAACGCCCTAAAATGTGAGAGCAGACAGCTGAAACACAGCGTCAGGCTCTGATTAGATATATTAGGCAAATTAGTGTGCCTTTGCTTCGAGGCTGAAGGGTCTGGAGCCTCTCTGGCTTCCATATGTTTGAGAAGAAAGACAAATGAAAGAACTCAGAAAATACTCTCTTCTGAATTGGCTCTGGGGCCTCCACCGCAAAGTCTCAATATAAGAGAAGAAGAGAAGAGTTTGGATTTATACCCCACCTTTCTTTCCTGTAAGGAGACTCAAGGTGGCCTACAAGCTCCTTTCCCTTCCTCTACCCACCACAAACACCTTGTGAGGTCGGTGGGACTGAGAGAGTTCTGAAGAACTGTGACTAGCCCCAGGTCACCCAGCAGGAATGTAGGAGTGCGGAAACACATCTGGTTCACCAGGAAAGCCTCTGCCACTCGGGCGGAGTTTGGGATCAAACCTGGTTCTCCAGATTAGAATCCATCTGCTCTTAACCACTATACCATGGTGGCTCTTTGCTGTTTAATGTCACTGGAATTAGACAAACATATATTTGCACATTCATTAACAGTGACTAACAGGGTTACATTCATCTAAGCCCATTGACTCCAATGGATTTACAAGGGTGTAACTCCATTTAGGATTGCACTGTTAGCTAGTATTATGGTATACACATTGCAAACGAGCATCTGCTATTTAGCAACAATAAGACTAATCTATCTTGCAGGGGTGTTTGAAGGACTGCTGAGATATCATATGCAAATTTCTTTGAGCTAGAAACATATGTGCAATAAATGCTTAGTATTATCATACGAATAGCTCTGTGGCATGAACATCTGAGCAAAAGGCAACTTTCAGCAGATTTCCCAAGTGTGGAGATTTCTGGTGGAGTTGATTTCTGCCTCAAGAAAGGATCAGAAGCCCCTTCCGCACACGCAAAATAATGTGTTTTCAAACCACTTAAACAACTGTTTGCAAGTGGATTTTGCCATTCCGCACAGCTTCAAAGAGCACTGAAAGCAGCTTGAAAGTGCATTATTCTGCATGTGCGGAATGAGCCAGAGTCTCTGTTCAAACAAAGGGTTGCAACTATGGTTACCAACCTGCAGAGGCGTAGCTCCAAAGGGACAGGGGTGCACAACACACCAGGTGCGCACCCCTGTGGGGATGTGAGGGTGTGGTGAGGGTGTAGCGGGCACGGGGACGGGCACTTTTCCCCCTTGCTACGCCTCTGCCAACCTGGCTATGGCCAAGATGGGAAACTTTTGAGCAGAGCCCTTGAAAAGCAGGGCTGCCGATGCTGTGATGTGACTTCTGAGTGAAAATGCAGAATCTACGTCATACTGTCCCTGCAACACTCTAGGGATTTCTCAGACCTCTTTGGTTAAAACTATAGAGATTTTGAGAAACCATGGAGACTGGGGGGGGGGGGATTCCTAGAGCTTCTCAGAATGTATGTGACAGCCAGTGGTGGGATCCAAAAATTTTAGCAACAGGTTCCCATGGTGGTGGGATTCAAACTGTGGCGTAGCACCAATGGGGCTGAAGCCGAGGAGCTACGACAGGGGCATGGCCGAATCATTCGGCGAGGAGACGCATTCCTGGGCAAGGCTGTGGCAAGGGCGCAGCCGCTGTGTGCTTGATCCTTGGAAGGCGAAGCTTGCCGATTGCACGCAGGCACAGGCTGCCATGCACGCTGGTGCACCTCCTGCTAGACTGCTTCAAGTTCTGCGCGCTGCTGCTGAGAGGAGGGGCGTAACTAAGGCAAAAATCACGTGGCAAAATCACCAATTAGTAACCCCCTCTTGGCACACAAAAATAATTAGTAACCTACTCTCGGGAACCTGTGAGAACCTGCTGGATCCCACCTCTGGTGACAGCCTTCCACATTTTTTACCTGGAAGTGATATTGCAGCATTGCTGTAATTGTTGCACCCCTTCCCTGATTTCTTCCTGTTATTCAAATAAAAAAAAGTGGTAGTGAAGAGATGGTATTGACCCAAAAGGAGCCAAGGGAGACTTTGCCACTTGCCCCATCCCACCTGGTAAGCTGGCAGCAGCTCTAGTCACACGGGGAGGCCTGAATGGGAGTTATAGGGGAAAAAAAGAGGTGATTCCTGCTCCAAAGTCCTCTTACATTATTTTGCAACTGCTCCTGGCATTTTTTTTCCAGATCAAATAGAACTGGGTAATCTGAATTTCCCCCTCCCCCAGTCAATTATCATCTAGACCTGTGCTGGTATGAACTGGTCTGGAGGACAGAGGGTCTGAGAGTCCTCTGCAAAAATACGACTCCCCCTTTTCCTGGTCCCAGATATTAAAGATCAGCGCTTTCCTGTATGTCAAGAGGCAATGAAAAAAAAATGTCGACTGTTTTCCTTTATAGTAACCTTTGCTGATTAATCAATGCTGTGACTCTGAAGTTGGTTCCAGAGGGGAAATAATTGCTGCCCTTTCATGGACGTGATATGGATATAGAATATGAGACCCCACAGATATTAGGTAGACAGGAAGGCTGTTCTGAAGGAAGGGCTGGCCAGCAAAAGCGAACCCAGATCAAAGAGATCCAGCATGCCCGAGGCGGTGACAGACAGAAAGTCCATTAGGATGGGCAAGAGAGAAATAAAGGCTGAGGATGGAGGGAAGGGAAGGGTAGAAGGAAGGAAGGAAGGAATGATAACATCTGTTAGTTTAATTAAGTTTTGCTAGAAGAAGCATAGGCCATGATCCAGCCCAAAGAAAGCTGCTATAACAGCCTTATTCAAAGGGCTCGGGTGGTCAGGGACAGGGCTGTCGCTGTGCTGCCTTGCCTTCTGAAAGCTTCCTGGCAATGCAGCGAGGCAGCAAGGCTGTGGAAAATCCTAGCCACTGGGTAGGGCTTTGGCTGAGCAAGACTTCTGATTGACTGTTGGAGACTGGATGGGCTGTACAGATGTTTTTAAATGTTGCTTTGGTAGCAGCTGCCGCCACAGCACAAGAATCTATACTGTATTGTCGAAGGCTTTCACGGCCGGAATCACTTGGGTGCTGTGTGGTTTCCGGGCTGCATGGCCGTGTTCTAGCAGCATTCTCTCCTGACTTTTCGCCTGCATCTGTGGCTGGCATCTTCAGAGGATCCTCTGAAGATGCCAGCCATAGTTGCAGGCGAAATGTCAGGAGAGAATGCTGCTAGAACACGGCCATACAGCCCGGAAACCACACAGCACCCAAATCTATACTGTGTTAGTGAAGTTAAGTTGTGGCCACTACTTTGCAGCTGGCGGCAGCCATTTTGATGTTTCTGGCAGCCATTTTGAGGTTGCACCAACCATACTGTGTCAATTCAAAATGTGCTCGTAGGCTCAAAAAGATTGGGGACGGACCTAAGAGCTGTATAGAGTAATGATGGGTGACAGTGGCTTGTGGGAGGGAGGAGATGTCGAGGCCAGTCAACAGTCCAGGGAAACCCCATAGAACCGCATTTAAAAGGAAGTCCCATAGCAAAGCAGTGTTTCTTCCCTACTTCCCTGGTCACTTCCCTCCACCAAATATATTTGCTTTTCATGCTAATGCTTCCTTTTCGTGATCCACACATGAGACCACTTGACAAGTTATTTTGTATTCCTCCCTGAATGGCTTGATTTGGGCATGAAATAATGGCCACTATTGTGGAAAACAGAAAGGCTCAGGGTCTGTGACTGGCAAATCTTTTTAAAAAGTCATTGTGATCCTAATAGTAATCAGGACAGACGTCACAAGTCGGTGAGTCAGCAAGTCAAATGATGGGGAAAGCGTCAGGAGTCACGGAAACAAATACAATGGTTTCTTATGAGGTATAGTCAAGAGACTCTGATTCTTTTCTCTGATATAATGACAGTCAGGATCCAGTGCAAAATCTTTACATATATGCATAGATGTCCTTTAAATTAATTGACTCTGGCACGCAAGCTCACATACTCCTGATTAATTTAAGAGTCAGCCTCAAACCCTAAAGTTCCAGGTGTAAATCCTGGATCCCAGGAAAAAAGTTTATGCCACACAGTCTGCACAGCTGGACAGCATGGAAGAAACAGTTCAAGTATTTGCAACAAACTGCCGACATGCCACAAACCGAAATGGCGTCGTCTATAATGCTGGCATCGTTTTCCCCCAGAAAGAAAAATATGAGCAGACATAGATGTTTACTTGCAGACATTTTGCAAGCAGGAGGGGGGCTCGGGAGAGGGAAGTATCTTTCATATTTATGAAATCTACTTGGCCTTTGTCCTAATAGGCCCCGGTTTGCCCATCATTTGACTTGTAAAAGCAGCGCATAACTAATCAAAACGGGAACATTCAGCCGTCTGCTGTCGAGACCGTTGCTCATCTCCTGCAGCAGGCTATGGATCATTCCCAAAGTTTTTACGGCACATCTGAGCTTAATGCTTCCTTTGCAGAAGGCGAAACCACGGAGGATGTGTGCCAGCTAGGTCAAGAGCACATACGGGAAAGACTAGGGAAGAGAAAAAGTAAAGGCAGACAAACGCCACTTGTTTGGTGAGGCCACTGTGGGCCTGCCTGCCAATCTTTTAAAAGATGCACGCACATCCAAGTTGAACCAGATTCAAAGGCAAACTAGTTCTTTCTCTTTCCAGGAGGAGCCAGCTATGCCACAAGCTGAAGGGCCGGCATTATGTGATTATCTTCCTTCTTTTTCTATTTTATGTTTGTTATGTTTTTTGACTTTTTAATGGTTTGTTCTCGTTGCTTTTATGTTTTTTATTAGTTCTACCCTCAGGGTCAAAAAGGGAGGGGTGTCATTCTGTACAAAATTTAATGTTAAATGTTTACATCTAATTGTATTTTTTTAAAATTGGATATATTGTTGTACAGAACTCTGAGGCCCCTTCCACACATGCAAAATAATGCATTTTCAAACCACTTTCACAACTGTTTGCATGTAGATTTTGCTATTCCGCACAGCTTCAAAGAGCACTGAAAGCAGTTTGAAAGTGCATTATTCTGCATGTGCGGAATGAGCCTGAGTCAGGGGAGAGGGGTTTATAAACTAACAGTGCAATCCAGAACAGCGTTACTTCAGTGGGCTTAGACTGGAGTAACTCTATTCTAGATTGTCCGGTAAAATAAATTAAAATAAAGCTACCTTCCCATTCAGCTGTGCTGAGTGCTGATTGGATGGCTCTTGCAACAACCATGAAGACATGCCCCTCTCTGAATAAGACTTCACATAAAAGGAAATGGCTGGGATTTTTAAGACACCAAAAAAAGGTTGTAGGTGACAGACTGACAGTTCTGACCTTGATTGACCGGTCATCCGACTCGACAAGGCCACTTAAAGTTTGTGACATACCTAGGGTGTGTGTGTGTTGGGGCTGGAGCCCTGGGTCCCACTGCATTAGAGCACACTGCGGGGCCATGCTGTTTGAGTAATTAATGCTGTTCCATCTTTGGTTATAAGAACATAAGAACATAAGAACAAGCCAGCTGGATCAGACCAAAGTCCATCTAGTCCAGCTCTCTGCTACTCGCAGTGGCCCACCAGGTGCCTTTGGGAGCTCACATGTAGGATGTGAACGCAATGGCCTTCTGCGGCTGTTGCTCCCGATCACCTGGTCTGTTAAGGCATTTGCAATCTCAGATCAAGGAGGATCAAGATTGGTAGCCATAAATCAACTTCTCCTCCATAAATCTGTCCAAGCCCCTTTTAAAGCTAAAAATTAAAGTTTAAAGCTAAAAGCTAAAGGTTATCTGGAAACAGGTTTTGTTTTTGTTTTAATCTTGGAGGGTACATCATTGTATCTCCTCTCTGTTTGTGTAGGGTAGTAAGCATGATGAAACAATTGTCTGTGTTCGGCTGCAACTGTCTTTTGTCTTCAACGGAGTACGCTTCTTCCAAGATTCTCTGAAGTTTGTGCTTCGAGGACCAAAGGCCTCAGGTGTTCTTCTCTGCCTCACCTTCTTATTTCCTGTCCAGGCTTTAATAATATAGGAAGGGAATCTTCACTTCTTTTAGTGTTTTGAGAGTGCAGAGATGATGCACCTTACTGCTGCCCAGTGTTTGAGGGAAAGAACAGTGCCCCGAATATGTCATCTTGAAGACTTTATTTGTGTGTGTGTTCCCCAAAGCTTGGTTCTGCACCGACACACACA
This sequence comes from Sphaerodactylus townsendi, assembly GCF_021028975.2. Classification (NCBI taxonomy): domain Eukaryota; kingdom Metazoa; phylum Chordata; class Lepidosauria; order Squamata; family Sphaerodactylidae; genus Sphaerodactylus; species Sphaerodactylus townsendi. The sequence goes on from NC_059433.1 coordinate 72,844,125, forward strand.
AAGATCCACTTTCCCTCCCTAATCTCAGGAAGAGAGACCCACCCCATCGCACTCCACGTTTCAAAAGAGCTTGCAGAAGTACCAATCTGGTCACTTTAAAAAAGGAATTTCATTTTCTTCACAGTCTTTCTCTGACTGTCCATGGAATGTTGTTGAAGTTCAATGGCCAAGGATCATAGAAGGTGCCCGCAAAAGGACTGGAGCGTGCTGCCAATGAAATGATTTGCCAGAAGATGCTTTCCCAGAATCCAAGTCCAGCATTGCTAAGTCAGCCAAAACAGGACAGGAGCCCATGCACATAAAAATATGCCCTTATGCCAACCCAGAAATGAAGGCCACCTGAGAAATATAGCTTTGCCCCCGCCCCCATGCAATGGAGGATGTAAACAGGACTGCAGCAACGTTGCCAGAGGAATATAATAAAGTTTTGTTTCGTATCAGCTTAATTGCAGCACTCAAAGCACTCAAAGTGCAGCACTTTGCAGCACTCAAAGAAGGGATGTTCAACAGGTCATGGTTTAACATGTTTCCTATTGGCCAGTTTTCCTGACATTTTTTTTTGACAAGCAGTTGAACCGTTTGCTGTTATATTCATTGCTTTTTGAAAGGTTGCCCTGTTGGATACCTTCCTAACCATGCAGTCCGGCAGAATTGGATTTGTGCAACGTGCAGGTTTTCCAGCGGCCGGGTCAGGTTCGACTAACCTTCCAATTCCTCCTTCTGCAGCAACCCTGCTCAGCGGGCAGTTGTTTAAATAGACAACTCAATCACTCACAAATCACACACAGCAGTCATAAATAAATATTGTCTTTCAATAAAAGCCTACCCTTTGTGGTCTCGCAAAACAGTAGTTTTTGACACCGATGGCTGCCAATCAGTTTGATTTGGCAGCATCTTTGTGCATGCACAGTTTTGCAACAATTCAGCACAAACCTGGTTGGCAAATGTATGTGTCTATTTGGGGATCAGCACACGGGACTCCTCCCCCACACCCTCACCCCATGGATTGCACTGCTAGTCATCTTTCTTTCCAAACTGAAAAGCCCCATCTCCTGTTCTCAGACAATCAGGGCCTCATCCAAAAAACATTGGTCCAAACTTGACTTTATGACTGGCTCAAGTGAGTTTTGGATTCCCTGGTGCAACTTATTTCCCCCCCCCCTTCCTTCCCGCTCGTAAGTGGGCCACAACCAGATGCCAGGCCCCCTCCCACTCTTTCCCTCCCTCACTCCCACCCTCTCCAGAGTGGGTGGACCATGACCAGATGCGGGACTTCCTGCCCCTCCTTCCCTCCCTCCCTCTCCAGGGTGGGTACTCCATGAGCACCATGCACACAACAGTAATTGGCAACCACAAATGGGACCAATTGAAATTGCACAGAACTTTTCAAGGCAGCTTCATGGAACCGGGTTTGATTCCCGGCTCTGCCGCCTGAGCTGTGGAGGCTTATCTGGGGAATTCAAATTAGCCTGTGCACTCCCACACACGCCAGCTGGGTGACCTTGGGCTAGTCACAGCTTCTTGGAGCTCTCTCAGCCCCACCTACCTCACAGGGTATTTGTTGTGAGGGGGGAAGGACAAGGAGATTGTAAGCCCCTTTGAGTCTCCTGCAGGAGAGAAAGGGGGAATATAAATCCAAACTCCTCCTCCTCCTCCTCCTCCTCCTCCTCCTCCTTCTTCTTCTTCTTCTTCTTCTTCATGAAGCACACATTGCAGGTGAAGTGGGCATTGGCAATTGTGTGTGTGTCCCCCCCCCCCCAACTCGATATTTCTCCATGTAGTTATCAAATCTATAGTAAAGTCAGATTCCATCAACAACGTCAACAAATAGTAGAATTTTATTGTATGTCATTTTTGGCGCTGAAACTATTATGTTTTTTCATTATACTCTGGAGGTTAGTAGGAACCCTGGATAACCCAAGGTGTATAAGTTGAAAACAAACACAAAACCAAATGCCCTTCAAGCTTATCTCCTCGTACTTGGGTCGATATCATTCTTCTTGACTTTCTTTGTAGTTTGGGTGATAAAACACACACAACAGCTGGTGCTTATATTTCAAAGGTGTAGAGCGGTTGTTCACATAACTTTTGACACAGTTGGATCCATCTGGAGGCAAAATCTAGCCCAGTTCCTGTCAGGCTCATAACAGCACTGATAAATTAAACATTTCCATCTGAAAAACAGCCCAAGTGACCAGGGATCTTTAGGGATCTTTGTGACACTTTATTCTCATGTGCTTCGCAGTGGCATTCTCAAAAGCCCTGTTCCCAATTTCCCAATTTCACAGAATAGAATCATAGTATCATAGAGTTGGAAGAGACCACAAGAGCCATCAAGTCCACCCCCCTGCAATGCAAGAACACACAATCAAAGCACTCCTGACAGATGGCCATCCAGCCTCTCTTTAAAAACCTCCAAAGAAGGAGACTCCACCACAGCCCAAGGCAGTGAATTCCACTGTCGAAGTTCCTTACTGTCAGGAAGTTCTTCCTGATGTTTAGGTGGAATCTCTTTTCCTTCTCCTTGAGCCCATGGTCCTTGGTGCCTGTGCTCTGGGTGGCCTTGACTCCTGGTCCTAGTCTCTGGAGCAGCAGAAAACAAGCTTGCTCCCTCACCAACATGACACCCCTTCAAATATCTAAACATGGCTATCATGTCACCTCTTAACCTTCTCTTCACCCAACTAAACATACCCAGCTCCCAATTCCCAGCAAATAAATACACTACGTTCCAGGAAGAGTATATACATGTGCTTTCAGTGTACATGTGGTGTGCAGTTCTCAAGTTATACCAGTGATGGCGAACCTTTGGCACGGGTGCCAGAGGTGGCACTCAGAGCCCTCTCTGTGGGCACACGCACACAGAGTTTGTCATGTGGGAGCGGAAAATCACACACACACCCCACACACACATCTAGACTGGCCTGGGCCACTGTGCACGACATGCACGCACCGTGGTAAGCAGGGAGGACTCGGATGGCAGGCCTGGTGCCTGTGCTCTGGGTGGCTGTTGCCTGGGGGGGCGGGGCGCAGAGGAGGCAGAGATGCTAGAGAGGCACAGAGCGATGCTCGTGGGATACTGGAGGCGAGAGCAGGCTGGTCCCTGCTCGAGCGGGTGGGGCGGAGGAAGAGGGAGCCAACCGGTTTTTTCTAAACGAAAACCTCAGCATTCAGGTTAAATTGCTGGGCTGGCACTTTGCGATAAATAAGTGGGGTTTGGGTTGCAATTTGGGCACTCGGTCTCAAAAGGTTCGCCATCACTGAGTTATACCAAGTGTGATTGAAACTGTGCATTTGTCTGGGCATTGGTCCCTAGTTAATGGTAAAGTGAATGCGTGTTGGATCTTTCATACAAACAGATGTACACACAATCATTGTAACTTTTTTATTAATAGAAAATAAAAGAGAAACTATAAAAATAATAGAATAGAACAATCAAAGAAAAATGGGTCTTTTCGAGCATGCAGTTCTTAGCACTAGAACTGATATAAGTGATATTCTATAAAACCTCAATCAAATTCTAACAATCAAATACATTAATACAGGATAAACTTTGATACATGATTACTATCATTAGTTTCTGGACACAGTTCTTAATATCAGATTTTTCATCTTTTTGTTCATTCATAGAAATCCCCTCCACTTTTTTAAAACACGTAATTTTCTTCGCTTTGTCATTTAAATTTCTTCATCCTTTCTCCCTTGTTGATCTTCTAAAGAGTTACGTGAAAAGCGCATTTTCTATACTCCTGGGATTCTTGATTCAGTCTTCTATTCACAAAGTTCACTTTTGGAATTTTTCCCTACTCTCCTGATTTGTTTTCCCAGACCTCAAAGCTCGGAAATTTCTCTGCCTCACATGAACAGGGCCACTGACCAGAACTTTTTTGCACCTTTTTCATGTGGCTCGTGACCCCCCCACCCCTAGCCAAAGTTATATCTCTAGCTTTGTATCGTGAACTATCTGGTACTTAATTATATGATCTTTGTATCCCAGGGAGTACTGGTGGATCGAAATTCTGGAGGCTGAGTTGCCACAGAGAGATGGTACAATCAGTGATGGGATCCAAAAATTTTAGTAACAGGTCCCCATGGTGGTGGGATTCAAACAGTGGTGTAGCACCAATGGGGCTGTGTGGGGCATTCCGGGGGCGTGGCCAGGCATTCTGGGGGCGGGGCATTGCTGGGCGGGGCTGTGGCAAGGGAAAGGAATGCACACAGGCGCAGGTTGCCACACACACCGGTGCACCTCCTGCTAGACTGCTTCAAGTTCTGCGCGCTACTGCTGAGAGGAGGGGCGTAACTGAGGCAAAAATCACGTGGCAAAATCACCAATTAGTAACCCCCTCTCGGCACACACAAATAATTAGTAACCCTCTCTCGGGAACCTGTGAGAACCTGCTGGATCCCACCTCTGAGTACAATGCATTCAGTTTGGTAGGTCACAAATTACACATTTATTTGGAACATTTCTGTGCCGACATCTCATCCCAGGAATGTTGAAAGTGGCTTTCGTACCATAACATTATTGGAATGTGCAGCCTTGCTTGCATGAAGCAGCACAGAATTCTGGGAAATCTGCACGAACATTCTAAAGGTGGCAGTTGGAAAACAGTTACTCTCTGTCACTGCTGAGGGGAGATGTTTGTTTAGTGTGTTCTGTTAGCCAAAGCCATGTAAAATAGCCTCCGACTGAAAGTTATATTACAAAATATGCCTGCTATTGTAACCAAACGATGAACTGTGAATGTATCTCTACATAAGTGTTACTTTGTCTATGCATATAGTCGATTTCTCTCTCAGTTTAAGAAAAGCTCTCTTCCGTTGTACGATTTCTGAGGTAAAAAGGCCGGTCTTTAGCAAGATAACTATTCTTATCATAAAGCGACATTCTGCTCGTTACTCTGCTAACAGGATCATATACAAATATACCTGCTGCCCTTCAAAAATAACAGTACATGATTCAAAGCCAAGACCAAATCTCACTGAAATCCCAGAGATAAACAGCTATGTTATTGTTAGACGCCTTCAAAAGTCTTCCACAATAAAAATGTTTTCAACTGACATTGAAATGCTGCTAATGATGGTGAAACTTTCAACACCTGGAAGAGTTGCACAGGCTATAGGCGGAAACGCCAAAAGCTTTCCTGCATGGTCCTGTCGATCATGATTTTGAAACAGTGAGGTTCCACAACTTTCCCCAATGCTGGGACCTAAACTATTTGGTATGGGAGAAGAGAAGGTCTTTCAGAAACTTCCAAAAGTCCAAAATCAGTGCTTGGAATAGGGCCTGAAAACAAGCAGGAAGCCCAACATTGCAACATGGAAGGAGCTGTTATAATTCTGAATGGAAACATCTAAGAAAGGAATGGAAAAATCAGCGATTTCCTCAAATCCTGTGGAAACTTGGGTTGTTGCGAAACTTAAATATCCGTAGCTGTTGTCCTAAGGGCAGATTCCTAAAAGTTAGCCCCATTCAACAACTTCTAGATTTATTTTATTATTGATTGATTATTTAACAAAATTCATACCCCACCTGACTGCTCTTGTAAGGGCCCCCAAGGCTGCTAAGAAATTAAAGCATACATAATAAAATAACCTCAAATACTATCAAAACCCAACAAAACACATCATTAAAACAATTAAATCCAAAGATGAATATGTATAAAAACATAAAAGTAATTGAAACATTGGTCAGGAGGAAGGGAAGACTGAACCAAACAAAAAAGGCTTCGCCCACTGGAAGAAGATGTCATCAGAAGGAAATGGATAAATCTGCCCGGAGAGCAGAGGCGTAGCGTCAACTGGATGGGGTGGACGCAACGCCCTGGGCAGAGCTGCGGTGGGGGCGTGGTCAGGATGAAGGGGGCATGGCAGGGGTCTTCTGGGGCAGGGGCAGGAGTGGGCAGCACCACAGCTGGGTGCGCATGCACTTCGGGTGGAGTTTCCCCTGGCTCCTACTCTGCGGGAGAGAGTTCCAGAGTGTAGGGGCCAAGACTAAGAAGGTCCTCTCCCAAGCTACTGCTAATCTCAGACAGTCTCTTGCAGGCATGCCTAGGAAGCCAAAAGACCTCCTAAAAGAGATTGAAGCCAAAGAGAATAATGCAGAGTAGAGTTTCACTTAAGCCCAGATTTAGGTGGTCCTTCTAGTATGCTGCTTCCAAACCATACAGTTCCATCAAATGTCAGCACCTTGAATTGTACCCAGAAAAAACTATTGGAAGCCAGGGTAGATGAGCCAAGACTGGGGTGACATGGTCCCTCTGACCCTCTCCAGTCAACATCCTGGCAGTGACATTCTGCAAATAGGTGAAGATTCTGAACACTTCTCGGGGGCAGCCTCATGCACAGCACATTGCAGTAATCTAATCCAGATGTAACCAGGGCATGCACCACAATGGCCAGATGTTTTCTGCCCAGGAAAGGCTACAGCTGGCTCACAAGTTGAAACTGGTCAAAGGCACTCCTGGCTACAGCTTATACTTGCTTATCCAGCTGCAGGATTGAAACCAAAAGCATCCCACACCCCTTTTAGGGGAGTGCAATCCTATCCAGAATTGGAGATACCTTAAATCCTGGATCCTATCTTCCACTCCCCTGTAGCACTTCCATCTAAGTGGGATTCAGTTTTAGGCTATTAGTCTGTATTGACTCCATGGGAATTCCTTTCAAGTAACTCCAGATTAGAGTTGATTCCAGTGTGTAGTTTATATCTCTGAATCATTGCAAACATACACCTTAAAAAGAAGTCCTTTTGAAGCTCTGAAGCTTTTAATGAGTTATAATGAATGCCTATCTTGAGTAAATAAAAGCTTGCTTGCTTTATTCATGATATTTCTGTATAGCCTTTCTTAACCACATGGTGAATTCAAGGAAGTTCACATCTGAAAAGGTGTTATAATGGCAATAGATAACTGTCACCAGGTATTGCTATGTCGATGATCGTCACTTTCTTGTGGTCTGGTGTATTATGTGCCAATGCTTTGTTTGGATTCAAAAGTCCCACAAGATTTTGACCTTCTCATTTCCATGACTTTCTCTGGACAATGTTCCCACCAGTTTTTAGCTGGCCTGATGTTGTCATTCCTGAATAAATTCCAGTGGATCATTTTGACCACTGAGTTGTGCCCCTGTTTGTATTCAGTCTGGATGATCTTTTTGTAGCAACTGAGTACATGATCTACAGTTTCATCAACTTTTTTGCACAGTTAGCAGTTTGCATCATTTGAGGATTTTCCAATTCTGGCCTCGATTGTATTTGTCCTAATGGCCTAATGGCAGCTAAAATCAGGGATTCAGTTTCCTTTTTCAGAGTTCCAGTTGTTAACCACAGCCAGGGCTTTTCATTGTCCACCTTGTCCTTGATCTTCTCCAGAAACTGGCTGTGCAGTGCTTTGTTGGACCAGCTTTCAGTCCTTGTTTTGATCACACTTTTTCTGTACTCCTGTTTGGTTCTCTGGGCTTTCTGCAAATGCCTGTTCTTCACTTCAATTAATGCCTGTTCTTGACTTTCATTCACATAATCAGCCAGTGCATGTTTGCTTTACCTGCAGTAACCCTCTTCCCCCAGATCACCATTTTCAATGCTGGAAGCCGTTGTCTTTCCTCATTTGATTATGCACACTTGATGATCTTTTCTCTTAGGCCTCTTCTGCACACGCAAAATAATGTATTTTCAAACCACTTTCACAACTGTTTGCAAGTGAATTTTGCTATTCCGCACAGCTTCAAAGAGCACTGAAAGCAGTTTGACATGCATTATTCTGCATGTGCGGAATGAGCCTTAGTTCTTTTTGTTTTCAGTCAGTACATCAGTTGTTTCCATGGTGACTTTCTCCGGTGTTTGCACGATTATTTCCTCTACTCTACTGGCATTTTCATCTGGCAGTTCTACTATTACATCTCCTAATGTTTCTTCAGTGTGTACTGTTCTTTTTTCTGGTGTTAGTTACAATTTTTCTGGATTTCCTCCTATTCTATCTCTGTAAACACTTTTTCCATATGATGAATTGCCTTTGATCTGCCAGTCTTTGTTCAGTGATATTTGAATCCAAGTATTGCTGTTTCCACAGTTTGTACATTATCTTTGAGTATCCTCCTTTTTCTGGCTCTGAGTTGTGAACCCTTTGGGGGTCGAACAACCCTTTCACAGGGGTCACCTAAGACTCTCTGCATCAGTGTTCTCCATCTGTAAAATGGATAAATGTTAGGGTTGGGGGTCACCACAACATGAGGAACTGTATTAAAGGGGCACAACATTAGGAAGGTTGAGAACCACTGCTTTACACATTCATGAGACCTCCCAGCCATCAGATTTTTTTCAAGACTACTCAAAAGGTTTTCCCCGTTAGAACTCTGAATGTTGCAGGTACTCAAGCAGCAGTGGCGTAGTGGCTAAGAGCAGTGGCTAAGAGCAGGTGCACTCTGATCTGGAGGAACCGGGTTTGATTCCCAGCTCTGCTGCTTGAGTTGTGGAGGCTTATCTGGGGAATTCAGATTAGCCTGTACACTCCCACACACGCCAGCTGGGTGACCTTGGGCTAGTCACAGCTTTTCGGAGCTCTCTCAGCCCCATCTACCTCACAGGGTGTTTGTTGTGAGGGGGGAAGGACAAGGAGATTGTAAGCCCCTTTGAGTCTCCTGCAGGAGAGAAAGGGGGAATATAAATCCAAACTCCTCCTCCTCCTCCTCCTCCTCCTCCCTCCTCCTCCCTCCTCCTCCTCCCTCCTCCTCTTCTTCTTGCTTGCTTCTTCTTCTTGCCTTCTTGCTTCTTCTTCTGCTTGCTTCTTCTTGCCATTAACTTCTTCTTCTTCTTCAATGCTTGGTAATTAGGGGAAGTTAATTGGGAGGAGTTTGGAGGCCATGTGGTTAATTCTTAGATGCTAATCTGGTTTCTTACACCTCACCTTTCTTCATGTTTTTCTTACAATCCATTTCCCAGTCCTGCGCAGACTCCTCTAATGGGTCTGATCACCAAAAAAAAAACTAGACAAGGGGGTTTTTTTGTCTAGCTTGTGATGCAAGTTTGTTTTGAAATAAAATCGAGAGCCACTCAGTCGTAGGGCAGTGTTGACAGTAAACCCAGGTGAGTGCCATATTCCGAGACCTTTGCTTTCCCCTCGCTGTGTCTTCTGCTTGCCTCTCAAGTAGCTTATCAAAACAAGCCAACCGACTGTACTTCGCTTTTACGGCCGATGACGGCCTGCTGAGCTCACGCTGAATCACTGCAGAACTGAAGGATCCCACTTACGTCACTTCTCCCTTGCACTTTCTAAAAGATACCAGCAGAAGCTTTTAGATCCACCCCATGACTTCTGAGCAATAATAGCCAATTACACATTCCTGATTGTATCAGTTGCGGGGGGGAGGCAAGAACGGCTTTTAGGAGTTGCCTATGTGACAGAAAATCCATGTAGGAAGTCCATATCCAATGCAATCAAATTAGCTTCACACATCCACTCTAGGAGGGAAAAAGGAATCCCCTTCACAACAGCCTAAGGAGTTCCCTCTCTGGATACATGCTCTGAAAAGGTTAAGCACTTCCTATCACTCTCCTCCTAAGTCACTGTGGGGAAATGTAAAAAAGAAGAAAATAACACACGGGAGGAAGCGGAGTACTTTATGGGCCCACGGAGAAGGACAGCAAAGCAGCCAGGCAGCAAATCCTCAAATAAGACACATGGAGGAGCTATTAGTAGCAAGTTATCTCAATGGAGCAAAAGCCCTGACAGCGTAAAGACACTGAACATCCCTATCTGGAGTCTGACCATTGGTCCTTATTGCACTATATTGGCAGCGGCTCACCAAGATCACAGCCAGGCTCCCTAGCATGCAAATTGGAAGACTGGGGATTCAGTCTACATTCCAAGTATTTGATCTGAGATGTACCCTCACAATCCTGAGGACAAAGCAAAGTGGCTGGGGATCCATTCAGTTTGACTGAATGACCGGCATAGATAGCTATATGTGGGAATTGGATAGGTTCATGGAAGACAGGTCTATCAGTGGCTGGTAGCCATGGTGACTATAGGAAACTGCCATTCAGAGGCAGTAAACCTCGGAATATCAGTGCCAGGGGGCAATATCAGGAGAAGGCCTTAATTTCTATACCCTGTTGTTGGACCTCCAGAAGAACTGGTTGTGAGGCAAGATGCTGGACTAGGTGGCCTGCTGGTCTGAACCTGGTGGAACACTCTACCAAGTGAGACTGGCATCCTCTGTGATTTGGTACAGTTCCACAGGGCATGTAAGACAGACCTGTTCTGACAAGCATATGGTTAAGAACACTGATGGCATTCCATCTGTTTGACCTCCCCTTCCTCCTCTTCTTCCTCCCCTTTCCCCCCCCCTTTTGACTTTTTCCTTCTCCAGTATGAAAGTGGCTGAAAGGGGATAGCGTATGTTTTAATTATCCTCCCTTAGCAGGATGTATTGGCATGATTGTTTTATTGACTAGATTTTATTGAATTTTTATTGTGTTTTAATGTAACACAAATGTTGAACAATGCCCTGAGCCCTTAAAGGGGAAAGTGTCTTATAAATCAAACTAGACCGACAGACCGACAGACAGACAGACCGACCGACCGACAGACAGACAGACAGACAGACAGACAGACAGACAGACAGACAGACAGACAGACAGACAGATCGACAAACCGAAAGACCGACAGATCGACAGACAGACCGACAGACAGACCGACAGACAGACAGACATACGTTTTTATGATTGGACTAAAGGAGAAGGTGGAAAGTCATGGCAGATTTTGTTTTGAGTGCTAAAGGGAAGAGCTTGTTTCAGTCTGAGTCTGTTAATCTTTGATCTACATTTTTATTGTGCGGCTTGTGTAACGTTGCTGTGGTGCAGCAGTTAGAAAGTTCAATTGGGGAGGCCTGCATTCAAGTCCCCCACACTACCTTTAAGGTCACTGTGTGACTTGGGCCAGGTGCTCACTTTCTGCATGTGTTACAGGATTGTTATAAGGCTGAAATGTAAGACAGGAGGATTACACACTGCCCTGAGTTCCCTGGAGAAAAGACAGAATAAAAGTGTGCATGAGAGAGAGAGAGAGAGAGAGAGAGAGAGAGAGAGTACTGATGTTAGATTGTTTGTCTTGGCATTGAGAGAAATAAAATAATATTAATGCAAGAAATGATAGAGTCATAGTTCCGACGGAATTGCAAATCTTACAAAGGGTGGCATTTATTCTGTGCATCCCTATGTGTCAAATGAGAGTTCAAAATCTTCAGAACTCGCTGTTTTTAATCTGGCTTTTATAGATGGGGAGATACATTTTGCCAAGGTCTTGGCTTTGGATGGACTCTCTGGTTGCAGCCAGTCTTTGGGAGCTGTTTCCGCTCTATTCATAATAGAGTTTTTGTTCAGTATTGGTAGTTGGCCATTCTGTTGGCGGTGTGCAAGAAAACGGTTGTGTCATGACCTCTTGATGAAAAGGGCCCGTGGGGCAAAGAAAAGCTTTCAAGGGCCAGACCTACCATATGGCATCAAAATGGAAAGCAGCAAGCAGCAGGATTTGGTCTTCAGCACCATGGACAGCGACAAGTCTGCCAACGAGATCCAATGATGGTCCGAGGTAAAATGAGGTCACAGTCAGGTTTTAGAGCAGAGGTCACCAACATGGTATCGTTGGACACTGTGGTGCCTGCTGATACCTTTCCTGGTGCTTGCCATTTTTTAAAAAGAAGTGTGTTGGTGGAGAGTCAAGTAAATCTATTGATTGGCTATGCAGATTTTTTTAAAAAATGTTGCATTGGCAATAGCTTACACCACACTCTTCACTGCGTGCCTGAAGGTATACTGTGGCAGCCATTTTTGGCTAACATTTTGTGGCTGTGCCCACCATGCTGTGTAAGAATTCCAAAGATGCCTGCAGTGCAGGCTCAAGAAGTTTGAGGACCCCACCTTAGCATCTTAAAGAGGCTTTGATGCTCCTGCCATGCTCTACCGTCCCATGATAAGCAATGTTTCCTCAGAGCACCTTGGTGCTAGAACCCTTTGACTTGAATCCTCACACTCCAACAGCATAAGAACATAAGAACTAGCCTGCAGGATCAGACTAGAGTCCATCTAGTCCAGCACTCTGCTACTCGCAGTGGCCCACCAGGTGCCTTTGGGAGCTCACATGCAGGAGGTGAAAGCAATGGCCTTCTGCTGCTGCTGCTCCTGAGCACTTGGTCTCTGCTAAGGCATTTGCAATCTGAGATCAAGGAGGATCAAGATAGCCATAGATTGACTTCTCCTCCATACAAATCCTAAGTCCAAGCCACCTTTTTAAGAGCTATCCCAGGTTAGTGACCTTCTCACCCATCTCCTGTGGCAGCATATTCCAAGAACACACCAATCACGTATGTTCGGGCGTGGAAGAAGTGTTTCCTTTTATTGAGATCCTAGATTCTTCCCCCAGCATTTTTCAATGAATGCCCCCCTGGTTTCTAGTTATTGTGGAGAAAGAGAGAAAAATTTCTCTCTGTCAACATTTTCCTACCCCATGCATGGTACAATTTTATAGGACTTCCAATCCCATATCTCCCCCCCCTCAGACATCCTCCTCTCCAAAGCCTAAAAAAAGGAGTCCCAAACGGCTGCAGCCTCTCCTCATAAGGAAGGTGCTCCAATCCTTTCCAATCATCCCTCGTTGCCCTTCTCTGCACTTTTCCTATCTCTTCGATATCCTTTTTTGAGATGTGGTGACCAGGAACTAGACACAATTATACTCCAAGTGCGGTCCACACCACGGCAGCTTTATATAAAGGGCATGCAGCAATCCTTGCAGTTTTATTATCAACTCCTTTCCTAATTATCCCCAGCATAGAGTTTGCCTTTTTCACAGCTGCCATGCATTGAGTTGACATTCCCATGGAACTATCAACTAAGACGCCCAAATCCCTTTCCTGGTCTGTGACTGATGGCACTGACCCTTGTAGCGTGTACGTGAAGTTTGGATTTTTTGCCCCTATGTGCATCACTTTGCATTTTGCCACATTGAACAGTGAAAGGTCCTTCAGCAGACCCTCCAGTGTATTTGCAAACAAACCACAGGTGTCTCCAGCCTCTAAGAAAATGGGTGGGGTTGATCTTCAAGGTGATTTCATTGACATTTCAGGTGGACCAATTTGTGACTCTGAAAATGAACTCTATGGCAACTATTTCCATCCTTTATCAGCCTGGTCTAGGCTACTGGTTCAGTTAGGGCATGGGAGATCTCCATAGCTGTCTCATTCATATCAGCACTAGCATGCCTTCTGTTCAACAGCCTTGTTTCACTTGTTTCTTTTGTTTGTTTGTATAAATGTGGAATGCACTGCATCAGAGGGTGGTGGAGTCTCCTTTGGAGGTTTTTAAACAGAGGTTGGATGGTCATTTGTCAAGGGTGCTTTGATTGTGTGTTCCTGCATGGCAGGGGGTTGGACTGGATGGCCCTCTTGGCTCAAGGTGGTTTGCAAGTAATAATTAAAACTGGCTGTTGAGGTTTTCTGGGCTGTTTGGCCATGGCCTGGTAGCTTGTGATCCTGCCGTTTTGCCTGCAAGAGCAAACAGCTACCATTCTGAACCAGCTCCAAATTCTGGTTCGTCTTGCTTCCTGCCTTAAAATGTTTTGTTTTGGTTGTGCGGAAATGGCCAACATGACAGTTGTGTGTTTGTGAGAAAGAGAGAGAGAGAGAGAGAGAGAGAGAGAGAGAGAGAGAGAGAGAGAGAGAACAAGCAAGCGATTACAAATGGGAAGAAAATCCTTACGATTTCCTGTGCAAAACTGGAAAAAACATCTCCTGCCCTTCTCTCTTGCTCCAAATTCTTCCACCAAAGGCAGAAATCAAACCCTGCTTTTAGTTCAGGGCTTTTCGTAGTGTCTAAGCAAGTCTGCAGCCAATAAGACAAGCAAGAATCAAGTGAAAAGGATGTCGTGGGTGGGTGGGAGGACTCTCTGAATACAAGTTGGCACCTACAAAGGCCCATTAAGATTTTGCTGACTCCATCATCTTGCCTTTCATTTGCATTCCTGTGCCATCCCCCCATTAGAGAGGGTATCTGCAGCAAATGCATATTAATGATGCTGCGCATTTGCATATTATAGATCCATAATATCGGGAGCATTTTGTGCGGGCGGCTGCGTGTGCGCAAACCTTCATGAGAAAGTGGTGGAAATGCAGCTGTAAATTTGCTCCGCAGTTTGCCCTTTATAAGCTCTTTCTTTTTTAAAAAAGGAGAGAGAAAGTAATCCCGGGCTCTGGAAAGATAGCTCCCATTAGGGAAATCACAGTGAACCATATCCCTTTTCATAAAAGTTGATGGAATGTTATTTTCACAGAGGCAAGTGGGCGGTTCCCCCGTTTCATTATGCTGATTTTTCTTCTTAGAATCCATGGAGTAATCTGGGCTGTTATTCTGGCTTTTAAAGAAATCGCTATTATTAGCGCGTATGTACATGGTACTTTATTATCCGACACGACGGGGGAAAATGTCCCTTCCACCCCAAAGGTCCCTGCACCAACAGAGTTAATCGTCAACACAGAAGAGATGATGACTAGAAGGAAATAGAAGAAAGGATACAAAATGCAGAAGAGAAACGGGAGTCTTGGGGCACCTTAAAGACAAAGAATATTATATTCCAGCATCAGGCTTCGATAACCCAGGCTAACTTGACCTTGTCAGAAAGAATGGCTGAGATTTACCTTGACTGCCATTGCTGCCCGGGTATGGGGCAGGGAGAGGGGCAGGCTCAGTGCCGGCATCCAGCCAGAGGTGGGATCCAGCAGGTTTTCACAGGTTCCCGGGAGTAGGTCCTTGCCACAGCCCCACCCAGGAATGCCCCGCCCCCGGAATGCCCGGCCACGCCTCTGTCATGCCCCACCCAGCCCCACATCACAGTTTGAATCCCACCACCATGGGAACCTGTTACTAAAATTTTTGGATCCTACCACTGCATCCAGCCCAGTGTGGGGCTGGCCTGCCCAGCTGTCGGCGTGAACAAGTGACATACCTAGAGGAGGCGGGGCTGCAGCCTTATATAGGCAGGGCAGGCCATCCCATGCCTCTTTTCACCCGAGCGCCAATGGTTTCTCCACCCTCCCTCTCTCGCGGGTCTGTGTTTTTGGTTGTTGGCATTCTGGTTACAGTGATTGTTGTTATTTGCATTTCATCTGTCACAACCTGGCGGGTTGCGCATGGGGACTGATCAGTTCAAGGGAGGAGGAGCCTGCGTGCAGCCCTCCACATTTGGTTGGGGCCTCTCCTGTGAACCACATGCCCAGGCGGGGGCTGCTAGTGGCTCGGGGCCCCTGGCAGCAAGGGGAGTTCATCCAGAGGTCAGTGCCCCAATGACTCCCACTATTTTGCTGCCCTGGGTGTTGGTGTTTTCCCCCATGCATTGGGGTTGGGGAAAGTTATTACTGGGGGACAGTAGATGTGCTGATCAGTGCCAGATCCGTCCCCTGTGTTGCATATCTGCTTCCTCTTGCCAGCACACCAATAAAATGGCTGTGTCCAAATTTTACCCACACGATGGGGTTCTCTGTGGCGAAGGAGGTTAAGAGCTCGTGTATCTAATCTGGAGGAACTGAGTTTGATTCCCAGCTCTGCCGCCTGAGCTGTGGAGGCTTATCTGGGGAGTTCAGATTAGCCTGTGCACTCCCACACATGCCAGCTGGGTGACCTTGGGCTAGTCACAGCTTCTTGGAGCTCTCTCAGCCCCACCTACCTTACAGGGTGTTTGTTGTGAGGGGGGAAGGGCAAGGAGATTGTCAGCCCC
Source organism: Sphaerodactylus townsendi (assembly GCF_021028975.2). Classification (NCBI taxonomy): domain Eukaryota; kingdom Metazoa; phylum Chordata; class Lepidosauria; order Squamata; family Sphaerodactylidae; genus Sphaerodactylus; species Sphaerodactylus townsendi. The sequence goes on from NC_059433.1 coordinate 72,859,889, forward strand.
TTTGAGTCTCCTGCAGGAGAGAAAAGGGGGATATCAATACAAACTCTTCTTCTTCTTCTGCACCCTTGGACTGCTTCCTCCCCTCCTCAGGCGACAACTAAAAAGCTAAGCAGGGTCGGTCCTGATTAGTAGTTGGGTGGGAGACCAGTGCGGGCCATTGCCACATGTTTATCTACTAGGACTCTAGGATTCTACTAGGATTCTACAGAGGAATCATTGAGTCTGTCATCTGCACCTCTATAACTGTGTGGTTTGGTTCTGCAACCCAACAAGATCGACACAGACTTCAGAGAATAATCAGAACTGCAGAAAAAACAATTGCTGCTAACCTGCCTTCCATTGAGGGACCTGCTTATACTGCACTTGGTCAAAAAAAGGGCTGTGAAAATGTTTACTGACCCCTCGCATCCCTGGACATAGAAGCTGTTTCAACTCTTACCCTCTAAAGCATGCAGGCTTCAGGAGCACTGCAACACCAAGACAACTAGACACTTAAGAACAGTTTTTTTCCCGAATGCCATCACTCCTATTGAAACAAATGAATTCCCTCACGATAATATTAAACTATCTTTATATATATACTTTATTATATAATTACTGCACTAGATTTTTTTCATCCCATTCCCTACTTACCCACATCATCCTCCCCACTTCTACTTGACTGTATGACTATAGCCTGTGCAAAGGACATTTTATTTTACATTTTATTTTTATTTTATTTTTATTTTTATGATTTTTACATTTTATGTTTTCATTACTACTGATTGTTGAACACTCTGATTGCTTACTAGACCTATATGACCAATCATTAAGTGCTGTACCTTATGATTCCTTGACAAATGTATTTTTCTTTTATAGCTACACTGAGGGAGGCATATGCAGGGAGACAAATTCCTTGTGTGTCCAATCACACTTGGCCAATAAAGATTCTATTCTATTCTATTCTATTCTATTCTATTCTATTCTATTCTATTCTATTCTATTCTATTCTAGGACAGTGATGGTGAACCTATGGCATGGGTGCCAGAGGTGGCACTCAGAGCCCTCTCTGTGGGCACGCGCGAAACAGCAATGCCCCCCCCCACACATCTGGAGGCTTGGCTTCTGGGTCGCTGGGCCTCGATGTGTATTAGCATTAAACCTAAGACGTAGTTTTTGGGAAGCAGTGTAGGTAAGCCCTGTTTAAAAAGGCGCTGTTCTAGTTAAACCCCACGTTTGATTTTCATTCGGAAAGAACTAAAGCTAACGTCAACTTTACACTGGGGAGTAAGCTCGGTTGCTGGCAATGGGGCTTGCTTCTGAGTAAACCCTCCTAGGGTCGTGATTCACCCGTTAGAAAAGTTGCACAGTTGCTCCAAAGCAAAGCCACCGAGTACCGCCAAGCTTACTCCCGAGTAATGCACACCTTGAAGCCAACCGTTTTTTCTAAACTAAAACCTCAGTATTCAGGTTAAATTGCCGTGTTGGTACTTTGCGATAAATAAGTGGGTTTTGGGTTGCAATTTGGGCACTCGGTCTCAAAAAGGTTTGCCATTACTGCACTAGGCGGTCCCTATCCAAGAGCTTGCCAAGGAATGAACCTGCTCCTTTAGGGGGCATGCAACTCCATCCAGACTTTGTGTGAAAGATGAGCAACGTTGGGTGAGATCCTTTTTTCTTCCTCCAATGGAGATGGATGTCCTTTTGTCTCCTTTAGAGGAAACTTTTCTCCGTTGGAGGAGGTCTTTCTGCACCAAAATTCAGTGGAAAGGAGTCACTGCATATATGTCTTGGATTTTTTTTTCAAAAAAAATCCCCTGTTCAAATGCAAATTTTCAACCTCATGAACATTCAGCTCCCTCCTCGTTCGGAAATGTTGCTTTCGAATGTTTGTGTCATGCATTTATTCCAGCTGTAAATCAAAGGGGCCCAACTGTTTAAGCGCTTGCATTTAGCATGCAAGAATAAAAGCACAATGACTCCTCCTTAGAAGAATTTCTCTGGAATGGGTAAAGCTGAGCTGTTTGCAGAAACCAGAGGATGTGGGAAGCAAAAGGATATGCAAGCCATGAGAATGTTGCCCATGGAGATAATGTTCCTTCCTCTTGACAAGGGTCCCTTTGTGTTTTTTAGGCCGGCTTCCAAATTTCAGATGCGTATCTATAGATAAATACACTAAACTAATCTTGGGCTTAATGTGTTGGACTTGGAAGAACAAGTCCTTCGCTGTCATTCAGTGGGTACATGTGAATTTTAACTCCCATGAATCTGGACGGCATTTGGGTACAGAAAGTTCAATGCAGACGCCGTTCTGGCACCCTAATCTGAAACATGTCCCCTCCCCCCGAGCATTCTCCGCCCTTTATGCGAGAGGAAAAAAGAAAGCTCATGTGGTCACACAGGTCCCTTGGACAGTGGCCCTTTCCTGGAAGTCCGCCCCATGGCTTTTGGGAAACATTACTAAAAGTTGTTCACCCTGCACCTACTAGCAGCAATGGGAGAAGAATTTCATGCACTCAGAAGCCAGCTTCCATGTCCGTAGATCCACCTTAGACAGGAACAACACGCACAAATGGAATGCTGCCGATCGAGAAGTGAACTGCTCACCACACAGTCAGCTTATAGTCAGTTGTACTGCACAGCTTATTGGCAGTAGAACTTGTTAATGACCCAGATCAAGGAGTAAGGATGAACACAAATGATATTTTCCAGTTTGGGATTTGGGGAAAAGCATGATTTCCATCACCCTGAAGTTTTGGGAGTGTAGCCAGAGGTGGGATCCAGCAGGTTCTCACAGGTTCCCGAGAGTAGGTTACTAATTATTTGTGTGTGCCGAGAGGGGGTTACTAATTGGTGATTTTGCCACGTGATTTTTTGCCTTAGTTACGCCCCTCCTCTCAGCAGTAGCGCGCAGGACTTGAAGGAGTCTAGCAGGAGGTGCACCGGCGTGCGTGGCAGCCTGCACCTGCGTGCATTCGTTTCCCGCCCAAGGAACGGTGCAGCGGCTGCGTCCTTGCCACAGCCCCGCCCAGGAATGCCCCGCCCCCGGAATGCCTGGCCATGCCCCCGCTGTGCCACGCCCAGCCCCATTGGCGCTACGCCACAGTTTGAATCTCACCACCATGGAAACCTGTTACTAAAATTTTTGGATCCCACCACCTTCTGGAAATCTCCTTTGGGACGTGTTTTGGGTTTGGAAGCACGAGCACCTGAAAATCACGCCTTTTAAAAAAAATGCAAAAAAAAAGGAGGAGGAGAATTTGGATTCACACCCTGCTTTTTTTCCCAACAGCTTGAAGTCTGAAAGCAGCTTACAAACTCCTTCCCTTCCTCTCCCCACAACAGACACCTGGTGAGGTAGGTGGGACTGAGAGAGTTCTGGGAGAACTCTGACTGGCCCAAGATTATCCAGCAGGGGTGGGGAAACAAATCTGGTTCACGGGATAAGAGTCTGCTGCTCATATGGAGGAGTGGAAGTCAAACCCGGTTCTCCAGCTTCCTGCTCTTAACCACTGCACCACACAGGATGCGTGGGTCAGGCACTGTTTGAGGCTTCTGTTATCCCTAGGCTGTATTTCAACACAGGGTTGGGAAATTCCTTGAGATTTTGGGGGTGGGGGTGAAGTGGAGTCTGGGGAGGATGGGGTTTGGGGGAAGGGGCTTCAGGGGTATAATGCCATAGAGTCCACCCCACAAAGCAGCTATTTTCTCCAGGGGAACTGAGAACTGGGTTTGATTCCCCGCTCTGCCTCTTAAGCTGTGGAGGCTTATCTGGGGAACTAGATTGGCTTGTGAACTCCAACACAACCAGCTGGGTGACCTTGGGCTAGTCACAGTTCTTTGGAGCTCTCTCAGCCCCACCTACCTCACAGGGTGTCTGTTGTGTTGGGGTGAGGAAAGGAGTTTGTAAGCCCCTTTAAGTCTCCTTACAGGAGAGAAAGGGGGAATATAAATCTAACTCTTCTTCGTCTTCGTCTTCGTCTTCGTCTTCGCCTTCGCCTTCGCCTTCTTCTTCCTCTTCCTCTTCCTCTTCCTCTTCCTCTTCCTCTTCCTCTTCCTCCTCCTCCTCCTCCTCCTCCTCCTCCTCCTCCTCCTCCTCCTCTTCCTCTTCTTCTTCTTCTTCTTCTTCTTCTTCTTCTTCTTCTTCTTCTTCTTCTTCTTCTTCTTCTTCTTCTTCTTCTTCTTCTTCTCCATGCCAAACATTCCCAAAGTCCCTCATCATTTCCTCATAGGACTTGGTCTCTAAGTCTTGTCTTGAAAGTTGCTGTGAAAACCCTTGGACTGATCTCTGTCATCTGGAGATGAGCTGGAATTCCATCAGATCTTCAGGCCCCACCTGGAAGTTGGCTGCCCTAGTCATCCCAGCAGTCAGGCAGTTGCTCTTCATGAAGGGTTTTGTGCCCCTAAATCTCCTGGATCTTTGTAACCTGGAGCTGGCAACCCTACACTCCCCCCATCCCCCACCAGTGTCCGGGGGGACCTAGCAACCAGTGGTGGGATCCAAAAATTTTAGTAACAGGTTCCCGTGGTGGTGGGATTCAAACTGTGACGTAGTGCCAATGGGGCTGGGCGGGGCACAGCGGGGGCGTGGCTGGGCATTCTGGGACAGAAGCGAGGGCAGCGATTTCCTGGGCAAAATTTGGGGCTGCTTGGCAAGGGATGCAGCCACTCACTGCGCGCGGTCGCTTAGAGGCACAGGAGAGCGAGATGCGCTTAGAGCATGAGGCTGCCATGCTTGCCTCCAGTGCACACCTCCTGCTAGACTGCTTCAAGTTCTGCACGCTACTGCTGAGAGGAGGGGCGTAACTAAGGCAAAAATCACATAGCAAAATCACCAATTAGTGACCCCCCTCTCGGCGACACACAAATAATTAGTAACCTCCTCTCGGGAACCTGTGAGAACCTGCTGGATCCCACCTCTGCTAGCAACCCTACAGGAGTATGTTGAAGCAGATTCTCTTTTGGTCTTTTAACACAGCAGATAAAATACTAACCGGACGTATTAATTCATGCCCAAAAGCACGGAAAGCCCAAATTTTTGCTGCAAAGGTGTTCACCGCTCCAGTTCCTGGTTCTCGGGGCTGTCTATCGTGAGCATTTTCAGCCGGGCCAGCTGATCTTGTGGGAAATTAAGCTGCAATAAGATTCTGAAGACATCCGAGTCTAGACTGAGATATCGATCACAGAGCGAACTGCGGGGCTAGGGGGGGCCGTGGCCTCGGCACACCCGAGTGCAGCCACTCAATAGAAATGTGACCTTTTGCAAATGGAAATGCGCTGCTTAAATCCGTCATGTGCCTCTTCCTGAGACGGAGGTGAAGGGGATGTTTGGAGCAGGGTGTCAGAGGCACCCAGCTAGCAGCAGAGATTCCTTGGAGGGAAATGCTAATTCCTCCTCCTCAGTTCTGCCTTGTCTGGGATTTTGCTTCAGCAAGGAATCTGAAAAGAAGGCAAACGTCCAGACGTGAAGAAGGAGAAGAAGGAGAAGGAGAAGGAGAAGGAGAAGGAGAAGGAGAAGGAGAAGAAGAAGAAGAAGAAGAAGAAGAAGGAGAAGAAGAAGAAGAAGAAGAAGGAGAAGGAGAAGAAGAAGAAGAAGAAGAAGGAGAAGGAGAAGAAGAAGAAGAAGAAGAAGAAGAAGAAGAAGAAGAAGAAGAAGAAGAAGAAGAAGAAGAAGAGGAGGGAAGGAGGGAGGGAGGGAGGAGGAAGAGGGAGGAGGGAGGGAGGGAGGAAGAGGAGGGAGGAGGGAGGGAGGGAGGAGGAGTTTGGATTTATATCCCCCCTTTCTCTCCTGCAGGAGACTCAAAGGGGCTCACAATCTCCTTGCCCTTCCCCCTCACAACAAACACCCTGTGAGGTAGGTGGGGCTGAGAGAGCTCCGAGAAGCTGTGACTAGCCCAAGGTCACCCAGCTGACATGTGTGGAGTGTACAGGCTAATTGGAATTCCCCAGATAAGCCTCCACAGCTCAGACGGAAGAGCTGGGAATCAAACCCGGTTCCTCCAGATTAGATACACGAGCTCTTAACCTCTTACGCCATTGCTGCTCCCTCTTAACCTCTTACGCCACTGCCATGTGGAGATTTAAGTGCAGGGTCTGCCCCAAAGATCAATTCTGAATCTGACTCAGACCCCTCCAGATTGTGGGCTGATTCAAAATCAACCTATTTCAGTGCTCAGCCGTTGCCTGGAGGGTTCTTAGTTCCCTGCCCCACTGCTGACTCTTTCCTGTTTCAAAAAGGAAGTGACCCTTGAGAAAACTCTTGTGGGTTACAGTTGGAGGATGCTCCAGTCCTTCTTGTGAAGGTTGGTTATCTGGGAGAATGCGGGAGCAGAGGCTGGGGGAAATGGCATTGCACAACACTCTCGGGATTTCCCCAATCTCTATGGTAAAAACCACAAAGATCAGGGGAAATCCTAGAATGCTTCAGGATGCTGTGTTGTCACTTCCAGGTTCCCAGCCAGAAGCGATATCACAGAACTGAGCAACGTCACTACCCTTATTTTGGCTCTCACTGCTCTGCTGGTCAAGGGAAGGAGCGGGTGCACAGGGAAGGGAGGTTGCCCGCTGATAAAGCTATTTTGATGCTATCGTCAAGAGCAGAAAGGGGCTGATTTGAAATGGGTCCGATCCAGAGGTGGGATTCAGCCGGTTCGCACTGCTTCTCCCAAACCGGTAACCTAACCGGTTAAATCCCGTGTGATTGGGGGGAGAACTGGTGGTTGATCCATTTGAACCCCACCACTGGTCCAATCCAAAAACAAAACAAAACAAGAGGAAAAACAGCTTGTGCTAGGCAAAACAATCTTTATTCGTCTATTTTTACAGCAAAATAATTTGAGGATGACCTGCAAGCAGAGAAAACCTCCGTGGGGAATCTTCATGGAGAGTCTGCCGCAACACACAAAATGGTGAGCACAAGTGGCAAAAACGAAAGTTGGCTTTTGGGCAGGGGAAATAAAGCATTTCCTGCCTGCTTTTGTTCACTCAGGAGGCAGGAAACTCCTTCAACCTGTGTTGGGGAAGAAAGATCGCTAGTTTAGCCATTTTCAAGGAATCTGGGTTGAAAGAAACGTTTTGAAGACATTTGGGGGGAGACAGCTGTGTGAGCTTCTTCCCCAAAATGCTTTTTATAACTTCCTTTAAAAAGTATTATTTCTGCTGTGTGGAATTCACTAAAAAAAATTCTGAGTTGTTTTATGTTGGAGTATTTGTTATATATTGTTGTTGTTGTTGTTGTTATACACATAACAACATATTTAGTCTGGCTCCTCATCAGAGGCCTCTCTGGTTTGGGTTGCCCTCCAGCACAGCCCTCTGACTCATTGGAGCACACAAGCCCCACCACCACGCCAAGGGGGGATTATTATTATTATTATTATTATTATTATTATTATTATTATTATTATTATTATTATTATTATTATTATTATTATTATTATTATTAATTCGATTTGATAAACCGCCCCACCCCTGAAGGGCATCATAACCACGATATCTTTTTTAAAAATAGAGTATATTCTAAAAAAAAAAGTTCAGAGTTTCGGTCCAGAGTCTCCAGAAGAGCCCTTCCCATGCATTCTTTACATCTTAAGATCATACGCCCCCACTGATATTTTCGCAGGTAAAAACTGAGGCATGCATTTGAAGGATCGCTAGGTGAGACAGCCCCTTTCACACTGTAAAAGGAACTTCAACTTCTGCCTCAGGCCAACTCTGCAGGAGAGCTCTCCTCTGCTGCTTTCAAAGCAAGATGGTTGTTTGTTCTTCAGGTTAAAACCTATATTTGAGAAACATCATTATTCTACCATTGATTAATCATCAGCAGTTCTGAGTACACTGCAGCAGCTGAGGCGTGTGAAATTAGGTTTGCCCAGTTGCCCCGGTCCACTTCCCAAGCCCAGAGGGCCACGAGTTGGGGAGTGGGACCAGATCAGGAGTTAGGGAGCTCCCACTCCTGAAGGTCTGGGGCAGTGGAATTTAGAGGATCCAAAAGGGAATTTTAGTAACAGAGTTCCCATGGTAGGTGGGGGATTCAAGGCACTGTGGCAAGTACATGCGCCAATAGAGGGCTACAGGCCAGGGCATGATGGGGGGCAGTGGCCAAGGCATTTCCAGGGGCAGGGCATTTCCTGGGGGCGAGGGCTGTGGCAAGGATGCAGCCCCGCTGTGCTTGATGATCCTTAGGAGTGGGAAGCAGATGCACTTGCATGGCATGAAGGGCTGCCACGCACGCCGGTGCACCTCCTGCTAGACTGCTTCAAGTTCTGCGCGCTACTGCTGAGGGGAGGGGCGTAACTAAGGCAAAAATCACTTGGCAAAATCACCAATTAGTAACCCCCTCTCGGCACACACAAATAATTAGTAACCTACTCTCGGGAACCTGTGAGAACCTGCTGGATCCCACCTCTGTCTGGGGGTGGGACCGGGGGAGAACAAGGACTTCAATGAGAGACAATGCCATAGAGTCCACCCTCCAAACATCCATTTTCTCCAGGAGAACCGGGTTTGATTCCCTGCTCTGCCACTTGAGCTGTGGAGGCTTATCTGGGGAACTAGATTAGCTTGTGAACTCCAACACACGCCAGCTGGGTGACCTTGGGCTAGTCACAGTTCTTTGGAGCCCTCTCAGCCCCACCCACCTCACAGGGTATTTGTTGTGAGGAGGGGAAGGGAAAGGAGTTCGTAAGCCCCTTTGAGTCTCCTTACAGGAGAGAAAGGGAGGATATAAATCTAACTCTTCTTCTTCTCCTTGCCAAACATTCCCAAAGTCCCTCATCCTTTACTCATAGGACTTGGTCTCCACGTCTTGTCTTGCAAGTTGCTGTGAAAACCCTTTGGCTTAGTCAAGGGGGTACCAAGTTTCACAAAGGAAAGAAGGCAAACAGGAAGGCAAAGATAGCAGAGAAAGGCTGAAGGCCAAGAGGAAGTGAGTTTCCTAAGGTCACCAACAATTCCGCAGCTTGCGAAAGAGGGCATCGCAGCTCTCCTGGGGATGATACATACGTCGTAAAACAAAACAAAACAAAAAAAAGATAAGTAGAGCTAAGAATGGTGTCCAGTCATCTTTTCCAGCTGTACAGCCTATCCATTTGCGCTCTGGAATGTATGCTTGGATACCCAAAGATGACAGAAAGCATCACTGCCAAACTATGCAGCGTGTTCAGAGCCAACAAAGACAACATCCTCCCATAGCAGCTGATATTAGGCATCAGTGACCTGCTCTGAATCCTGGGGGGAAAAAAGGATATTAGTCATTCTTAGTCATCGGATACATTTAAATACAATAAAACAATCTGGTGCTTCGGTACTTAGCCAGTCATTTTTTCGTGGACACACAGATGTCAGGAACAGGTGACTTCCCATCCTTGCTATCTAGTCATCTGTCTGGGGAATGGGGGGTGGGGGGAGGTGATTCCATTTCTCTTATTAATAGTGCCCAAAACCTTACCCGCCCTAGCTCTTCTCTGGGGCCTGATCAAGGGGTGGGCCAAAGGGGCTTGCCAAGTTGCCACCCTGAAATTCACTCTTTCCCTCCAGCATGACATTCAGCTAGGATTGCCCGGTCCCCCTTGGCCACTGGTGGTGGATGGGGGTAGGGTGGCCAGATCCAGGTTGAGAAACTCCTGGAGATTTGGTGGTGGAGCCTGGGAAAAGCAGGGACCTCGGTGGAGTGCAATCAGTGGTGGGATCCAAAAATTTTAGTAACAGGTTCCCATGGTTTCATTGTTTTATTGACAGAGCCTATGTTTGTATTGTACCAGATTTGCTCCTGCTTATTGTTTATATATTATGTTGTTCACCGCCCGGAGCCCTTTGGGGATCAGGAAGTGGTTATAGAATAGAATGTATGTATCAATAATAATATGTAATAATATGTAATAAATAAAAAATAATAATATGTAATAAAATAATAATATGAGTAGGTGGTGGGATTCAAACAGTAGGCATAGCAAAACCAATAGTATTAGGGCTGGGTGGGACACGGCCAGTGGCGGGCATTCCGGGGGTGGGGCATTAATAATTTCTCTGTTACTGTAAAAAAAAGCGCTTACTGTTAAAAAAAAGGTTCCTAATTTCCAGCTGGTATCTTTCTGTCCATAATTTTAAAACTCCATTTTACAGCCACAGTCCATAGAAGTCCTACTGCCAGGCTGGGAGCAAGCTACTTCCTCCTCTAATTGACTGCCTGTCAAATTCTTAATACTTTCAAATACTTAATTTTGTTTCTAGAAATCAAAAGAAGGATACTTTCCTTCAACAAGGAACTTTACCATATTTCTAAGACATGTTTTTAAAACAGCCCAACAGGGAGAATTATCCCGTTTTCTACCTTCGCTAACCAGCCACATAGGAAACAACAGGACTTCATGATTTTGGGACCTAATGGGATTTCTAGTGGAAAAGCGGACCCAATTAGTAACCCCCTCTCGGCACACACAAATAATTAGTAACCCACTCTCAGGAACTGGTGAGAACCTGCTGGATCCCACCTCTGAGTGCAATGCCATAGAGCCCACTCTCCAAAGCATCCCTTTTCCCCAGGGGAACTGATTTCTATCTGTTGAAGCTGAACTGATTCCAGGGCTCCCCCAGCAACACCTGGCATCATATCCACGATCCACCATAACAGTGCAGTGCAGAAGGTGGTGGCAGTCATGGAAAAAGACGCCCTCTGAAATTTGCCACCTGGGACTTCTGACTCACATCACGGTGCAGGAAGCTATGAGGAGAGAACAGAATTGTGGGGGATAGGCACTGGTCAGGGCTATTGCTTTGGTGGAGGAGGTAACATTTATTTCCTCTTGCACGTGAGCTATCTTAAGGTCAGTGACTTCTGCTCCTCGGACAGAGCAACCCTCCAAACGAACATGAATAGGCTTTGGGTTCCTATTAAATGTCATGAAGGAAGGCACAGACCTCCTGAGTAATATAGATAACATCTGCCAGGAAGATTTGGGGGAAGGGGTTTAAAGGGAGAGAGGAAACCTACACCAAAGGAACAATAAAAAAGTTGCCTTAAGCAAGCCAGCGATGTGGATGGAAATATGAGTTCATCCACGAAGCCAGCAAATGTCAAAAGAAAACAAGATCTCAGGGCAAGGGGAACGTAAAGTAATATTGATATTTTCCATTCTGCCTGCTGCAACATATGGAGATCTTCATAAAAATATGACTCCAGTTCAAACTGCAAATTGCAATAGTTGACTGGGGTGACCCACGGCTGTCAGGTATTCCCTGGCCAGTGGTGGGAGATTGGGGCGGGGGGCGGGGGGTAGAGTTACCATATCCAGGTTGAAAAGCTCCTGAAGATTTGGGGAAGGAACCTGAAATGGACACAGACCTCAGTGGGGTACAATGCCATACAGTCCATCCACCAAAGGAGCAGCAGTGGTGCAGTGGTTAAGAGGAGGTGTACTCTAATCTGGAGGAACCAGGTTTGATTCCCCGCTCTGCCGCCTCAGCTGTGGAGGCTTATCTGGGGAATTCAGATGTGTACTCCCACACACGTCAGCTAGGTGACCTTGGACTAGTCACAGTTCCTCTGAGCTCTCTCAGCCCCACCTACCTCACAGGGTGTTTGTTGTGAGGGGGGAAGGGAAAGGAGTTCGTAAGCCCCTTTAAGTCTCCTATAGGAGAGAAAGGGGGGGATATAAATCCAACTCTTCTTCAAAGCATCCATTTTCTCTGTGTTCTGGAGATGACCTGTAATTTGAGGAGATCCCCCTCAGCCATCAATATTAGTATGCACAAGAAAGAAAAATGGGGGGGGGGGGTTTGTACTGCGATGCATCCGATGACACAACTGATGACAATAGCCCCCTCCCTTGAAAATCCCGGCAATTTAAACCATAAGCAGAAGAAAATAAACTGACTCCACAACTGTGAAAACACAGAGGGAGGGCAGACATGCGGAAGGACTGTGCCCAAATTGATTCCAGTGCTTGTGGATCAACTGCCAAGAAAATAAAGCGCAAGTTGAAAATGCAGAAAAACTCTCACTGTTTATTGCGACTGCAGATAATCCATAGCAACAACGCAGTGATTCCATCCAACTCCCCCCCCCAAAAAAAACCCAGGAAGTTTCCACAGATTTTCATAGAAGAAATTAAAGTATGTAATAATTTAGAATATTGCAAGAGAAAAGCCATGATATTGATAAGTAATCTATTAATCCACTGGCCTGAGACAAGGGCAGGGAATAAACAGAAATAACAACAACACTGAAAGTCACTAAATACCATGATTTCAAAATTAAGATTCAGCGACTATGGCACAAACCAGCTGAGGTCATCCCAGTGGTAATCGGCACCTTGGCGCCATTCCGGAAACCCTAGGGTGGCACTTGAAACACCTTCAAATCGGATATGTACAATGTCCTATGGTCTTTGGGTGAGGCTTGAATTGTAATGTACAACAATCAGCTAAAGAACTGGCAGCTGTGATATATTGAACAAAATTAAATGATAACAATGGTGAAAATTGCAGATTGTGCAAGGAAACCCATGAAACTGTAGTTCACTGCAGCGAAAAGATCGCCCAGACTTACAAACAGAGGCACAACTCAGTGGCCAAGATGATCCACTGGAATTTATGCAAGAATTACAATATCAGGACGGCACTTGAAACATCTTCAAATCGACAACATCGACATCTGTCAGATTCAAAAGGCAGCCCAGCTGGGATCCGCACAAATACTATGCCAATACATTGCAATGTCCTAGGCCTCTGGGTGAGGCTTGAATTGTAATGAATGGTCAACAACCAGCTAAAGAACTCGCAGCTGTGTCATTAAACAAAACTAAATAATAGTAGTATAACCCTGAGAAGAGCTATTAATCTGCAGGTATAGGCAGTGGTGGGATCCAAAAATTTTAGTAACAGGTTCCCATGGTGGTGGGATTCAAACAGTGGCATAGCGCCAATGGGGCTGGGCGGGGCACGACGGGGCGTGACCGGGAATTTCGGGGGTGGGGCATTAATAATTTCTCTGTTACTGTAAAAAACTCTTACTGTAAAAAAAAGTTCCTAATTTCCAGCTGGTATTTTTCTGTCCATAATTTAAACTCATTATAGCAAGTCCTATAGTCAACTGCCAACAGAAACAACGACTTCTCCTCTAATTGACTGCCTGTCAAATACTTAATACTTTCAAAGAAATCAAAAGAAGGATACTTTCCTTAAACAAGGAACTTTACCGTATTTCTTAAACATGTTTTTTAAAACAGCCTAACAGGGAGAATTATCCCGTTTTCTACCTTTGCTAATCAGCCACATAGGAAACAACAGGACTTTATGATTTTTAGACCTAATGGAATTTCTAACGGAAAAGCAGACCCAATTAGTAACCCCCTCTCGGCATACACAAATAATTAGTAACCCACTCTTGGGAACTGGTGAGAACCTGCTGGATCCCACCTCTGGGTATAGACTACTAGAAGCAAGAATTCCTGTTTGGTTACAAATCCATGCACTTTCCCCAGGGCATCACAAGACGTGACACTGTACTCCGTAGGCCTTGCGCCTGACATGTGAGCTTCCGATCGCAACACGGTAGCATCGGCTGACCCCTGAGCAACCCACCCTGGCCATGTTCCTTTTGAGGAGTGGTACAAAAACAATGTGACTGGGGGCGGGGCTTCACCTCGACCTGGAGGGCTACCTTTTTATGGGGTGCTCAAAAGTACCATTAAAAATCTATGAGCAGCAATAAAAGTCCAACGAGCAAGTTCAAAGTAATTGCTTCTTGGGCCCATATGCCAGCTGTATCCAATGTCCCCCTACAAGGTTCCTTGCAGGCAAAAGGCCAAACCACATGCTGATGCACTCACGCAGCAGGGGCCAATGTTGTCAGCTCCAGCAGCCACCGAAGAATCGAAGAAAGGGGAACAGCTGTTCCTGTAATTAAAGCAGTAACCAGTTGCAAAACTAGACGGCAGAGAGGAAAAGAAAGTCCTCTGGGGGAGAGCTGATCAGATCGTGACCACGGGAGAGAGAACAGCATGAAAGGAGAGGAAAGGCAACAAAATACCCCAACAGCCAGGACCTATCCTTTCACAACCTTCACTCCATAAATTATCTGATCATGGGATTCAAAAGCCATCGTTGAGAGTCTTGGGCAAGACCGTCCTGCTTTTTTCGAATCCCAAACTTCACGACGAGAACAAGAATTGATCTTCCTCTCAACTCTTTCTCTCCTCATGTTGTTTTAAAGCCAGACTCGAAGTCTCAAGGTAAACCTGGCAGAAAAAACAGAAGTCATCAGCAATCAAAATTTTCCAATATCATTAGAACGACACTTTAAAACTGGTGTCGGTTCTTGAAATGGCATCATTACTGTGCATCATCATCATCATTATTAATGATGATACTAATATGTAATTCTGTTTATTGTCATTGATTTCTCTGGCTATTACTGCTTCAGCCCAATAACCAAAACTGTGGCCAAGCTATAGTCCACTACACAGGATGAATGCATTTAAAATCCTCCACTGATTTATCACCTTTCTCTCTCTGGTCCCTTCCGCACATGCAGAATAATGCACTTTCAATCCTCTTTCAATCCACTTTGCAGCTGTGCGGAATCTCAAAATCCATTTGCAAACAATTGTGAAAGTGGATTGAAAGGGCATTGTTCTCTATGTGAGGAAGGGGCCGCTCTCAGTTAATGCTCACTTATATAACGAAAGGTAACTATACAACAATAACTATATATAACCGTATAACAAGAACTGCAGTGTAGCTATACTGCAAGAAAAATTGCCTAAAAAGTCCTTTGCATTATAGTCCTTGCCACGACATTTAGCTTGAATATCCTTTACAGATTATGCTACCCTATTCCTGGCATCCCACAATGAGTTCTCTGGATGACCAACTCATTTCGCACTGATAACCGCTGATAACACTTCATAAGGTCCAAAGAAAGAAGATTCTCAGATCTGATCCTCTGAAGATGCCAGCCACAGATGCAGGTGAAACGTCAGGAGAGAATGCTGCTAGAACACGGCCATACAGCCCGGAAACCACACAGCACCCCAAAGAAGATTCTATTGCCTCTTCCCCACAGTGCAGTACAATAAAGGAAAGTCCTACAGTAAAATGACTAGTCAATAATTTTTTATTCACCAATTCATTAAAATAAGTGCATCACAAGGAATTACTACTGCTTGAACACCACATTTGTTTTCCTGTTTGCAAGTGTTCATCTCTCCCCGCCCCCGCCCCCGCCCCCGCCCCCGCCCCCGCCCCCCCCCCTTCCTGGTTTAGTTTCACAGATGATCCCAAACAATCGGGAATACCATAGTGAGCACGATAATCACTAGAAGTCACACAGTGTCACTGAAGCAAAGTGGATCAATGGAGAAGAAGGGACCTACAAGCAGTCACACGAGAAATCCTAGCCAATCAATTAAGAAGAGGAGGAGGAGGAGTTTGGAATTATACCCCACCTTTCTCTCGTGTAAGGGGACTCAAGGTGGCTTACAAGCTCCTTTCCCTTCCTCTCACCACAGCAGACACTTGGGAGGTAGGTGGGGCTGAACAAACCGTGACTACCCCAAGGTCACCCAGCAGGAATGTAGGAGTGTGGAAACACATCTGGTTCACCAGATAAGCCTCTGCCACTCAGGTGGAGGAGTGGGGAATCAAACCCTGTTCTCCTGATTAGAATCCACCTGCTCTTCACCACTACACTATGCTGGCTCTAAGAGCATCCTATCACAGTGCAACATAACAAAAGATGTCACTGAGGACAGGGGAAGTCAACTGAAAAGGAGAGCAAATCAGGAAAGCATGAAAGGGAGTGAAGATTTCTTTCAGAGCATCAAAAACAATTTTTAAAAGAGATTTTTTTTGTCAGAGTCGTTGGTAGAGAAAAAAAAGGAGCAGCTCGAGCTCCATCGTAGTTTCCTTGTTCCAGAATGTTCTACTACCCTGTTCAGTGTTCAGGTAGTTTATTCCTTTAGCTCCAGCTTGAGTCGGCATGCTGTGTCCCCAACAACTGATAAATCATTCTGTGGCAGGAGAAAGCAGACAGAAGGAGGGACGTAGACCAGGGGGGCGATGACAAGAACGTGTCACAGGCTGTCTCTGTTGCTCCCTTGCCCTTTGTACTGAAAGATTCTTGTGACCTTTGGTGGCATTTCCAAGGAGCCATTTTCTCTGGACGCTCCCCTGTCGTATTGATCTCTGCGGCAGGATTAATCTTAGACAAACAGGTCATATAATTTATGTAAACCGTAGAAGTAATTAAATCCCACTTCCGCCAAAGGTCAGGGGCAGAATATTTAAGATTTCATTTCAGTGGAGGAGGACAAGGAGGAATAAGTGAGAAAGTTCGGACTGTCATATCAATTAAGATGGCGTGCGCTCGCATTCGGCAGCGCCTGAAATGCCAAGCTAAAGTCACAAATGCATGAAGCAAATGGATTCAAGCAGTGGCGTATCTACCTAGGGACAAGGGGTACCCCTTGTCCCCGGGCGCCACTCTTCTAGTCACGTGGGGGCACAAAATTGCCCCCCCACATGACCAGGAAGTCCTGCTGCCTTGTCGTTTTCGCGTGCCTCAACCTATCCGTGTCAGTCGAGGCATGCAAAAACGATGAGGCAGCAGGAAGTCCTGCTGCCTCCAAGCACCCTCAACCCCACCCTGGACTCCCCCCTCCCTCCCTTCCTCCCCTCCCCAGTCAGAAGAGACTGCAGGCTGCCGGCTGGGAGCCCAGCTACAGCAGGGGGGGAGGGAGGCTGGGCACCCTAGACCTTGCTCGTAATGCCTTAGGCATGGGGCTGAAGTCAAGGTCAGTGGGGGGGTTGGAACCCTGGGAGGCATCAGAGGCATCGAAGTGAGGCGGGGTGGCGGTGGGGCAGAGCCTGGGGGGCATCCTGGAGACAATTTGTCTCCGGGCGCCATTTACCCATGGTGCGCCTCTGGATTCAAGCCACTATTGGCCTATCAAGGTCAGTATTGCCTGCTCTGACTGGAAGCCACACTCTTCAGCTGTGGAAGGTATTTCACATCACCCGTTACTTTTAAGTGGAGATGCCAGGGATCAAACCTGTGACCTTATGCACACAAAGCAAGTATTCAACCACTTAATTATGGCTCTGCCACTTAATTATGGCTCCAAGACCATAGTTCTGTGCAATCACAGCTTGGGGGAGGAAAAAGCACATGCGCAGCTAATGATGAAGCTGCAGCTGCGTATGCACAGCTAAAAGTGTTTTGAAAGTTATTACATCACCTGTTCACTAACAGAAGGAACAAATCAATTTCATACTGAAAGGAGGCAGAAGATGCAACCGGAAATTTTGAAAACTGTCTGGTTTGATTCAGATACTGTGTTTCCCCCAAAATAAGCCCTACCCTGAAAATAAGCCCTATCATGATTTTTCAGGATTTTAGGAGGAGGCTTAGAATATAAACCCTACTCCAAAAATAAGCCCTACCGATAGTTACAGATCAGGATGGTGTGATCCTGCAGGGTGCTCCCTGCCAATGAGGATGCAGCTTGCATCACATGTGACAGGGAAGCAACGGGGCTGCCAAGAGGTAGCATATTTCCCCTAAAATAAGCCCTACCCCGAAAATAAGCCCTAATGCATCTTTTGGTGCAAAAAATTAATAGAAGACCCTGTCTTATTTTCGGGGAAACATGGTAACCAAATAAGGTGCCGGTAGCACCTTAAAGATCAACAAAATTTCCAGGGTCTGAGCTTCAAGAGTGAAAACTCCCTTCATAAGATACTCTGATGAAGAGAGCTTTCACTCTTGAACAGCACTCTTGAGCAGCAATGGCGTGGGAGGTTAAGAGCTCGTGTATCTAATCTGGAGGAACCGGGTTTGATTCTCCGCTCTGCCGCCTGAGCTGTGGAGGCTTATCTGGGGAATTCAGATTAGCCTGTACACTCCCACACACGTCAGCTGGGTGACCTTGGGCTAGTCACAGCTTCTCGGAGCTCTCTCAGCCCCACCTACCTCACAGGGTGTTTGTTGTGAGGGGGGAAGGGCAAGGAGATTGTGAGCCCCTTTGAGTCTTCAAACTCTTCTTTATACCCCCCCAAAGTTTTATTGGTCTCCAAGTTGTTACTCAACTCTAGCTCATATACATTCTGGAACTTACTATAATAACGAACAGGAGCGCTCAAAAGAACTGTTTGGTTTACAGGCCAAACTGCACATCATTGAATCTGCCTGACTTGAAATTTGGGACCAAATTACACAATACACCTGACGTGTTGGGAGAGCCAGCATGGTGTAGAAGTTAATTTGGTGAACCAGGTTTGATTCCCCCACTCCTCCCATGAGCGCCAGTGATCTGGTGAACTGGATTTCTTTTCCCCACTCCTCCACAGTTAAATCCCCATTCCCAGCATCAAAGCTCAATCTGTAGTGCCTGCTTTTTGAAGCTAAATTATACGTTTGGAAATCCAGTGACTGATTCTCAGTGCATTTCGGCCCTGAAACAGGGAAAAACAAAATCCATCTGGCAGCAGAGGCCTTCAGTTAACTGAAGCCTTGCCCGTTTTGTTGGTTTCCTTTTATCTAGAGACCACTGAGTCACGCAGCATCCATATGTCATATAAAAGAGTGTTTTTCCTGCAAAGCTAGGGGGAAAGCAATCATCTCCTTCTCTAAAGGTTGATCAGTGGAACCGATCGTGTCAGCCCCCAGAACAATGCATTACAAGCGATCCAAGAAAAGGACGCTTTCAAGTTTAAACTGAACTGTTTTGAAAGAGATGTTTACATGCCCAGACGCCTCCACCACCCTGCCAACCATTTTAACAACATTGCCAACCTGCCACGAGCCGCTAACATTTAAAACTGGAAATGGATCCAGGACTCCGAAGATGCTGTCCTCTTTTGCCGTCTTTTTGCAAGCACTGGGATGGAACATAAGAACATAAGAACTAGCCTGCTGGATCAGACCAGAGTCCATCTAGTCCAGCTCTCTGCTACTCGCAGTGGCCCACCAGGTGCCTTTGGGAGCTCACATGCAGGATGTGAAAGCAATGGCCTTCTGCTGCTGCTGCTGCTCCCGAGCACCTGGTCTGCTAAGGCATTTGCAACCTCAGATCAAGGAGAATCAAGATTGGCAGCCATAGATCGACTTCTCCTCCATATATCTGTCCAAGCCCCCTGGTTCTCTCTCTCATTTTTCTCTCTTTCTCACAGAAATACCTACTAAAACTGGGGGCATTCATTGAGAAATGCTAGGGGGGGGGGGAAGAATTAGAAGGACTAATAGAAAGGAAAAACTTGCTTCACGCAATGTAGCAGTTGATTGGTGTTTGGAATATGCATGCCACAGGAGGTGAAGTGATGTAGCCCACTAACCTGGATAGCTTTAAAAAGGGCTTGGACAGATTTATGGAGGAGAAGTTGATCTATGGCTACAATCTTGATCCTCCTTGATCTGAGAAATGCCTTAACAGACCAGGTGCTCAGGAGCAACAGCCGCAGAAGGCCTTTGGGCCACTACCCACTTACCTCACTAAACTGCAAGCGCCGCTCGCATTACTACACGCAATGATGAAAGCCTCCGCGTGGCTTCTGACCACGCGAGACATTTTGTTCCCCACACGTTTGCAATTCTTGAGAATAACTTAGCTTAGGGCAGCCTTAAAGAGCGGGAGTTCCACGTTGCAAATGAGGGGAATGGAGTGCACTCCGATTGGCTCAGCCGAGCCCGTGTGCGTCATTGGAGGATTCTGAGAAAGTGGCGGACCAGCCGAGGTTGCGGAGTCTCCAGTGTAGCAGTTGGCTGGGAAAGAGGTTGTTTATGAAATAAGGTTACCCTCGCCTTTTTTGGCGTGAGTGCGTGAACGTCATCAAAGAAAGGGCAGCTAACAGCCCTCTATTAATGGACTGTCGCCGCACATGCTGACGTCAGCAGATAAATCACGTTGGCTGGGCGCTTTCTGTGGAGACGCGATGCATCAGCAGTGTTTGGAAGTGAAAGCAGAGAGCCAGCTGCATGACGCGACGCATCTCTTGTACGCCGCTGCGATTAAACGCTCGGGCGCCGACATTTTCCATTTGCTCGGACACGCGGCTTTGAATAAGTTGGAGAGGCCGTGAAGACGGAGCTTCGACTGGATGTCGACACGTGTCTACGTCATCACCTCACGCTACCCACTTTTAGACGCCAGGGACACCCCACTTAACAAGGATGGCGCTCCCTCGTTCCCTGATTGGCCGTGGAGCTGCGCGTCACGAGTGAGATCAGCAGCGCGCCAAACAGCCGAGGTTCCCTACAACCCCGCGGCACCTCGCGGGTTTTTTAAAAAAGTTGCTATTTTTAGTGGAGCTTAATTTGCCGCGCAGCCAGGAGGGCGGGAGAGAGGTAAAATCCCCTGGCGGCCGCGCGAGTGAAGCGCCAGCGGAGGATGTGGGGAGCGTCCAGGACCCCCGTGGCTTTTAAAGAGGTGACCCCGCGGCTTATGGTGAGTGGATAGTGACCCATTGCTTTCACATCCTGCCTGTGAGATCCCAAAGGCATCTGGTGGGCCACTGCGAGTAGCAGAGAGCTGGACTAGATAGACTCTGGTCTGATCCAGCTGGCTTGTTCTTATATTCTTATGTTCTTATGTCTCTCTGTTGACATTTTCTACCCCGTGCATACTTTTACAGACTTCAATCCTATCCCCCCTCAGACGTCTCCTCTGCAAACGAAAGAGTCCCGAACGCTGCAGCCTCTCCTCATATGGAAGGTGCTCCTTATGGAGAAAGGTGGCAATTTCATTTATCACATACTGGCTGGGGAGTCATTCAAAAAGCACCTGCTGCTCCTTTGCTAGCAAGATGTCCTTTGAAGAATATTATTTCTGGATCTGACATCACAGCCACTCGCAAGGACGGCTGATGGTCACGTTCCCCAGGCCTGGGGCGCCAAGCTTATTTCGGAAAGAGACACCACTCCCTTGTGAGCTTCTCGTAGTACTGCAGATGGGGCAGAGGAGTCTTTTGGCTGGCTTTAGCTGCAGTTGCGCATGTTTACTTGGGAGCAAGCCATAGTAGGGCATGCAGTGGGGCATACTTCCTAGGAGGCATGCAGAGGCTTGCATGAACGAGGAAGATAAGGCATAGATCAGGGGTCTGCAACCTGTGGCTCTCCAGATGTTCATGGACTACAAATCCCACCAGCCCCTGCCAACACCCTCTAAAGCTGCCATTTTCTCTAGGGCAAGGGTGGCCAACCTATGGTGCTCCAGATGTTCATGGACTACAATTCCCAATTGGCCATGCTGGCAGGGTCTGATGGGAATTATAGTCCGTGAACATCTGAAGCCCCATAGGTTGGCCACCACAATTGGCCATGCTGGCAGGGGCTGATGGGAATTGTAGTCCATGAACCTCTGGAGAGCCACAGGTTGCAGACCCCTGGCATAGATCTTCCAGCTCAAACGGAATCAACTCTTCATTCATGTAAACTTTTTCATTCTGTTATTGGGTTTTGGCTCACAAAAGACCCAAACCGAAGCCCCATACAGCTGCTATTTCTATCGTATAAATGTCAGGAAGAGCCTTTCTTGGATCTTCGTTACATGTCATCTAGTTCAGCTGTTTAATCTCCGCCAGGGTTAGAAATCTTCTCTTTGAAATCAAGGCAGAAGCTCAGGGAAAGGGGCCACACGTCCATACGCATAAACACATACAGGCAGTTATAACCATGGAATGAAACCACAATCCAGAACCTTTGGGATGTATGACTCATGGAAGCTTATGAACTACCCTCAGTCTCTTGTTACCCTATGATATATCGGTCTATCTGTTTCATGACAGCTTGTGTTGCTGTTCTCATATCATCTCCAGGAGAAAAGATCCCAATTTGAGAGGGTCGCGGTAGCTTACATGTCCCCCAAAACAGCTTCTTATGGTGAAGGAGAATATGCCCCCCCCCCGCTTTCAGCAAATCACAACAGAAGACCCGAGTGGAAACAGGAGGAGGGCTTCCTCCTTCGTCCGGGTTCCAAGGGGACACTCCTGTCATCAATAATTAAGCAAGGTCAATATTGATGGCGCATGGAAGCATTTTAGCATGTATTATTTATGTGGCGATTCGTAATGATCGTTTCATGCTAGGGCAGAGAGTGCATGTCGTGGAGTAATTTACAATAAAGGGTGCTGCCCAGCACAGGAAACCGGCTGCATCTTCTTCCTGGGACATGCCCTTGTCTCTGTCTCTCTTCCTTCCTCATCTTTCTCTATTTATCGGGCACTCCATTTTTCCCCCCCATTTGTCTCTGAAGTCAGACAACTGGCTAGACGACATGGTGGAGAGCACTGGTTATAGTCATGAAGGCAAGGTTCCTTTAAGAAAGATATACTACTGTCTACCAGCCATGGTGCCTAAAGGGAACCTCTTTTTAGAAAGGCATCAAGCTGATGAATACTAGTGTTAGAAGGCAAGTTCTAGGCCCTGTTGTTGGCCCACCAGCCTAACTGGTTGGCCAGTGTGAAATAGGAAGCTGGACTAGATGGACTTATGTGCCAAAGAGAACAGGCTGCAATATGCTAAAAGACAGAAGGGAGAGATGTGGACGTCAGAGGCAGCGGGGAAAAACCGGGAGTCATTTTCAAAATGGAATTTTTGGTAACTAGAAGGAGGAGGAGGAGGAGGAGCAGGAGCAGGAGCAGCAGGAGGAGCAGGAGGAGCAGGAGCAGGAGAACTGGTGGGAATGTTGTCCAGAGAAAGTAATGGAAACTGAGAAGGTCAAGATCCTGTGGAACTTTCGAATCCAAAAGGACAAAGTATTGAAACACAATACACCAGACATCACCATGATCGAGGACAAGAAAGTGACCATCATCGACATAGCAGTCCCCGGTGACAGCAGGGTCATTGAAAAAGAACACGAGAAGGTCACTAGATACCACGATTTGAAAATCGAGCTTCAGCGTCTATGGCACAAACCAGCTGAGGTCATCCCAGTGGTAATCGGCACACTGGGCGCTATCCCAAAAACACTAGGGCAGCACTTGAAACATCTTTGAATTGACAAAATTAACATATGTCAAATTCAGAAGGCAGCCCTGCTGGGATCCGCACAAATACTACGCCAATACATTACAACTTCCTAGGCCTCTGGGTGAGGCTCGAATTGTAATGAAGGCCAACAACCAGCTAAAGATCTGGCAGCTGTGAAATCTACAATAATAATAATAATAATAATAATAATAATAATAATAATAATAATAATAATAATAATAATAATAATAATAATAATAATAATAATAATAAATAATATGGTCTCTTTGGGTCAAGCATATATTAGCTTTGAGTCAGATTCTCAATTGTGCACGTGTTTCTCCCCTTCAGAACTCACTGTGCCGCAAATCAGAGAAGCCTGCTTCCCCAGGAGGCATTCGGGGCTCCAAAGAGAAATGGGGAAGGGGAGGAAGTCATGCTCCATGGACAGGAATAATGAAAAATGAGACCCAAGCCAGCATCTCATTAAGTTTGACCCTGTGTTGATGCTTTCTCTCTGACACACTGACTTTCTCAGTGCAAGAGTTACAGCCAGGCAGTACAGGAACCTGGTCACACCCTCTCATATACACACATAACACCGCTGCCAACTCCAAGTTGGGAAATTTCTAAAGATTTTTGGGGTGGATTCTAGGGCAAGGGGTTTGGGGAGGGATTTCAGTGGGTCATAAGGCCATAAAGTCTTCTCCCTAGAGCTGTGATCCCCACCCTTTTTTCAAATAGGTACCCCTTCGCTACCCATTTCCCTAAAATCATACCCCCATATTAGCAAACCCATTATGTATTATTTTTCATGTACCCTCAAATGATCTTTCTGCTTTCATGAAGATTCTATTGCTTGGACTCAGTTTGTTACAGGTGCATATCCCTGGAAGTACATATACTCCAGGTTGAGAATCACTGATCTAGAGCAGCTATTTTCTTCAGGGAAACAGTTCTCTGCTGCTTGGGGGTCAGTTGAAATCCCAGAAGAACCCCAGGCCCCCACCTGGAAACCCTACCCCCCCACACACATAAACACAGAGTCCAAAGCAAAGCTTCGAACGCCTGATTCTGCTAGATGCAGGAACTTATTTGAAAGAGCCGAGGGTTAAAACGAGTACAGCCTGGGCCGAATGCCCAACGCTAGCAAACAGCAGTTGCACCGGCTTGCGTCAGCCAAGCTTGGTGTGATTATATTACATTGCATTAATCTCCTTACGCCAGACCGTCGTAGCTTCCATTTTCTGATCTCCGAATGCTCCCTTCATACCTCCCACTGCCTCTCCCTCTGTGTCTGTCTCTCTCCCAGCTAGAGTATCGGCACCAGCTTCTAAGCCCGCTTCCCTCTCCAAACACTACCGCAGTGCGGTGCCGGAGATTTACAAATCATTTTATTAAAGCCCAGCAGCTCCTCGGCTGGATGCAAATGAGTGACCTCCTCAATTTATGAATGTCAGGAACTGCAGGAGGAGCCGCAGGAAAGGAAAGCGGGGGGGGGGGGAGAAAGAGAGCGATGGGGGAGGGCCGGAGAAAATGTTCCATTAAATAGTATCTATCAACCTGATCACATTTATAAGCTAATAAAAGCAGGGGGTTAAAACTGAGGTTCATTTAGGTTGGCTCCTTCCTGTAGTACCAGCTGGCGACATGAAATATTAATAGAAACAAGGCCCGTCTCTGTGTCGGGCTCCTTTGAGGGGGAGACGATGACACTGTTATTGGTAACATATTGTCCGGCCTGTTCTCCGGTGTGGCGTTTCCAGTTTCCCAGATGGCCGTGTCATGTCGCTTGTCCTCTGGGTATGACATGACAGGGCTGTAATGCCCAGTGCTGAAGGCAACGTTCTGGGTTATTGATCTTCTCCGTTTGGGCCCGACGTTTCTTTATAGAATTATTTCCTTCATTTATAGCCTGCCTTTCTCGCCGAGATTCAAAGCAGATTACGCTCACAGAAATCAGCGTAATAGGAATACTGCAATGCCTACAAGCAATGGAGTAATATAACTGCTTTGCAAAATTGAAGAATGCTGCGTTGTTATGCATGAAGATGCCTGCCACAGATGCAGGCGAAACGTCAGGAGAAAATACTACTGGAACACGGCCATACAACCAGTGGTGGGATTCAGCAGGTTCGCACCACTTTGGCAGAACCGGTTGTTAAAATGGTGCTTGTAAACAACCAGTTGTTAATTTATTTGAATCCCACCACTGAAAACAGTTGTTAAATTATTTGAATCCCACCACTGCATACAACCCAGAAAATCCACATTTGACTGCGTTCTTAGTTCGTCTACATTGACCCAGAGGTGGGATCCAGCGGGTTCTCACAGGTTCCCGCGAGTAGGTTACTAATTATTTGTGTGTGCCGAGAGGGGGTTACTAACTGGTGATTTTGCCACGTGATTTTTGCCTTAGTTACGCCCCTCCTCTCAGCAGTAGCGCGCAGAACTTGAAGCAGTCTAGCAGGAGGTGCACTGGCGTGCGTGGCAGCCTGCGCCTGTGTGCATTCGTTTCCCACCCAAGGACCAGCGCAGCGGCTGCGTCCTTGACACAGTCCCACCCAGGAATGCCTTGCCCCTGGAATGCCCAGCCATGCCCCCGCCATGCCCCACCCAGCCCCATTGGCTCTATGCCACAGTTTGAATCCCACCACCATGGGAACCTGTTACTAAAATTTTTGGATCCCACCACTGCATTGCCCCCCAGTTTGTTTCTAGGCCAATTCAAGGTCCTGGTGTTGATCTTTAAAGCATAATTTAAGGGCATCCTATTTTCGTACAATGAGGGATTCCCTGCACCAGATGTTGCCCACTACTGCTTCAAGCAACAGTGGTAGAAAAAAAATTAAAAATTTAAAAAATCTTTAAAATTTTTGTGCAAAGCCTTGAAGTGACACCTCTGCTTTTCACTTGCCTTGAAAGTCCTGGCTGGAGTTACCAAAAGCACATTGCATTTGGGTGATACTTATACACCTTCATTGTGTGCAAACCTTTCTCAGCAGGCACCAGAATGAAGCAATGGCTGACCCAACACTGTAGGTTTTGTCCACAAGAGAAACCATCTGATGTGTGGAAGCCACTTCCAATGTTCTCCATAACCCTGTCAGTGCAGCATCTATGGGCGATTCCGCACATGAGTAAAATAGGTTCGACCCCAGTTCCCTGAGAAGGGTACTGACCTAGGTCGAAGCCATTGTTGTTCCCCACTGCAACCAGCTTGATCCCAGCTCGGAGGGCGGAATCTGCCTCTTCGCCGCTCCGTTCCAATTGGCTACTGTTCTACGCCATGTTCCGTCTATCCCCACACACGTTATAAAAAAAACTGCCACAGGAATGGAGGGACGAAGGTGGCGTTTTTTGATTGGCCAGCTGTACGCATGCCCGAAACACTCAGCTGTGATTGGCTGAATGGGGGACTCCTGGCACCAGAGATTCCGCACTTTACTGGAATCGAGCTGAGTTCGAGCGTGGTTCCCTGAAAAAGTAGTAGTTCCCAACTGGAGTCGGAAATTTGACCGTTATGCGGGGCAAAGCTGGTACAAAACCACGTCGATCCCAGTGGTTGTGCGGAGCACTTAGGTCGAACGCAGGTTGAACTTAGGTCGATAACGCAAGTGCGGAATCGACCTATGTATAAGGGGAACCCACATAGAACTAGGACTGTCTCTGCTAACTCCCTTCCCCACCTATACCCATATAGCCTATGAGGCCTATGAAAAACTATACGCATTGGAATAAGAACGTAGACACCAGTATATGGTGATAGAATTGATATATTATAGGATGGCAAAAGAAACTTCTATTGCAGATCATTATTTAGAAAAAATCAATACCATCTATAGTACGCTGGAACAATAAGTCTAATGATCATCTTACATCTGCGTGTGTTGCTTTTTGATACACAATCAATGCAGTTTGCTGTATTTGTGCATTCTATTTGTCAAGGACACATTTTTAAAAAAGGTTAAAGCTGTGGTTCTCAACCTGGGGGTCGGGACCCCTTTGGGGGTCGAACGTCCCTTTCACAGGGGTCGCCTAAGACTCTCTGCATCAGTGTTCTCCATCTGCAAAATGGATCAATGTTAGGGTTGGGGGCCACCACAACGTGCGGAACTGTATTAAAGGGTCGTGGCATTAGGAAGGTTGAGAACCACTGGGTTAAAACCCAACGGTATGTGCTTAGGACCCACCCACACAACCAGAAACCAAGCTTGTTGAGAATCCCTGGTCTCGGAGGGAGATAAAACAGGAGTCTTGTGTCACTGTAAAGACGAACAGCATTTATTCCAGTCTGGGCTGTCATGAGTCACAGCCGACTGCTTCTGAGCATCTGAAGGCTGAGTCACAAAAAGTCATGCTGTTAACCCTTCAGATGCCATTGCCAATTGGCCATGCTGGTAGGGGCTGATGGGAATTGTAGTTCCTGAACATCTGGAGAGCCGCAGGTTCCCTACCCCTGCATTAGACTAACATTACTAAGCATATCTAAGGCACAGATCCGAGGGCATAGTGGGCCTAAATGCTGCCCGGGGCATGACCCCCTGCACCCGACTTGCCATACCCAACTTACAGGAGCCAGCAGGGAGGTTTGGGGTAGACAGGGCTCAAGAGTGGCTGGGACGGGCACCGCGGGGCCACCCCCCCACAGCACCCTGCTCCCTGCGGCCTCCCTGCAGGCCAGGTCTTGCCCTCCCCAAGGCCTGGAGAGGGCAGAAGCTGGTCAGCAGGGAGGCCAGGAGGGGGCAGGGCTTGGCGACATGTGACTCAGGTACCCCACCCCCCATGATGAAACATTGTGCGCCTGGGGATATGAGATACCCCATGTCCCCATTAGCAGTATGCCACTGCAGAGGTCTCAGTGTGGGAAATATCTGAAGTTTTGAAAGGTAAAACCTGGGAAAGTGTGGATTGGAGACACTTGGCAGGATACCATCCCATACAGTCCATGTTCCAAATCAGCTATTTTCTCCAGGAAACTGACGTCTGGGGATGAGTTATAATACCAAGAGATCCCCAGACCCCACCTGGAGGCTGTTAACCCTAATTCCAGCTCAGATGCCCAGTTCCCACGGGCAAATGACTATAGTTTGGATCCTCTGGGAAGGGAGGGCAGATTCACAATGGAGGTGCTTAACAGAGGCTTCCATTTTGTTGGGATAAGTGCTCCTGGTAGTTGGAGATTATCCCTTATCATAGTTAGCCGAGCGGCACGGGTGGCTAGAACACAGCAGAAGCCCTTACCTCGTGTGCGTGCGTGTGATGGATCCCAATGTGCGGCAAGCTTACACAAAAGAAAGTCGGAGTCAGTTGTAGTTTCTAATCTAATAAAAAGTGTATGTATTAGTGAACTCCATTCTGGATAGAAAGGTAGGCAGATAGAGTCACTATGCTATCCTAATCTAGCTAGATGGAGATGGATGCCTCTCTCTAGGCATGGTGGGAACAAGAAGTGAGAAGGGGTCGAGGAAGAAGCCGGAAGGAAGGAAGTCCCTGAGAGTATCACTCTAACATCAAAGGGATAGAACTAGCATGATAGAGTAAAGGTGTCAAATCCCTAGGTCTCTATTTAGCCACTAGCTCTCTAGTAAAAAAAAACCCTCTGTAGGTTGAGGCAGGAAACAGCGTAAAGTTCTTCACTTCCAACACATTTCAGCAGTAGCCTTTGGATGTCGCCTCTAGGTCAGGGGTAGGGAACCTGCGGCTCAAGAGCCGCATGCGGCTCTTCTGCCCTTGCACTGCGGCTCCACGAGCCGAGCCGCCGTCCCCATCCTTGCCTGCCCTGCAGGCAGCAGGGCGGCCACACCAACTGCCCGTGGTTGGCTGGGCCGCGCCGCGGGCTTTCCCTCTCACCCGCCCTGTTGGAGCAGGGTGGGCGCTTTCCCAGAGGCCAGCAAGGCCGAGCCACCAGCTTCATCCTTGCCCGCCCTGAGGGCAGCAGGGCGGATGCATCCATGCGCTTCTCAGAATGAGCGGTGTAAAAGGTTTAAAAACCCCCAGTATATATAGTGTTATCTTTATTTTAAATGTCAAAATTTATTTGCGGCTCCAAGTGTTGTCTTTTCCCATGGAAAACGGGTCCAAATGGCTCTTTGAGTGTTAAAGGTTCCCTACCCCTGCTCTAGGTCAATCCTTCACTTGCCCGAAAAGGGCAGAAAGTCTTGCAGTGATAAAATTTGCAACAGTGTGAATTAGCTGGTTGTGGTGGGTTTTCCGGGCTGTGTGGCTGTGGTCTGGTGGATCTTGTTCCTAACGTTTCGCCTGCATCTGCGGCTGGCATCTTCAGAGGTGTATCACAGAGGGAAGTCTGTTAACACCAGTGGTTCTCAACCTGGCGGTCGGGACCCCTTTGGGGGTCGAACGACCCTTTCACAGGGGTCGCCTAAGACTCTCTGCATCAGTGTTCTCCATCTGTAAAATGGATAAATGTTAGGGTTGGGGGTCACCACTGTTGGAATATCCACACCTGGTGCGTGTGTATCCCTTGAAAATTAGCAGAGCGGCACAGAGGCTTAACACAGGGAAGCTTACCTGGGTACAAACACGTGGTTGAGCTTGCTAGAGAGAACTTCAGACACAAAAGAAAATCAGAGTCATTTGTAGTTTCTTATCTAATAAAAAGAGTATTTATTAGTGAACTCCATTCTGGATAGAAAGGTGGAGAAATAGGTTCACTATCTAGTCTAATCTAGCTGGATGGAGGCGGATGCATCGGAGACACATCCTCTCCCTAGGCATGGTGAAAGTAGAGTGATGGAGAGTGCCGAGAAGAAGGCGAAAGAGAGGGAGGAAGTCCCTAAGAGTATCAGTCTACATCAAAGGGATAGACACAGCATGATAGAGTAAAGGTGACAAATTCCTAAGTCCCTATCTAGCCACTAGCTCGCTAGTAAAAACCCCCTCTGTAGGATGAGGCAGGAAACAGCGTATAGTCCCTTTCTTCCAACAACCACAACATGAGGAACTGTATTAAAGGCTCGCGGCATTTGGAAGGTTGAGAACCACTGGGTTACACCCTGTGTCCAGTGAGAAGGGAATGTTTTAGCGGGGTACACATTGTCATGTCCCAGGATGGGGAACCAATCAGTAAGTGTTTAGGTGGAACTTTCTATGCAAAGGTGTGGTTGATAGTATCGTATTGCAGGTGGGGTTTTTCAGTCAAGGGAGTGATTCACGTTCGCATTCCCTGCAGCAGCAGCAGAGTTGGTGAATGCAAATCCTGTGTCTGGGTGGAGTCCATTGTCCATGAAGTTAGCATGCCCTTGGTCTTTGCTCCTGGTGTTTTTAAGTACTGATAGCCAAGCTTTATTCATGTTCAAAATCTCGGCTAGTTTGAGTCAGGAAATTCCCGGAGATTTAGGGATGAAACCTCAGCAGAATTTGGGGAAAGAAGGAGTTCAATGGAGTAGAACGCCATAAGTCCCACCCTCCTAGGAGCATACCACTCAGGGGGACATATGGGGTCAAATGTCCACGGGCTGCAACCATTTAGTCACATGGAGGGGAGGAAAATCACCCCCTCACTCCACGTTGTTTGGTTGTGGTGGGGGAAGGCAGCCGCCCATAGGGGGGAGGGACTTAGATTTCGCACCAGGCTACATGTTCCCTGTACCTTCGACAGCAGTTTCCCCCAGAGGGCCTGATTGTCTGGAGATGTTGAGATCCCAGGAAATCTCCAGACTCGACCTGGAGTTTGGCACTCTCAGCCCAAATATCTTGGGCCCCTTCCGCATTGTAAGAGTTGACCTTAGATCGACTTGAGTCTGACCCGAGTCCTCCGCACAGACGTAGCGTTGGACTCGTGTCTGACTCGACTCACCCCCCTCTCGCCGTTGAATTTCTGAGCTCGACTGGGGGGTCGAGTCGACTGGCGGACTCGGGTTGTGCTCGAGCCAAAGCCAGCGGAGTACGGAATCTCCGTCGACTCGACTCTGCCATCTAGCCAATCACAGCTCAGTATTTCGCCCATGCGCAGAAGGGGAGACTCGTGGCGGTGGCGAAAAGCTTTGGGCATGCGCAGAACGGGGGACTCAGCAACCAATCGGAACGCAGCACAGGGAGGTGGTCCCGCCCTCTGAGCTCGGCTCCGGAGACACGAGTCAGCTACTGTGCGGAGGAACGGGAGGACTCGAGTTGAGGTACGATTCCGCCAACACGAGTCGAACCTGAGTCGCCTCGTGTGTCCGGAAGGGGCCCTACTTAGTGCTTTGACAAGCTTTGAAGAAGCTTCTCTTTTGTGCCCTTTTGTGGAGCTGCAAACAAGCCAGTGTGTGTGGGGTGTGTGTGTGTGTTGCTGAGTCACTTTTTGGCACCGGCTGCCTCCTTTTGCAAGTCATCAGCTGATGAGCGCATGGTCTTTCTCTGAGGCAAGCATCAGCAAGCGGTCTGTATGTGCCCAGTGACAGGTCCATTTCCTTCCAGCCCGGGAAGAAAGGAAAGGAGATGACCTATTGGACCGTCAACAAAAAAAACAAAATTAAAAAAGACGTGGGGTGACAGTCACGAAGGGAAGGAATGGAGAGGATCAAGGCTGGTGGGGGGACGCAATCAAAGAAGTGCCTGTTCTTGGGAACAATGGTGCCTTTAATCCGGGATGCCGTTTACAGGATGTTTCATCAGTCGAGCACCTGCTGTACCACCGAGCAGTGACAGGTGCAAAAATAGACTTCCCTACCAGGTGAAGGCAGGGACTGGCACTTCATCCGCGAAATGGTTTGGCCAGGTTCCCGGAGCTACGCTCTGATCCAGATTAGACTCCGGTTCCGCTTAGGAGTGATTAGTGGGTTACAGTCATGGCTGCCCTCCCTTAATGGATCAGCACAGTGTCCCCAAGACAGCTCGGATGAAGGGAGGGCAGGAAGGGAAAGGCTACTATCTCTCTGTGGTGTCAGCAGTTATCTGGGTTTGTAGGAAAATGTTTCTCGTCTCCTTTATGGGAGGATTGTGCCGACGCAGCGCCTCTCAACGGACACGGCGTGGCTGGTTTTTGCAAACAAGCTTTCCATATCAAAACTAGCACCTAGTTTCTGTGGTCCCTTATTTATAAAAAGTACATATACAAACATAAGCCTTTATTGGCATTGTCAGAAAGAGTTACATAAATTGGGAACAATTCCATGAATATATGATAGATAAAAGGCGCCACAGGGAGCACAACAAATACGTTCTACTGGGAACTCTCAACTACTCTCCGCAATGAAATTGGCGATCTCTTCACAAAGACCGGGGTCCTTTATAAAAAGTAAAGGTAGTCCCCTGTGCAAGCAGAGGATCATTGCTGATCTACAGGGTGACATCACATCCTGTTTACTAGGTGGTCTATGCTTACGGGGTGGTTTGCCGTCGCCTTCCCCAGTTGTCTATGCTGTACCCCCAGCAAGCTGGAATACTCTTTATTTATAAAAGTGGTGCCCAAACAGCCTTCCTGGACAAAGCGTGTCACAGACTTCCCTCTGTGATACACCTCTGAAGATGCCAGCCACAGATGCAGGCAAAACGTTGGGAACAAGATCCACCAGACCACGGCCACACAGCCCGGAAAACCCGCCAGAACTAGTTGAATCTGGCCGTGAAAGCCTTCGACGATGCTTCCTGGTTGTCCACATTTTCAGCAATCCTTTTCTTTCTTTTGAAGATTTTTCGGTTCTCCGTTCTCTATTCACTGCCACTGCATACGCAAAGATGTTGAAAGCAACAGTGAGTCCACGGGGAACTCTTTTTTAAAAATAATATATTTTATTATAATAGATAGAAACAAAAGTTACAGAAGTCGTACCATTATTTTTCCAAGAGATCCAATATAATAAGCATTTATACATTAGCACTTAAGAATATAGCCTCTTCAACATAAGAATTACATTGACTTATATATTAAGATCAAAACACATATAGAATCATAAAGTGAAGGAAATAGAAAGAGAAAAGTAGCATTAGATAGACTGACAAAGGACTGAAGTGTTTGGAGAATAAAGAGAAGAAGAAAAAAGGTGAAGAGAAAGAGAAAAACAGAATATTGGAAAGTGAAAGAATATGGAATTTCCAAAATTAACTTCCTCTTAGTTTGGAATTTAATCAGAAACATCTTATCTTCGTTTCTCAATTTCATTTGTCTATTTTTTAGCATTGCAGATATGAAAATAATTTCTTATATTCGTCTTTTACTTGTAAGAATTTAATTATTGGTTGTCCACGTGGAACTCTGCACCACCCTCACCATGCCATGTAGGACTGCCAGGTCTGGGTTGGGAACTACCTGGAGGTTTCGGAGGTGTAACCTAAAGGGATGGAGCTCACCACGGCTCTGATGCTGTAGATCCAACCGACTGCAGCTGCCATTTCTCTCCAGGGAAACTGGTCTCTACTCTGGAGATCAGATGTCATTCTGGGAGGCCTCCAGGCCTTACCTGGAGGTTGACAACCATACCACCCATGGCTTTTTCTTTGTTTAACTCTAACAGCACACAGTTCCTCACCCCCAATAGCTTGCACTGTGATCAGTACTTGGGAGCTAGTAATTGGACAGTACTTGGGAGCTAGGGCTTGGACAGATTTATGGAGGAGAATTCGATCTCTGGCTACCAATCTTGATCCTCCTTGATCTCAGATTGCAAATGCCTTAGCGCACAGGTGTCAAACTCGCGGCCCTCCAGATGTTATGGACTACAGTCCCCATGATCCCCTGCCAGCATGATGCTGGCAGGGGATGATGGGAACTGTAGTCCATAACATCTGGAGGGCCACGAGTTTGACACCTATGCCTTAGCAGACCAGGTGCTCTGGAGCAGCAGCAGCAGAAGGCCATTGCTTTCACCTCCTGCACGTGAGCTCCCAAAGGCACCTGGTGGGCCACTGCGAGTAACAGAATGCTGGACTAGATGGACTCTGGTCTGATCCAGCAGGCTAGTTCTTATGTTCTTATGTTCTTAATTGCCCCCTTTACCCCCTCCCCTCCCCAGTATGCATATCACAGCCTGGGGCCCCCATACCTTAGGGACCGTCTCTCCCCATATGTCCCTGCTTGGCCTCTGTGGTCTCTGCAGTGGTCCTTGGCCCCAAAATGATGCGGCTGGCCTCTACCTGGGCCAGGGCCTTTACAGCCCTGGCCCCTGCTGATGGAACACTCTCCCTCCAGCTGTCAGGGCCCTGCAGGACCTTGGACAGTTCCTCAGGGCCTGGAAAACGGAGTTGCTCCACTGGGCTTTTGGGGAGGCTGGTCGTTGATTGCCTCCCACGCCACCCCCACCCCCCATATATATACCATCTTAATTGGCCGTTATCTGCTGTGACCGATCCCCTCCCAGGGGGTTCAAGATTTTCCGGGTTGCCATCCAATGCGAGGTTTTCTGCTTTTGCTGGTGTCTTGTTGTTTGTATTTTAAATTGATTCTGTTTTAATTGTTAATGAGGATTTGTAATTGTTCCATCTTTTGTTCACTGCCCAGAGCCCTCCAGGGGTGGGCGGTATAGCAAATCAAATAAATAATAAATAGTAAATAAATATCAAGAACGTTTCTTCCACAGGGCCCACTCTTATTTGGGACACTGCACCAGGAAGTGAAACACAGCAGGAAGTAGCAGAAGCAGAATTAGGGGTGCTAGTTCTGAGTTTTCAGGTTCTTGGATATTTGAGGGAGGAGCCGGAGGAGCCTGAGGGAGGGGTCTCAGGAGGGACGCCATAGACTCCACACACCCCACCCCCCCAAGCAGCCATTTTCTGCAGGGGAATTGATCTTTATAGTCAGGCAATGTTTAGATTCAGGAACAAATCCAGGTCCCAACTAGTGATTGAAACCTTAGCTGGAATGGACCGCTAGAGCTATGCTGCTTCTTGATCTCACCCTGTTTACTAAAAGATCCCTGATGGAATGGGACCATGCCTGCTGCTAATTAAGGAAGCAGCAACCGTACCAGGAAGGGGGGATAGTGCCAAAGAAGTTGTGGCAACCCCGGGGAATCAAATGGGGGAAAGAATTAGGACTAATCAAATGGGGGGGAAGAATTAGGACTAATAAAAGGAAACACTTCTTCACGCAACGTGTGATTGGTGTTTGGAATATGCTGCCGCAGGAGGTGGTGATGGCCACTAACCTGGATAGCTTTAAAAGGGGCTTAGACAGATTTATGGAGGAGAAGTCGATCTATGGCTACCAATCTTGATCTGAGATTGCAAATGCCTTAGCAGACCAGGTGCTCCGGAGCAGCAGCAGCAGAAGTCCGTTGCTTTCACATCCTGCACGTGAGCTCCCAAAGACACCTGGTGGGCCACTGCGAGTAGCAGAGTGCTGGACTAGATGGACTCTGATCTGATCTAGCAGGCTCTTTCTTATGTTCTGATGTTCTTAAATGCACCCAACGGATTTTTAAAAATGGACAACGCCCAGCCTACCAAAACAAGAGAGACCCAGCCACCCCACCAAAATCATCCCCATGACATGGAAAGTGGAAAATATCCTTAACATGCTTTATAGCATCACATATATGGACACAGTGCTTTTCTGATAAGCGTTGGCAAATACGGTTGACAGCTCCGGGTGGGGAAATACATGGAGATTTGGGGTTTGGAGTGGGACCTCAGTGGCCTTTTGATGCCGGAGAGTTCATTGCCCGAAGTAACTGATCTCTGTAATCTGGAGATCAGTTGTAATGCCAGGAGATTCCCCGGGGCTACTTCCTGTGGGAAGTGTTCCCATTCGCTCCCTCTGCTCTATCCCCATCCTTACAGGAATCAGACACATTTCTATTACAGTTGCCAATCTCCAGGTAGTAGCTGTGGCATCATAGTCCCGTCCTCCTCAAATTCTTCTCAGGCTATACCCCCAAAACCTCTCAACTGATTCCTATATATGAGTTCTGGCCAATGCTTCTCGCTGCCTCAGCCTTCATTCTACTCCACCCCCCTCCTTCATCCAGGATCAAGAAACCCTGTTCACAAATTACAGTCAATGAACATACAATCCAAGTCCAATTTACACTTGACGTTTCTAAATATGTGGGTTGAGTAATTCTTACGTTGCATTCCATTTTGGAGAGACCGAAGATTGAATCTGGGACCTCCCGTCTGCCAAGCAGATGTTCTACCGCTGAGCTATGGCCCTTCAGACCTCCTGAGAGCCTGTGAGGTGGAGTGGTTAAGAGCAGGTGGATTCTAATCTGGAGAACCGGGTTTGATTCCCCACTCTTCCACCTGAGTGGCAGAGGCTTATCTGGTGAACCACATTTGTTTCCCCACTCCTACATTCCTGCTGGGTGATCTTGTGCCAGTCACGGTTCTTCGGGACTCTCTCAGCCCCACCTACCTCCCAAGATGTCTGTTGTGGGGAGAGAAAGGGAAAAGAGCCTGTAAGCCACCTTGAGTCTCTTTAAGCAGTGGCGTAGTGGCTAAGAGCAGTGGCTAAGAGCATGTGATCTGGAGGAACCGGGTTTGATTCCAACTCTGCCGCCTGAGCTGTGGAGGCTTATCTGGGGAATTCAGATTAGCCTGTGCACTCCCACACACGCCAGCTGGGTAACCTTGGGCTAGTCACAGTTTCTCAGAGCTCTCTCAGCCCCACCTACCTCACAGGGTGTTTGTTGTGAGGGGGGAAGGGCAAGGAGATTGTGAGCCCCTTTGAGTCTCCTACAGGAAAGAAAGGGGGGATATAAATCCAAACTCTACTCTTCTTTACAGGAGAGAAAGGTGAAGTATAAATTCAAACTACTCCTTCTCCTCCTCTTCCTCCTCCTCCTCCTCCTCCTCCTCCTCTTCCTCCTCCTCCCTCTCTCTGAATACAGTATCCTTGTCTTCTTTCTGCTTTGCCGCACCCAATTAGCAATAGCATATGTCCAATATCCCCTGAAGCCGGTCAAGCTGTGCCAGGAGATGAGTGATACAAGGTCATCCAATGGACTTCATTGCTGAAGCATACATTTGAACCCAGTACCCATTTCTTTCAGCTCCTTCCCGCATGCTTCCCCTGCCAAGTCCAAATCTGACGAGCCAGCAATCGCACCACTGAGATGAAAATCCAGCTTTTCCATAAATAAGTCATTGTTATTCCGTCGCCATCTAGCAAATAGGGTCTCGGCCCTTCCGTTTCTTCATCCTGCCCCTACCGTTCCTTGTTTCCCTTTATTACATACTGATGAGTTGCATTAATGAGGAAGATGATAGTTATTTAATATCCCCTTCTGAAAAAGGCACTCAACCAAAGCACACGAGGCCTTGAAATAATTAGGAAGATATAATTGGGACCATTACGGAGGGCATGAAATTAACTGTTGCTAAATTAACTCCTTTCCCTCAAATGAACATAAAGGGGAAATCACAAAGAGCACATCTTTCTCATACTAATTGGAAGCGGAGGCAGCGTCTTCTGTCTCCCAAGATTCTGCCAGAACCTTTGCCCTGTCCTCTGCTTCCTACATGCAGGCCGCGGTGGCACTCTTCCCGTCACACAGCAAAGCGTTTGGATCTAGACTCAGTACTGAAAGCCAGGACTGTGGATTGCACCCAGCTTCAATAAATCACACATGGTGCAGAGGAAGTAGATATAAACTTAATTCCCCCCCCCCCCCCTCACACACACACACACTCATACATAGGGTCACCCATATTTGGGGCGTATTTGGGGAAATGTAGCCCGGGGCAAAATCTGAGTTTTAACCCCCCCCCCCCATGGGTGGTCTCCCTCCCCCACCATGACCAAACAAAGTAGCATTTTCTGAAGGCATGAAGCCTTCCAAAGCAGCAGTGGCATAGGAGGTTAAGAGCTCGTGTATCTAATCTGGAGGAACCGGGTTTGATTCCCAGCTCTGCCGCCTGAGCTGTGGAGGCTGATCTGGGGAATTCAGATTAGCTTGTACACTCCCACACTCCCACACACCCCTGGGTGACCCTGGGCTAGTCACAGCTTCTCAGAGCTCTTTCAGCCCCACCTACCTCACAGGGAGTTTGTTGTGAGGGGGGAAGGGCAAGGAGATTGTCAGCCCCTTTGAGTCTCCTGCAGGAGAGAAAGGGGGGATATAAATCCAAACTCTTCTTCTTCTCTTCTTCAAAGATGCGCCTCAGCGGCGCCGGCAAGCTGCGGCCACCTGCAAGCTGCGGCCACCAGCACAGTTATGCCAAGTCTGCAAGTCAGTCACTCATCTTGAAGTCGATGTATGGACCCAGAAGGAAGGATGAGGGGTGTGGGGGATGATTTTCCGATCTACGTGTGACTTAATGGCTGCAGCCTGGGGACATTTTCCCCATACTGTATGTCCCCCTGGGATCACCCTGTGAAACAGGTTGGCAGCAAATTCAGCACGGGCAAATTAGAAGTAGTAGAAGAAGAGTTTGGGAGCAGCAGTGGCGTAGGAGGTTAAGAGCTCGTGTATCTAATCTGGAGGAACCGGGTTTGATTCCCAGCTCTGCCGCCTGAGCTGTGGAGGCTTATCTGGGGAATTCAGATTAGCCTGTACACTCCCACACACGCCAGCTGGGTGACCTTGGGCTAGGCACAGCTTCTCGGAGCTCTCTCAGCCCCACCTACCTCACAGGGTGTTTGTTGTGAGGGGGGAAGGGCAAGGAGATTGTCAGACCCTTTGAGTCTCCTGCAGGAGAGAAAGGGGGGATATAAATCCAAACTCTTCTTCTTCTTCTTCTCTCTCTCCTGTAAGGAGACTCAAAGAGCTTACAAACTCCTTTCCCATCCTCTCCCCACAACATCTTGTGCAGAAGGTGGAACAGAGATCTGTTACTAGCTCGAGGACACCGAGAGGGAATGTAGCAGGGGAAAACAAATCCAGTTCACCAGATAAGAGTCAGCTGCTCATGTGGAGGAGTGGGGAATCAAACCTGGTTCTCCACCTGCTCTGAACCCACTACACCATGCTGGCTCTATTTCACCCATCTGGAAGTTGACCCGTGGAACTCACTGCCCCAAGATGTGCTGACGGCCACTTTCCTAAATGGATTTAAAATGATGCTGAACTGATTTCCGAAGGATATGTTTGCCATTGGCTTCCTGTGCTTGCAACTCACTAGGCTCTATGCTTACCAAGTTGTTTAGTTGTTCCAATTTATTTCTTAGTGTGTAAGAGCAGCTTCTGTACTTGATAAGCACAAAGACACACTGGAGTTGATTCACACAAGCATATTGCAAAAAAAAAAAATCATCACTTGATGGTTGCACCAGCATGTGATGACATTCACGTGAATGGGTCATCAGTCTTCTAACACTGCATGCAAAAACATTCCTGCTTGCATATCAGGTCAAACAACAGTGGTTAAATCAGGGGTGGGCAATTATTTTTTCCATGGGGCCGCATAAGAAACAGAAAATATTGTGGAGGGCCGGGCCCTCCTCCTGTCCAGAGGAGGCGTGCTCAGGTCAGCCCTTCCCACTCCTTGCCGTTCGGCGGCAGTTCGCATAGCAACAGTCACTCGCTTTCGCCATCCTCCCCACCTTTTCCTCTCACGGCGCTTGCGCAATGTGGCAGGGCTCCAAGGGTGGGGAGAGAACTACAGCTTTTTAAAAACTCTCTTGCGATCCTCCCCGTCGGTTCCTGACACCACGCCTGCGTAAGAAGGCGAGGCTCCCAAGAGGGGGAAGTGCGCACACGCGCGTGAATGACCGAGATAGGCTTTTTAAAATAATCCCAGTCTTGCGCTGCTTCTCCCGGCCGCCATTTTGACGATGGGTTCTTCTAAAGCAGGAGCCAGTCAGGGTCATCAGGTGGGCCGGATGTGGCCCGCGGGCTGTATAATGCCCGGGTCTGGGTTAAATCATTAGTATCTCACCACTGGGTGGAGCTGACCTGAGTCAGCTTACACCCAGGGTTTAGGACTGGATGCTCAGCCCCCCAGCCCTTGAACTTCCATCACAATCCTGTGAGTGCTCCAAAGGGCTTTCCAGCTTCAGTGGGGAAGGGGTTGCATTTATTGCTCCCCATTCCCCCCTGAAAGCCCTCTTGGGAGCAGCACTGCAGCAGTACCATGTCCCATGGTTGCCCGATGGGAGACCACCAGTGAAGTCCAGAATTGGTACACTATGCAGAGGGAGGCAATGGAAAACTACCTCTGAATGTCTCTTGCCCTGAAATACTTATGGGGTTGCCATACATTAACTGTGACTTGGCAGCACTTTCCCCACCACCATGTGGTTACGGGGAAGGCATGATCAGGCAGCACCAGAGACTTGGTGCAGACCTAAAGTGGCGGGCTGTGAAAGCCAACCCTGACCACAGCTCTAGCTGCAGACTTTCCCTCTCTCTCCGCCCGCTGCTGCTCTCTTGGAACAGCTTTGCAAATGAGTCGAACAAATGCAATTAGACCTGCAGTTTCCACAATGCGTTCTGCAGAATGTTTCACTAAATAGCTGAATAGCATCAAGGAGACGTCTTCCAAGAAAATGCATATCCTCGAGTCTGCAAGGGCACCGTTGGTTTTTTGCTGGAGTGTGTCAAGAGAGGACATCTTCCAAGAAAACTAAAAGGCTTCCAGAATCTGCTGTTTCCACAATTCTTTCCACAAAGAGGTTTATGAGGAAGAATGTCAAGGGTGGAGGCCTTCCAAGAAATGGAAAGCATTCA
The DNA here is from genome assembly GCF_021028975.2 of Sphaerodactylus townsendi. Classification (NCBI taxonomy): domain Eukaryota; kingdom Metazoa; phylum Chordata; class Lepidosauria; order Squamata; family Sphaerodactylidae; genus Sphaerodactylus; species Sphaerodactylus townsendi. Next base: position 72,900,383 of record NC_059433.1, read on the forward strand.
CAAAACCAAGCAGATTTTGGGAAGAGAGTTCTTCAGACAGTGGGTGAGAGCTTCCCAGAAGAATGAGGTAGATGTGCTTAGAGCAGGGGGTTTGTTTTTTTTTCCAAAAATGAACAGTTTTAGGTGCCTCATCCTTTTCAAATATTCATAAGCAATACAAAAAATTATACGAAGGCAGGAAATGAATGTTGAAGAGGCCTTTAAAACTTCCACTAAACTGAATGCAAACTACCAAGACATGTATTGTCAAAGGCCTTCACGGCCAGATTCAACTGGTTGTGGTGGGTTTTCCGGGCTGTGTGGCCGTGGTCTGGTGGATCTTGTTCCTAAGGTTTCGCCTGCATCTGTGGCTGGCATCTTCAGAGGTGCATCACAGAGGGAAGTCTGTTACACACTGGCCATTTCCCCACTTTTAAAAATGACGTCGGTTTCATCTGGCGTGGACCTTTTCAGCGCGGGGATTGTGTTCCCCGGCTTCCCCACTGCCCCATGCTCTGTGCGGGGTCATCAAAAGACGCCGTTTTCAGCAGCACCAGAAATGACGTGCGCTGAGGGGGCGCCAGAGCAGCAGAGTCGGGGCGGCTGCGTTGTCACCGCCCCTCTAGTGGGGAGTGCCGCTGGACCCCGCGCTACTTGGCAAGAGTAGCGCGCAGCAAACGGTGAGCGGGGAAAGGCCCACTGTGTCCAGCGAAACATTCTGCAGAATGCATTGTGGAAATTGCAGGTCTAATTGTATTTGTTCAACTGTTACATGCATTGTAGCCATGCATTGTAGCCTGCAAAGAACTTGAGAATTGCAAGCTCTTGAGAGTTTGCAAGCTCAACAAGGCAAGAAGAACAGTCTTGGTTAGGCTCACCATCCAAGTTCCATTTCATGCTTTGGGAATCCAGTTAGCCAGCTGATTTTGAATTGTATCAGAATGCATTTTATTAAAAAAAGATTCTCAACATGGTTTTAAATTGTTAGACCCCTCTCTCAAAGTCGCTTCCTTTTCCTCTACACAGAGGCCTGGCAACTAATGGGAATCCAGAATTTGGGGAAATGAGTTCTGCTGACAACTGCATGACATCACTTCCTTGGAAAACCTGGAAATGATGTCACACCAAGTGCCAGAAACCATAGAGTTCCAGCAATTCCTAGAGGGGCAAAACATCACTTTTTCTCGGAGGTGACATCACAATGTCAGACCAATAGCAATTTTATTTTTCTCCTGCTACCATTTGGAGCAAAGGCTGGAAGAAAAGGTTGCCACTGGAAAATCCACTGCCACAACAAGAGGCCTGGGAAAAATGCACAACACACAGCATATAAAATGAGCAGAATCCGCAGTAGGAGCAGAATTTGCAGTAGGAGGTTAAGAGCTCGTGTATCTAATCTGGAGGAACCAGGTTTGATTCCCAGCTCTGCCGCCTGAGCTGTGGAGGCTCATCTGGGGAATTTAGATTAGCCTGTACACTCCCACACACGCCAGCTGGGTGACCTTGGGCTAGTCACAGCTTCTCGGAGCTCTCTCAGCCCCACCCACCTCACAGGGTGTTTGTTGTGAGGGGGGAAGGGCAAGGAGATTGTAAGCCCCTTTGAGTTTCCTTACAGGAGAGAAAGGGGGGATATAAATCCAAACTCTCCTCCTCCTCCTCCTCCTCCTCCTCCTCCTCCTCTTCTTCTTCTTCTTCTTCTTCTCCTTCTTCTTCTTCTTCTTCTTCTTCTTCTTCTTCTTCTTCTTCTTCTTCTTCTTCTTCTTCTTCTTCTTCATATCATTATCAAAATCCAAAATATTGCTGTACTGAATTTATAGTTAAAAAAACAAGGTTTGCTGAAAACCAATAAAAAGCAAAATATACACTTGCAAGCACACAAACACAGAGACACACACAAGACTTGTTTAAAGCATCAATTTTTTTTCCCCAGTGGAGGAAATATCCGAAATTTCAAGGAAACTGAGAATCTTGCATGCTAATACCCAGTGGAATTTTTTTAAAGGTTTTAAGAATCTCATAGGAAACAATCCATTCTTCAGTTTTGTACATCCGGATACAAATAAATACGGATACACACTCATGCACACACACTGGGGAGATTCCTGTGCGCATAGGGCTAAAAGCCGGCAGTTGAAGAACTGGCTGCGGAGCTCAAATCAATACATGAAATCCATCTCTGTCACTGTTACCCACTGTTTTTTTGGCCCTCATTTCCCTCAGGGTTTTCTGGGCACAATGTTGCAGTGACAACCAAAGCCACAACAGACAAAATTCCTTTGTCAAGACTCTACATCTAGCAACTTTCCCCCCTCCCCCGCCTTCCCTGCCAACTTCCTTCTTGGTGGTAGAATACAAATGTTCCTGTCTCTAAGCCCTGGTCTAATAATACCCTTAAGAAACGGCCATGTTCTTTCACAGGGAATACAATTCCTTCTAGGACAAGAAGGACTCCTCAGTTCCTAGCAAGCAAAATTGTTCAACAGCACCTCAGTCTTGCCGGGTTGAAGCCAGCTCTCTGGTCCTCTTCCAGTCTGTGACATCATTTAGACACTAGAACATCTAGTGTCTGTTCTGATGGAGTTGCCAAACAGAAAGTGTCATCAGTGTGTGTGTCAAAGGGATGCATCTAGTGATTGAGATGCATTCCTAAGCCAATGTAACTGCTGCAAGATATACGTAACTACTTCACTAAAAGATATATGTAACCAGTCTGCTATATGTCATCGCTGCTATTCGAGGACATTCTTTCCTTGATCTTTGCTTTATGGCTTCACATGCCATGTAGATAACTAGGCTTTCCCCTGTCACTCTAGTCCCATGGGAAACAAGGTTGTTTCTGCTGTCTTGTGGGGGTAGGCTGCCAGGTGGCTTTATCTCTGTTTACTGCCAACCTTGGGGCGCCTCTGCTCCAAACTAACTCTTTCACACATTTCTTGGGGGAAAGAAAGGGGGCATCAACGTTGTAATAAAATGAGTAGCAAAAGTCAGGTCCCCCAGAACTGGCTTTGCCAAGTTGGGTACTTCAATGCCAATCAATAAATGTTGCTGATCAACAATCCAGAGTCTGTTTATTGCGTCAAGGTTCGAGACCTACCAGTGTGTGCATGTGTGTGTGTGTGTGTTAAGGACCATGAAGTAATTTCTGACTTATGGTGACCCTATCAATTAATGACCTCCAAAAGCATCCTATCATTAACAGCCTCGATCAGATCTTGTAAACAGATGGTGGTGGCTTTCTTGACTGAATGAATCCATCTCGGGTCTTCCTCTTTTCCTTCAGCCTTGAAGAAGAAGAAGAAGAAGAAGAAGAAGAAGAAGAAGAAGAAGAAGAAGAAGAAGAAGAAGAAGAAGAAGAAGAAGAAGAAGAAGAAGAAGAAGAAGAAGAAGAAAGGAGGAGGAGGAGGAGGAGGAGGAGGAGGAGGAGTTTAGATTTATATCCCCCTTTCTCTCCTGCAGGAGACTCAAAGGGGCTTACAATCTCCTTGCCCTTCCCCCCTCACAACAAACACCCTGTGAGGTAGGTGGGGCTGAGAGAGCTCCGAGAAGCTGTGACTAGCCCAAGGTCACCTAGCTGGCATGTGTGGGAGTGTACAGGCTAATCGGAATTCCCCAGATAAGCCTCCACAGCTCAGGCGGCAGAGCTGGGAATCAAACCCGGTTCCTCCAGATTAGATACACGAGCTCTTAACCTCCTACGCCACTGCTGCTCCTACGCCACTGCTGCTTAACGTTTCCTACCATTATGATCTTTTCCAGTGACATTTGCCTTCTCATAATATGATTAAAATATGTTAATGTCCGGTAATTCCGGTTTCTAGGGAGAGTTCAGGCTTGACTTGATCTGAGACCCTTTTTGGGTGGTCCACAGCAGACTGATTATTAGTGGTCTGTTAAAATAAGAACCAAAAGAAAAAAAGTGAGACTTTTATCAGTAATGGTGTTAAAGATGTCATTTTACCTAGGAATATCCAGTCAAAAGGATCAGGTAATATAGGACAGACTTCATCCTGAGGTACTGGTGAACCTCTGCCTGTCAGAGCAGGCAGTACTGACATTGACAGACCAACAGTAGGACTCAGTAGAAGGCATCTTCCTGTGTTTGTGACTAACGTAGTAAGCTGATACAGTGGGCATTTACCAGTGGCGGAGCACCAAGGGGACAGGAGGTGCGTCGTGCACCAGGCGCATGCCTGGGGGGCAGAAAATTACCCCTGGCCCCTCCCCCTTTTCCTCACCCCCCCCCCCGCAGCACACACACACACACCTTCCCACACTTACCTACATTCCTTTTCTATTTCTAGTACTTTTTGGGGACCTTGGGGCTCACAAGGTCTCCTGGGAAGTATAGTTCGTCAGGCAGTTTTTTCCCTGAACTGTGAAGAGGCCGCTTTTTTCAGCCTCAAAAAGTACTAGAAATAGAAAAGGAACATAGGTAAGTGTGGGAAGGGGGGCCAAAGTGTGTGCCACAGGGGGCGCCACAGGGGGCCATGGGAGGTGCCTCAGGGGGGCATGGGGGGTGGAAAAAACACACTGCACACCAGGCACAGTTTGGCCCAACTACGCCTCTGCCATTTACGTATGCAGTGCTTACCTTGTGGCTGTTAGTTTCGCAGTGGGTTTTCCCCACACTTTTGTTGTTGTTTAAACAGGAAAAAATCACTGTGAAGCATCTGCAGCTGAACCAATCTGTAATTTGGCTTGCCTCCCCCCTTCTTGTTCAATCTGTGCAGAAAGAACTGCTCTTGTGTGGGCAGGGAAAGCCAGAAAAGTTGCCCTTGGAACGTTTTTAGAAACCGCGGACATTCTCAGATCCGACAGTGTGGTGAGTTCCGGAGAGGGGGAAACATTTGCAAAGCTGAAAATCCAAACCAAAGGGAATGTAGGAGACCACAAGTGTGTTCATTGTTTGTGGATCTTAACTAACATAGCAATACCTGTCACCTCTAACAATATTACAACCACAACAGCATGCCAGACAGATGATTTCTGAGAAGCTCGTGCAATTTTGGAGAGAGAAATAAAATTCCCTGATGTATGGCCAGAGAAAATAGATTAAATGGTACCCAGGCCAAATCATCATATTGATTTCTTGGAAGTTCCATTAACACGATACTTCATATTTCATAGCAGCCTTGGAAGGTAAATAACTACAGTAGTGTTTTCCTAGCTGACACATTTTACGTCTCTGCTTCTGAAGACACAATGCAATGATGATCAATTGACCCTGATCCTTATCTACTCGTGAGAAAATTGTGGACCTTCCAGAAGCTGGATTAAGCCCTGTATCTTGAGCCTCTTGCAGAAAATGGTAGGTCAAATAGCCTAGTGCACAGGTGCTAAACCCGTGGCCCTCCAGATGTTATGGACTACAGTTCCCATCATCCCCTGCCAGCATCATCCTATGGCCTAGTGCAGTGGTGGCGAACCTATGGCACTCCAGATGTTCATGAACTACAATTCCCATCAGCCCCTGCCAGCATGGTCAATTGGCCATGCTGGCATGGGCTGATGGGAATTGTAGTCCATGAACATCTGGAGTGCCATAGGTTTGCCACCACAGGCCTAGTGGATCCGTTCTTTCCCTTTCCAGCCCAGTCTTGTCAGATCTTGGAAGCTAAGCAGGATTGGTTCTAGTTCATCATAGAATCCTAGAGATGGAAGAGACCACAAGGACCATCAAGTCCAACCCCCTACCATGCAAGAACACACAATCCAAGCACTCCTGACAGATGGCCATCCAGCCTGTATTTAAAAACCTCCAACCCTACTTGGGTGGGAAACCACAAAAGAATTCCAAGACTGCTACACAGAGGCAGGAAATAGCCAACCACCTCTATTCATCTTTTTGCCTTGAAGACCTTATCAGCTGTGACTTGACTGCACTTGATATCCACACAGACTTCATATGGTGCAACACCTTGCATGGACATCTTTCAATCTAGCGGCAAACGATCCCTAGAGCATAGTATCCAATGATGTGTGGATGGTCATCATTCTCTTGGGCCTGGGACCCTTGTACCTGAGAGACTACATTACCCCATATGTCCCTACTCGGCCTCTGCGCTCAGTAGAGGCCAATTTGCTGGTGGTTCCTGGCCCCTCAATGATGCGGCTGGCCTCCACACGGGCCAGGACCTTTACGGCCCTGGCCCCAGCCTGGTGGAACACTCTTCCTCCAGCTGTCCGGGCCCTGCGGGACCTTGGTGAATTCCGCAGGGCCTGCAAGACTGAGTTGTTCCGCCGGGCCTTTGGACTGTCCAGTCGCTGTGGTGCGCCCCCACTCCCCCTTCCTTGCTTTGTTCCTTGGCTTTTTGCTCCCTATCTTTTATAATTTATTTTTGCATATTTACTGTTAATTTCAGGGAGGAGTCTGGCCGCTCCCTTCTTTTGGGGGTGGTTTTAAAGGAATTGGGTTACGGGATGCCATTACTATTGTTATTGTTTTTGACCGCTGTTTAAATGGTTTTAATGGTTTTAATGGATTTTAGTGTATATGGTCACTATTGTGACCCTTGTTTTATATTGTATATAGATTAGTGTTGTGCACCGGCCAGAGCCCCTTGGGGATTGGGCGGTCTATAAATTTAAATAAAAAATACAAATTTGCACTTTCTCCCCCAGCAAATACATCTTCCCTTTTGGGGTATGGACAGGATGCTACTTCTGATATTACAAATCCACGCATCCTGTCGATGCCCTTCTTCCTTTGCGTACTCTATGGCTCCATGGACTTCCTGTGTTGCCTTCCTGTTTTTATGACTCTAGATGAGCCAGAACTAGAAGTTTCTGATGGCTATATATTGAACTGACTAATTTACACAACCCCTGCGTTAAAAGTTAAGTGCTCGACGATCTAAACGTTGTAGATGCTGCATAGCGATTAAACGTTTTGAGATACTATTAACTGCCTAATAGCTGGTTGAGAATTTCATATAATGGCTAAAGCAAAATCTAGCGCTTTTTTTCTCTCCTTAAAAAATGAAGTCGAGCCTTCTCCTTCCTTTTTGGTTAGCTGATGATGGAGTTAGCCTAAAGGGTTCATCAAGGAGAAATTTAGCAGTGAAGAGCAAGCTTTCCCTAATAGGCTGGTGCATCATTACCAGTTTATCACCATCAACTACAGAGGCGGGGGAGTGCCGGCTCTTCCTGGGTACATTCCCTGGTCATGCAGAGCAGTGGGGAAACGAAATTGGTTTAATGGCCAGTAGGAGGATGGAATGGAATGTTAACATGGCCTATAAAGGGATGCTCATCTCCATCTAGAGATGTTCGAACAACCACCAGTTCCACACACATCCTGTTCACCAATTGCAAGCAAGGAGGGACTTGACTTCTCTATGTACAGTTTGATAGTCTGCTGATCCGTTCATCAGCACCCAACAGGTTGCTTTGCTGTATTCCTTCCCCAAATTTCTTCCTCACATTGTGGTACAGTGCAATTGTCCAGAGGAGGGCAGCCAAAATGATTGAGTGTCTGGAGTCCATGCCCTACAAAGAGAGGCTTAGGGAGCTGGGGATGTTTAGTCTGGAGAAGCGAAGGTTAAGGGGGCACATGATAGCTATGTTTAAATATTTGAAAGGATGCCATGCAGAAGAGGGGGTAAACTTGTTTTCTGCTGCCTCAGAGACTAGGACACGGAGCAATGGGTTCAAGGTGCAAGAAAAGAGATTCCACTTAAACATTAGGAAGAACTTTCTGGCTGTCAGGGCTGTTTGACAGTGGAATTCACTCAGTGGTAGGATCCAAAAATTTTAGTAACAGGTTCCCATGGTGATGGGATTCAAACAGTGGCATAGTGCCAATGGGGCTGGGCGGGGCACGATGGGGCGTGGCCGGGCACTCCGGGGGCAGGGCATTCCTGGGCGGGGCTGTGGCAAGGATGCAGCCGCTGCACCGGTCCTTGGGTGGGAAATGAATGCACGCAGGCACAGGCTGCCATGCACCCCAGTGCATTTCCTGCTAGACAGCTTCAAGTTCTGTGCGCTACTGCTGAGAGGAGGGGCAAAAGGCAAAAACCACGTGGCAAAATCACCAATTAGTAACCCCCTCTCAGCACACACAAATAATGAGTAACCTACTCTCGGGAACCTGTGAGAACCTGCTGGATCCCACCTCTGAATTCGCTGCCTTGGAGAGTGGTGGAGTCTCCTTCTTTGGAAGTTTTTAAACAAGAGGCTGAATGACCATATGTCGGGAGTGCTTTGATGGTGTGTTCCTGCATGGCAGGGGGCTGGACTTGATGGCCCTTGGGGTCTCTTCCAACTCTGTGATTCTATGATTCTACAGTTTTTGCATGCATGCATTTCCCTACTTGTCTGATCAAGTTCTCCCCCCCCCCCCCCGCATCCTCGCTGCATAGCTGCCCTGCTGGCAGTTGTTCAAATAGACAGCAAGATTCCCACCACCAGTCATAGCAACCAGGCATCAAGAAACTCTGTGTTTCAATAAAATCCTACCCACCAGTGTTCGTCCAGCAGCTGAGGATCTGTGCAAATTGGCAGTTTCTTTGCACGTGCCCAGTTTTGAGAAAACCTGATACAAAGCATTTTGGCAGACTTTCACAGCTGTTTCGCATAAAGCAAACAGATGGGGTGATAGACTTGCATCGCATCAACACCTCCGAGCAGGGAAAGTTCAACTGTTGAATGAATTTGTGGCAAAATTCGTCATATCCCTAGGTCAGACCTGGTTGGTGGCAGTGCAAAAAGAAGCCACAAGCGAACCATAACGATTGCTCTCTCCACATCTGAATTTCGTGGCCCGAACTGAGTTGCTGGCATCGTTGAGGCTCACTGGGGCTCGTGCTGATCCAACTGCACCACTCAGCCCTTCAGCCTGCTAAGAAGATTCCCAGAAAGTTAAAGAGCCAATCTGCACCTGCACTTTCCCACTCTCTTCATGTGCGCACTGTGCGCCATTCATGATCGCTCACACTAGAAAATGTCTCCAGACTGAGAAACCTCCGCAATGGGCATGATTTCTTCACAAGAACAAAACCATGCAGGTGTATCTCAGCAGAAGAGAAGCTCTTGAATGGATTCCCAGAAAATAATTTTGGAAACCCCACAGGTAGCAAACCCAGCTGGCTTTAATACTAGATTTTCAGAGAGAGGAAGGAAGGAAGGAAGGAAGGAAGGAAGGAAGGAAGGAAGGAAGGAAGGAAGGAAGGAAGGAAGGAAGGAAGGAAGGAAGGAAGGAAGGAAGGAAGGAAGGAAGGAAGGAAGGACGGACGGACGGACGGACGGAAGGAAGGAAGGAAGGAAGGAAGGAAGGAAGGAAGGAAGGAAGGAAGGAAGGAAGGAAGGAAGGAAGGAAGGAAGGGAGGGAGGGAGGGAGGAAGGAAGGAAGGAAGGAAGGAAGGAAGGAAGGAAGGAAGGAAGGAAGGAAGGAAGGAAGGAAGGAAGGAAGGAAGGAAGGAAGGAAGGAAGGAAGGAAGGAAGGAAGGAAGGAAGGAAGGAAGGACGGACGGACGGACGGACGGACGGGAGGGAGGGAGGGAGGGAGGGCAGGAGGACGGACAGAAGGACGGAAGGACTGCTGTCACTAGAAAATATTTCAGCAAACTGGACACAGTGCTGAATGCCAAGGGGACCAAGTTCTTCTAAAGTTAAGGCTACTTACTTAGGCTTGGAGAATCTGTAGACAGTAGGGGGAGGGGGTGGCACCAAAGGAGAGATCTCAGCAGGGATGTGATACCATAGAGTCCACCCTACAAAGCTTCCACTTCCTGCAAGAGAACAAATCTCTCCAGTTGGGAGATCAGCTGTAATTCCAGGAGAACTCCCAAGTTTGTAACTCTAGACTGAAATCATCCAAAAAAGACAATCCGTCCCTCTTGAGCAGACACTGGCTGTATGTTGTGCTGGTCACATTTTAAAGATACAGCACATATTTTGATGGAAACAGGTTCTCCATTTAGTCTGGTATCTGTGGTTATGAGTGCTGGGAAAGTTCTCTGCAGGAGGCCCTGGGGAAGCACCACTCATGGAAGACGAGTCTAAGTTAGGTTGATTGAAGGTCCAACTTAGTAAAAAATCAGCTTCATACGTTCAAGAACTGTTGGTCTCCTTGAATAGTGCAATGACATGGACAGGATTGCCAGCTCTGGATTGGAAAACATCTGGAGATTTTAGGGGTGGAGCCTGAGGAGATTGGGGAGGGACTTCAGTGAGTATATTCCATGGAACCCATCCTTCAAAGCAACCATTTTCTCTATTGTCTGTAGATCAGTTGTAATCCCTGGAGCTCTCCAGCCACCACCTGAAGATTGAAGGTCGACAGGCATATTTATACATAGTCCTGTTTGCAGAGTAACAAGTAGAATGTAGCTTTGTGTGCCACCTTATGATAAGAGCAGTTAAAAGAGACTATATACATATACAAAATGTCACTTATACATCGATACATTCACAGTTCATCGTTTTGTTACAATTTGGTTATCATAACAAGTATCGTTTACAATATTTACAATATTCAGTCAGAGCCTTTTACTCAGCTTTTGTTAACAGTACACTGAACAACATCTTTCCTCAGCCAGAGTCAGGGAGCAACTGTTTCCAACTGTCACTTTTAGAATGTTTGCTGAGCTCTCCCAGAATTCCGTGCTGCTGTGGCTGTATGCAAGACTGTGAAATCCAACAAAGAATGGAAACCCTGTAGGGGAGTGCCATGGCTCTGTAGTAAAGCCTCTGTTTTCTATGCAGAAGATCTCGGGCATCTCCAGTGAAAAGGAATCGGTGTTGTGAAAGATCTGTATGTAAAAATCCTGGAGAGCTGCTTCCAGTCTGAGTTGGCAACACTGACCTTGCTGGGCTGATGGACTGAGTGAATATAAGGCAGCTCCATCTGTTCAGTCCTAAAGAATTGTTTTCCTGAGGATTCTTTGAAGATGCTACAATAAGAGTCCGTAAGCAGTTTTGTGTCCTGAAAGTTATAAAACGGTAATATCCCTGGTTTATTTCTTCTGATGAATCTTCTCCAGAACCGTAAAGGGATAATCTCAACCAGCCTTTTCTTATTACTGCTTCGACCACAAGATATCACGAAAACGCCAGGTCTACACAAAGTGTTTTCACTTTCAGATTCTTTTTTTGAGTTGTCAGGAAATCTTTACATGAAATACAGTGGCCTACCCTTCAATCAATACCTGTTAGAGGAACACACCTATTAAAAGGCAAAGGTAGCTGGCAGGAATAATTCAATGTGTAAAAAGAATCAAAATGCTAGAAGAATGCAGTCCTGCCAATCAATAATAAATACGCGTAATGCAATCATCTCTCCATCCAGAGGTAATAATTCTAAAACTGGAGGGGGAGGGGGAGTTGAAGAGGGGGTTTCTGTGTACAAAGGTTTAAACCTGATAGCAGGTTGAAACATGTATAAAAAACTGCCATCTTGTTCCAGCAACAGACACCTATGAGTGGCTATCTGTTGCTGGATGGCGCATGCCCTCCCAGATCCAATTGAATGCACTAGGACACAGGTGTCAAACTTGTGGACCTCCAGATGTTATGGACTTCAGTTCCCATCATCCCCTGCCAGCATGAGCAATTAACCATGCTGGCAGGGGATGATGGGAACTGTAGTCCATTACATCTGGAGGGTCGCGAGTTTGACACCTATGCACTAGGAGCTCTCTCTTTTTAGCGTACATGGGAAGGTGTCTACAGCTGAATCAGAACAAATGAGTAAAAGAATATGGTGGTGGTGGAAAGTGGTATCAAATTTCAACCAGTATAAAGCAACCCCATAGGGCTTTCAAGGCAAGCGAGCAGAGGTAGTTTGCCACTGCCCACCTCCACACAGCAGCCCTTAGTTATCTCCTGTAACGTACTAACCATGGCCAACCCTGCTTAGCTTTCAAGATCCAATAAGATTGAGCTAGCCTAAGATATCCAGGTCAGGGAAGAAAAACAGCAGGTTAAATATTAGTCAAAGCTAATCTTTCACTTTCACGAACCAGGTTTGTTTCCCCACTCCTCCACATCAAGCCTGCTGGGTGATCTTGGGCTCTGAACTCTCTCATCCCCACCTACTTCACAAGGTGTCTGTTGTAGGGAGGGAAGGGAAGGAGTTTGTAAGCTGCTTCGAGACTCCTTATGGTTGAGGAAAACAGCATCGATCCAAACTCCTCCTGCTCCTCCTCCTTCTCCTTCTCCTTCTATATGTTTGACTCCCCAAATCAGGTGTGTTTCTCAAATGGCTCCTAAATAACTTGCCTGTTCTTGCGCAGCCACCTGGGAAATGTAGTTTGATCTAGCAAGTTCAAAGTGTGTGCAAGCGAGAAATGTGCAGAATTCGCACCTCAGTGTAGCAGATTTTACACGATGAGCCTACGAACTGCGATGACGACAACCCAGCCAGGCCCCATAACAAATGGCAATAACTGCAGAACTATTCAAAATGTTTTAACCGAGGAGCAAGTTGTCAACGCGACCATGTGGAATCTTCAACTCAGTGGCTTACCTAGGGGAGGACGGGGGGGTGTCATTTGACCCAGGCACCATCCACTTGAGTTTTGTGGGGGTGCATTTTGGCGCCCCCTCTTCCCCTCTCCATAGCCCACCCCTCTCTCCATAGCCACTTGACTGATACTTTTCCCCGCCCACTCATTTTTTTCCTGCTCCAGCCAGCCCGCCTCTGCATTTCCCTGCCCTTTCCCACCTGCACTTGCTCTTCTCTGCTCTGTCCAGCGACCACCACTTTTCCCCGCTTCCACTTGCTCTGTTCGGCTCACCACTGCTTTCCTCTGCCGCCACCCGCCCACTCTTTCTTTCTCCAGCTTGCCACTCACCACTGCCCAGCTTTGTGGCTCTTTCTGGGCATGCTCGGCTTGCCCTGCGCTTTATCACAGTACACTCCTGCTTCAGTTCTAGAAAAAAAATGAATAGAAAATGTTCAATTACCATATGACTAGCACCGCTACCTTCGAAAGTACGCCCTTTGTGTGTTCACCCTTGAGAAAGCGCAAGAAATAATAACCCTGATGAATAAAGAGACAGAATCTTTTTTTTAAAAAAAAAAAGAACACTAACCCATTCAAACAGCAGTAATTTCGAACAAGAATATCAGCTATTAAAGAAGTCTAAAAATGAAGAAGTGCTTTGTATCCAAAACAGAAGACTGCGAACATGAGATAAAGCTTTCTTAAATATACTCCACAGATTCCGTGATGAGTCGTCGCGTTGTTGAAAAAATATAGCCATGACATATTGAAGTAGAGAGTAGGACCGGATATCAGGCAGAACGGCTTGACAGAGCTCATTTCAGCTGGATCCCCACATGCTACACTGGCAGCACAGGCGGCCAAATTCACCACTTCGGTGAAGCATCGGTTGCCTTGACTCCACTGCATTTTTCATTCACTACCATGCTGGGTGAGACATCACTGTTGGAATCCTGGAGAAACGTGGCCCTTAAATCTCATGTCCAACTGTCCATGAGCTGAATGTAACACAAATACGACTCCATGGACACATAAGGAAAAATCAAATAAGAATTGTGCATGGATTGCTTGTGTGTTGTGACTTGTGTAACCACTGGTGCATTTGGCAACGCTGATGGGTGTCCTCTCTGTAACAGAAAGGCCTTTCCCATGACTGAGCCTAGAGCTCCAAGGATGCATAGCACTAAGCCATAGGTGTCAAACTCGCAGCCCTCCAGATGTTATGGACTACAGTTCCCATCATCCCCTGCTGGCAGGGGGGTGGGAACTGTAGTCCATAACATCTGGAGGGCCACAAGTTTGACACCTGTGCACTAAGCTATGGCCTCTTTTGGAACAGTGGGCTACGGCTTTCACATCACCACGCCTGGGCTTCAGCCCTGCTCAAGTCTCCTTCAATGGTCCTCAACTGGCCATTTACAAGAACATTATGCATCTCCACCCTCATGAAAAACATCCATAGAATTCAAACCCCGTGGATGGGTCTCCCACGATGATCTCACGAAAATATGCAAGGGGAAACATGCTCTGCCTGCGGATTTCAGAAACAGAAAACGATATCGCGTTTGCTGGCCTGGCCTCAGAGGGAACAGTCGGTTCGGACTTGCCAAGACCTTGCACCGAGAGAAAAGCAAACCGTTTGCACAGCACGGGCAAGCCGGCGCAGAAGAAAAAGAAAAGGTGTAGGCAATCAGAATCAGGCCAGGTCATCTAGGAGTGATGAGTGGGTAGTGGAATTAGACATGCAATTGTGTACCTGCCGGACACAGATTAATTGCTAAACGGTCTTGGTAAAATTAAAGGGGGGGGAGGCAGAAAAGGAGTGGGGGGGATATGGGTGGGGGGAACAATGTGACATTTTTCTCCACAGCAGAGAAACCCAATTTCTACATTTCACCCAGTCTGGAAAGAATGGCGTGGATGTGATACCCTTTTTTTGGACAAAGGAAACATGACCAATAGGTAATTTAATCACTTTCATTTGCAGCAGAGTGGGGATTCCTCTAGAGTAGCCTTTTCGAGCCTTCCTCGAGGGTCTTTGGTTGCATACCTGTGATGAAAACCCTTGATATCAATCTGCCAGCAACACGAATGTTCAAATGACAGTGGTTTAAATTTTGATTAAATGATAAAGTAAGCAGCTGCTTAGGAAGTTGGTGGGTTTGGAGAAAAAAATATATCATTTGCCATGGGTATTGCTGCTGTAGAAGCCCATGAATGGCTTTACTCTTATCTACAAGCTAACCAAATTTAGCTTAACAAGCTCTGGACTTAATTAAAATGCTGCAGCGATAAGGCAGACCTTTCATATGAGCTCGCTAATAAATGCAATATTCATCTTTTTTTTTAGCCCAACCAATAGAGAAATGTTGCTAAGTAGTAGCTTTGTCTGCTGTTCCAATCTCTAAGACACGCAGGAAGAAGATCAGCATGCCATGCACTGGGCAAAGCAAGACTGAGATCTTATGCACATTTAGGTGTAACCCCCAATAAACACAAAGAGAGCCCCATCCAGAGGGGGGCTGGAGCGACTATGCGCCACTCCCACAGGCGGATTCACCCTCCCCAGGCATTTACCCCAGCAAGAGAAGATCCTGCCAGTATGCAGTGGTGGCCTTACTTTACAGGATTATATCACGTTGAAATCCCTCCCCTCCCCAAACCCAGCCCACCTCAGGCTCCACCATCAAAATCTTCAGGAGCTGGCAACATTAATAAGAGTTGTGCACCACAGAAGTGCAGTTATGCCTCCAGTTGTTTCATGAAGCACTGTCAATACCTATATGGACATGTCAGTATAGTTCAATGGTGGCGAACCTATGGCACAGGTGCCAGAGGTGGCACTCAGAGCCCTCTCTGTGGGCACGCGCAAACAGAGTGTCCCCCTCCCCCACACATCTAGGCTGGTCTGGGCTGCTGGGCTCAATTATTAGCATTAAACCTAAGACCTAGTTTTGGGGAAGCAGTGCAGGTAACCTTGTTAAGTGCTGTTAAACCCCAGTGATTTTCATGGGAAGAACTAAAGTGTGATCCTTCACTTGGGAGCAAGCTTGGTTGCTGGCAATGGGGTTTGTTCCGAGTAAACGCTCCTAGGGTTGTGATTCACCCGTTGGAAGAGTTGCACGGTTGCTTCAAAGCAAAGCCACCAACTACCACCAAGCTTACTCCCGAGTAACACACGCCTCGGAGCCCACCATTTTTTCTAAACTAAAACCTCAGTATTCAGGTTAAATTGCCGTGTTGGCACTTCGCAATAAATAAGTGAGTTTTGGGTTGCAATTTGGGCACTCGGTCTCAAAAAGGTTCGCCATCACTGGTATAGTTCATGAAAAACATTGTTTATAGATTTGCCCAGTAGCCCCCTCACTTTGCCATCCCATGAAAAACATAAGAGCAGGAGGTTTATCCATCTCCTGGTGGTCCACCATCCACAGCTTGTGAATTGCATTTGGCTGAGTGAGTCATAAGTCCATCAAAATCTAGGTGGGTTATGAGCCCAGAAGTCTTCATACCTGCAAGATGGTTGTGGCTGGCTATGTGATGAAGTTTCTGATATGCATGCAGAAGGTCCCAAATTTAATCCCAAATGAAAGATCTCTAGTAGAGAAGGAACAAATCCTTTCTCTGCCCTGAGCTTGGAGATTGGCAGCTAATCAGAGTAGGAAAGACTGAGTTAAAGGAATAGTGATCTCATTTGATGTCAGGTTGCTTCATAAAAGCCAGTGTGTCATGGTGGTTGGAGTGATGGACTAGGGTCTGGGTGATCATGGTTTGACTTTCTACTCTGCCATGGAAGCTTGTTGTGTGGCCTCTTACAATAGAGATTGAAGGAATTCCTAGCACATCACATGATGCTCCTCACTTCATGCCCCAACCCTAACAGTCCCAGGATTGCCACAATTGGACTGGGAGATCCTACAAATTAAGAACACACTTCTGGCTTTGATTAGTCACAGCTCCTGGTTCAGAGTTAGCTTTGCATCAAACCTTTCCTTGTTTTCCAAAGTGTGGAAAGGTAGCCTTTATAGGAAGCCCTTCCTAGTGCCTGAGAAACATAAATTAATCAGCATATCTACATTCCTAATCAAGCGTGGCTTATTAGCTATGATGATTTATCTGGAAACAGCAGATGTTAATTTGCTTTATTAGAAATAAATTAAATAATCAGACACTTCAGTGTTACTTATCCAGTAAATATTGGCTTCATAACTGGGTGTGTTTTTTCAAAAATACTAAATCAAAGACATCTTTAATTAAATACATATTAAATTGTCTATGTTTTTTTTCTTGCAAGCCTTTGTTGGCATAGACAACAGTACAACAATAATAAAAAACGGATTAAAAAGCATATACAATACAGGAAATAAATGTTAGGTCGAAGGAAATCTACTGGTGTTTAGTAATTTCCAGGAGAAAGTCTGCCACTATCATACAGACAGAAGGATCAGGATTGTCCAACAAGTAGTGTAATCTAATTAAATCGGGGAGATCGGGTAAATGGAAAGGAGTAAGATTCACATACTTGGATCTGATTTCCTTGAATCTGAGACAGTGTAGTAATTGGTGGGCCAGAGATTCAGCTGAGCCATCGTTACATGGGCACAATCTTTTAGCCTTTTCTTGCTTATTCAATCTGCCATGTAACAAGGCAGAAGGCATAACATTAAACCTGGCAAGCATTATGGCTCTCCTTTGAGCAGGGTTTATTAAGCAGTACAGGTCGTGTGTCAAGTGGCCCCATTCAAATGGGAGAGAAAAATACGGGGGGGGGGGGAGCACATTTTCTTGGCTGCAGTGATTAGAGTAGAGAACTCTCTATCCAATAGTTGACCTTTTAATTTTCTATAAGCTTCTGAATAGGACAAAGGGCAAAGTGAATCCACTGACAGTCCAATAGAGGCTATTTTATCTTCAATTATGGAAAACCAGGGGTTGGAATGGGTGTCAGAGAGCAGACGGTGAACCAGGGTATTACAGTCTGAGAGAAAATGAATTCGCAGCCAGAATCTAAAAGCCCTCAGCCAAGCGGCTGATTCCAAGGAGTTTTGACCTAACTCCAGACAAAGGGAAATTGTCTATGTGCTAGCACCCTCATCCAGCAAAAACAGTAGCTTTCTTTGCAGGCAACCAATGTGGATAACCATCTGGATGGATACCCCTGATAGTCATCACCACCTCTTCTGTAGTTCTGTGAAGTATCTGGAGGCATCTTTGGATTTTTGGCCCTTAGGGACTGAGATGCTCAGGAGAATGGCAGGTTTATAAATATTTTAAATACATGAATGGTTACATCTGGTACTATTATCGGGTCAGGGTAGATGTGCTGCCAAATTTTTAAAAAAGTGATTCAGTATTCATAGAATCATAGAATCATAGAGTTGGAAGAGAGACCCAAGGGCCATCAACTCCAGCTCCCTGCAATGCAGGAACACACAATCAAAGCACTCCTGTCAGATGGCCATCCAGCCTCTCTTTAAAAACTTCCAAAGAAGGAGACTCCACTACACTCCCAGGTAGTGGATTCCACTGTGGAACAGCCCTTATTGCCAGGAAGTTTTTCCTGAGGTTTAGGTGGAATCTCTTCCTGTTCAGAACAGGAAGGCCCCACATGAGGTGAATTGACTCTGTAAAGCAGTGTTTCCCAAGCTTTTCGAGGTCAGGGTACCCTTGACCTCACTCTTCATATCTCACGGTACCCCTGCCACCACCCTCCACCTTCCCCTCCCATTGCCCCTGCTTGCCACACAGGGTGAAGGGAAGCACTGGGGGTGGCGGTGGCTGCTGACCTTGTGGCAGGCCCTGCCCCATGGGCCAGCTCCATGTCCTTGCTGGCGCCGGTGGGAGACACCACAAAAATGAGGGGGCGGCGGTAGTGTTGCTGCGGTACCCCTGGGACATGCTCACGGCACCCCAGGGTACCACGGAACCCTGGTTGAGAATGGCTGCTGTAAAGGAATCCACGGCCTTTCGTTTGCAAGACCTGAGCAAGGCTGTTAACAATAGAACATTTTGGAGGCCATTATTTTATGGGGTCTTTGTAGGTTGGAAGCAGTTTGGCAGCTTGTAACACTCACATACACAATCACAGGATCCACTCTGTCAATGCAGTATAATGTCATGAACACAGGGGCATCCATAACTGAAATCTATGTTGCTTTCTACAAAACCCATTGCTTGCTCATCCAAAAAAAACCCCGAACAAACTTGATTTGCAATGTGATCCTAACCAAAGTTAGGATCCTTCTAAGTCCATGGATGTCAATAGGCACAGAAAAGTATAATTCTGCATTGGTGTTTTGGTGCCCTTTGGTGTTTTGGTGCCCTTTGGTGTTTTGGTGCCAATGCCAGGAACACTGATGATTTCTTTAGCTGTGTAATTTTTTTCCATGCCAGATCACCAGCTGTAATATTATATATTCTATCCCACTGCCTTTCCACAGGCTGACGTTAAAATATTTATTTAAATGTAGAGAGAAGAAGAAGAGATTGGATTTATACCCCAACTTTCCTGTAAGGAGACTCTAGGTGGCTTGCAAGGTCCTTTCCTGTCCTCTCCTCACAATAGACACCTTGTGAGGCAGGTGGGGCTGAGAGAGTTCAGAGAGAACTGTGACTAGCCCAAGGTCACCCAGCAGGAACGTAGGAATTCGTAAACACATCTGGTCACCAGATAAGCCTCTGCCACTCAGGTGGAGGAGTGGGGAATCAAACCTGGTTCTCCAGATGAGAATCCACCTGTTCTTAACCACTACCCCACACTGGCTCTTTTCAGAGAGGGTAGTTTCTTTAAAGACTACAAGCCCAGGGCTCAGTGTAAACTCGAGCAAAATAACGATGCACTGAAACTGTAAGGAGAAGTGCATAGACAGGAAGACCTAAGAACTTGAATGATAGCCAGCAACTGAAAAAAATAGAGAACGATAGATGACTGTGTGGGATCCGAATTTCTTTCCACAGATAGATTGTGGGGAAATCCACTGTTGGGGGAGCTACAGGACAGTCTGTGGTTTCTGTAATAGATTTTGCATATCCCTACAAATCCCATCAGTCATCATTTTTGACACCTTTGCCAGACTGATTCCCACATATGGCAGACAGGCAAACACAACAGCCCGAACTACGTTGCAGCATCAAGCATTAGTTAACTGTTTGAAATTCAAGCCATGAAGGACAGCTGAATTGGTTACATTTATCAGTGGTGTCTGATAATTAATTGCAGATGTAGCAGCCCAAATTGTATATTCAGATGTATTACTGACAAATCAAGTCATGCGCATACCAAGAATTGCTCCCTGAAGAAACTTGCAAATTATTTTAAATAAAAAAAACTTGGCATGTCGCTCACACACGCTGATGCTGAACTGGAAAGAAATGTGGTGGAATGGACACACACACACACACACAAATGCATGCCAGAAGTTGCCTTACACGAAGCCAGACCATTGGTTCATCCAGAATAATATTGTCTACTCTACCTGGCAGTGGATCCTCAAGGTCTCAAGTCAAGAAGAATAAGAATTTGGATTTATACCCCACCTTTCTCTCCTGTAAGGAGACTCAAGGTGGCTTACAATCTCCTTCCCCTTCCCCCGCCCCCACAACAAACACCCTGTGAGGTAGGTGGGGCTGAGTGAGCTCCAAAGAGCTGTGACTAGCCCAAGGTCACCCAGGAGAAATGCAGGAGTGCAGAAACACATCTGGTTCACCAGATAAGCCTCTGCCACTCACATGGAGGGCTTTTCCCAAACCTGCAGTCTAAGATTCTTTAACATGAAGATGTTAAACAGAGTTCTTTGCATATGAAATGTACAAGCTCTAGCAGTGAGCCACATTCTAGAGAATGTAGAAGATATTTTAACTCAATTCAAAATGGCACCCCTTTGGAGGTTCCCAAGGAAATGTGACAGTGGTAAAAAGTGCCATTGAGGTCGTTTCCCCACTTACCTGCTGCTGTGCGCTACTCTCCCCAAGTAGTGCGGGGTCCCCTGGCACTCCCCACTACAGGGGCAGCGACAACGCAGCCGCCCCGACGCTGCTGCTGTCGCACCCCCTCAGCGCTCATCATTCCTGGCGCTCCTCGAAATGGCGCCTTTTGATGACCCTGCGCTGAGCGAGGGGTCATGCGGAAGCCCGGGAGCGCGCCAGAAATGATGCGCGCTGGGAGTAGCGTGCAGCAACCTTTGGGCGAGGAAGGGGGGGAAACAACCTGAGTCACAGACATCTTATGGTAACCCTATAGGGTTTTCAAGGCAAGTGACATTCAGAGATGGTTTGCCATCGCCTGCCTCTGTGTAGCAACCTTGGATGGACAACTTTGGTGGTCTCCCATGCTTAGCTTCCTAGATCTGACAAGATCAGGCTTCCCTGGTCTTTGCAGGTCAGGGCTCCAAACAAATATATCTGCTCTACTGTGACACATAAACAGGCCCTGTGGGTTGGATCCAGTCAGAGTGGGTTTTTTTTCATGCATTCTCATCTAATTAACCTTCAGTCTGCAGACCCCTTTTATCCACACAGCAGCCACGGCTCAATTTTTTGCCAGCAGAAAAGTTGATTGGATGCAGCCCTAAGCATGCCCAACTAAGTATTGGCCATCTCAGCTGAACCTCTTAAATGCTGATGAGGCATGCCTCCCAATCTGACAGCCATTAAGTCAAAACTCCCCTTCTTTGGTTTTGCTTTTCCCTTGTGCAGAAGAAGCCCATGGGTCTGTGCCTTTCCTGTTTCTTCATGCTGAATTTTTCCTTTCAGATGTATCCCATCCTTGACTTTTCTTGCATAAATCACATTTAAATCTCATCTATCATGTTGCACAGCAATTGGGTAGCAATGTTGTACATAAGAAAGGCTAGCAACCAGAACAGATAAAATAAAAAGACTTAACCTGCCGAAACAGAAAGGAATGGAAAGGGGCAGAGGCGTAGCAAGGGCTGGTGCGTCCTCCGCCCTGGAATGCCCCCGCCACGTGCCCAAAATGCCCCTGCCACACCCTCGCCATGCCCCCACAGGGGCATGCGCCTAGTGCGTCACGCACCCCTTGTCCCCTTGGAGCTACGCCTCTGCAAAGGGGTATGTTTGTGCCTCTTAACCTAAAAAAGGATCTCCTTAGGGCCTGTGAGTGTTGAAAAGCATGTAGCCCCATGTGATCTTACCACGGATATCTACAGTAACACCTTTGCACATATGACTTGTACAAAGTTATACTTTCAACGTGGAACCAGCACTCGACTTTTTGCAACATCCCCCCCGTCACATATGGCGGTTGTGGAAAGTGCCATCAATCAGCCTTTTGCTCTGATTGACTAACTTACTGATGTCATCCCTGCTTTCAGGAAGTGCTCTTGACATCTTTTAATTTCAGTTTGGAAAACAGTTCGCCCCCACAGGCCTCCTGAGCACTGGACCCTTGTGCGACATCACACGCACACAGAGCCTATTTCAGTGCATCTGATGAAGTACACTCCTGGGCTTGAATGCTCCTTCTGCAATATCCATGTGCCACCAAACCTTTTGTTGTATTGTCGAAGGCTTTCACGGCCGGAATCACTTGGGTGCTGTGTGGTTTCCGGGCTGTATGGCCGTGTTCTAGCAGCATTCTCTCCTGACGTTTCGCCTGCGTCTGTGGCTGGCATCTTCAGAGGATCTGATGTTGGGAAAGCAAGTGGAGTATACATCTGTTGGAGTGTCCAGGGTGGGTGGGGAAACAGGAAGGAAGAAACTATGAAAATGAACAGAAAATGAATTTTAACAGGAAGGAAGAAACTATGAAAATGAACAGAACTTGGCTGCCAGTGTTGAAAAATACTAGGGTCAAGACTGTGTCAAACCAGCTCCACACAAACACAGGATGACCATAGACAAAAGAAACAAAGGCCAGGATACTTCTATTCAGATGCTCCCACCAGTGACCTTGCTATCTACAGGGTTACTCCCAGGCTATAGTCTTCATTGTTACTCATACTTCTATTCAGATGCCCTCAACTACTGACCTGGTTGCCGCCTTTGTGACTCACAGACAAGGTTTCCCCACCCACCCTGGACACTCCAACAGATATATACTCCACTTGCTTTCCCAACATCAGATCCTCTGAAGATGCCAGCCACAGATGCAGGCGAAACGTCAGGAGAGAATGCTGCTAGAACACGGCCAGACAGCCCGGAAACCGCACAGCACCCAAACCTTTTGTTGTTTTCATTTCCCAAATTAATTTCTTCCTGCCGTATCTTTGCCTTTTTGTTCCCTGCACCATGCCTTTTATATGCATGATGTTCACACCTCTTTTCCTTAGACCAGGGGGACATTTTCACATTTATCTGTTACTGTGGAAAAGGGCATCAATTTATCGGTTACTTGTAGTGACCCCGTAGGCAAGGAAAGTCAGTAGGGGATAATTCCATAGATTCTGCTCTCCAGAACAGCCATTTTTTCCCCCAGAAGAATTGATCTCTGCCATCTAGCAATCAGCTGTAATTCCAGGAGATCCCCAGGGCTCATCTGGAGGTTGTCAACACTAATCCGGACCTATTTTTTTCTATTACTTCCAGAAGACCTCCATGCAGAGGTGGGATCCAGCAGGTTCTCACAGGTTCCCCAGAGTAGGTTACTAATTATTTGTGTGTGCTGAGAGGGGGTTACTAATTGGTGATTTTGCCACGTGATTTTTGCCTTAGTTACGCCCCTCCTCTCAGCAGTAGCGTGCAGAACTTGAAGCAGTCTAGCAGGAGGTGCACTGGCGTGCATGGCAGCCTGCGCCTGCGTGCATTCATTTCCCGCCCAAGGACCGGCGCAGTGGCCGCGTCCTTGCCACAGCTCCGCCCAGGAATGCCCCACCCCCAGAATGCCCAGCCACGCCCCCGGCGTGCCCCGCCCAGCCCCATTGGCGCTACGCCACAGTTTGAATCCCACCACCATGGCAACCTGTTACTAAAATTTTTGGATCCCACCACTGCCTCCATGTCCTACCAGGAGAGTAACATATATAGTTCAGTCTTTTGTCCCTCTAGGCACTTATGAAGTACATTATTTTAATGCCAGGACATCTATAGCTCCAAATGAACCATCCTTTTTTTGTTTCTGCAGACAACATCTTGCATCATTCTTCATAACCTTTAGCACAACCCCATGCTCAAATGATTCTGTAATGTCATTAACAACTTTCTAATGTTTTGAGACATGACAGACTCTTCAGCAGGTCTACTCTAAGACATAGTTTTATCATACAGAAAGATGATAGCAGGGTTGTATATTCCTCCACCACAGAACAAAGCATGCCAGAGTTTCCCTCTGTTTGCAGCTCATCCATGTGCGATGTCACTGTTTGGGCTGGTGATCCTGTGCGTGTGTTTTTCTTTTTTTGTTTTAAGAGGGTGGTCTGTGAAGCTCCAGCAACTCAACAGGAGAATCTGCAATATGCACATATTTGGGTTGTAGCTTGCCAGACATCCCCCTCAAAACAAAAAAAAAGGAAAAATAACATGTGCATGGGATTGCCAGGCAAAACAAACTTTATTCATGAACTTTTTGCAGTGAAATTGCGCACTGATGAGCTGCAAACAGAGGAAACCTTCACCAAATGGCAGATGCAGGAGAAATCTCTGCTGCAGCACACAAAATGGTGGGTATGATGACTGAGGCTGAGATTAAGCTTGGGAGAGTTTCCATCACAGTGGGTGCAACCAGTGGTGGGATCCAAAAAATTTAATAACAGGTTCCGATCGTGGTGGGATTCAAACAGTGGCGCCGCCGCACACACGCCCCTCCAGCCCCTATTGGGCAGGGAGGTTGCTTTAGTAACCCCTTCTCGGCACTCAGAAAAAATTAGTAACCACTTGTAGAGAAGTGGTGAGAACTGGTTGGATCCCACCTCTGGGTGCGACTCTGAAACAGGCGAGAGTTTCATTGACCAGCAGGTGGGAAAAGAGAACAATTCTGGCTGGCAGCACTTGTGTTCTCCACACAGAGCAAACACAAAAAGCCAGAATGGATCTTTTAAGCAGTCTGCAGGATGTTTTATTTCTGCTGGGCCGAAAAGGCCATGCATGCGCTTCCAGCATTTCCCGGCTAGAGTGGAGTCTCGAATGCAGGCTCGATCTCCCAAATGTAAAGCTTTCCTTAATTTCAGAGGGATGTTTTACATCTGTCTGTTGCCCTCCCTGTTTCCCCCACCCCAAACCACCCCAGCTTTTCAACCGCCAAGATCTTCCTTGTAACATTTCACTAAAAGCCCAATAAAGATTTCCCTTGTGTAAACAGTTCCCTCTTGGGCAAGCCACTCCGGAGAGATAAGCTGCTCCTTCCTGCAAAGGTCACGGCCCTCGAACCCTCTTTATCCGACTTCCTCGAGATGTAAAATGGAGACATTCTCAAAGAACAGGAAACCCAGGCCACTCCAGGGCAAGGGCTGCACAACTTGTGACCCACCAAGCTGGGTGCATGCCACAGGTCCTTTTTGGTGACCTCTCCAGTCCTTTATGGTGACCTCTCCCATTTTACTGCCAATCCCAGGCAGAAGGATTATTGATGCCTTCACTGGCCACCGTATATGGTTGCAGGCTGCCTTTTGGTTGGGCAGGGGAAGATGTAACACAACATTTCTCCTCTCACGCGCTATGAGCGTTGGAAGTGCAGGGGTTGTATTGTTGCCAGCCTCCAGGTGAGGCCTGCAGATCTTCTGGAATTACAACGTATCTAGGTCAGGCCCCCTGGTCAGGCTGCTTCAGTGGTTGGACTCTGGCATTGTCTTAGGGCAGTAGTGGGGCGAACCTATGGCACGAGTGCCAGAGGTGGCACTCAGAGCCCTCTCCGTGGGCACGCGCAAACAGAGTGCCCTCCCCCACATCTAGGCTGGCCTGGGCCGCTGGGCTCGATTATTAGCATTAAACCGAAGACCTAGTTTTGGGGAAGCAGTGTAGGTAACCCTGTTAAGCACTGTTAAACCCCACTGATCTTCATGCAAAGAACTAACGCGTGACCCTTTACCTGGGAGTAAGCTCGGTTGCCGGCAATGGGGCTTGCTTCTGAGTAAACCCTCCTAGGGTCGTGATTCACCGATTGGAAGAGTTGCACAGTTGCTTCAAAGCAAAGCCACCGACTACCACCAAGCTTACTCCTGAGTAACGCATGCCTCGGAGCCAACCGTTTTTTCGAAACTAAAACCTCAGTATTTAGGTTAAATTGCCATGTTGGCACTTTGCGATAAATACGTGGGTTTTGTGTTGCAGTTTTGGCACTTGGTCTCAAAAAGGTTCGCCATCACTGTCTTAGGGTCTCCAGCCCTCCTACTCCAAGAGGCAGTAGGAGAATATTTTTTAAAGGACAGTGTTGCATGTGACATGATGTCACATCCAGGTGAGCCCTTGGAATTTCCAGAGATTCCTAGAGCAAAGTCATGTTAATTCTGATTTCTCCCTGGAAATGACAACACGGCACATGCAGTGCTGGTGCCCCCCATGTCCTTGCCCTCACAAGTTCCCTACAACGCTGCTGAGATCCCTCCCCACCTGAACCCCCCCATCTTCTGCCTCCACCCTCAAATCCAGGACTTTCTCAACTGGTAGTTTGCAAGCTTAGTACAGGAGAACTGCCTAAATTGGTAGGCTGTCAGTAGCCTTTATTGCCTTGTATGGATTGATCTGGTGGTACATTTTATGATTTTGTTAAGGGATTGGCTGGTGGTACTCCAAAGGACTATAATGCATCCATAGATGTCAGCCCGTCTGTCTGAAAAGAAGTCTGAATTTGAGCCAGGGCTCAATTTGTTGTGGATCCACTTAAACTGAAAGCCTGTCTAGACGCTGCATCCCTTTCACAGTCTGCTGGCAAACCCAGGGGTGAATTTCAACCATCATTCAGTGCATATTAAGCCTGACCATCTCAATGTTTACTCTGAAGTTAACTCCTCTGGGCTGTTGGGCTCCCAACTATGTTTTATTTTATTTAAAATATATATATATATACCGTGCTTTTCTCCCAAGAAGGGACCCCAAGTGCTTCATGTTTTTTTAAAAAATTATTTGTTTATTTTATATAGATGGTTTCCTAGCCACCTTTCTTCCTAGGAATTGCAAGATGGCTTACAACAGTGATAGCGAACCTTGAAATAACCTGCGGGATGCGGGACAAATTGTTTGAAGGTGGGACTGTCCTGCCAAAAGCGGGACGTCTGGTCAGCCTATCCTTTGAAAACAGAATACTGACTTTTTTTCCCCTGAAGCTGCTTCAAAACATTTCCTGATTGCTGGGAGGAGAGAAAGGAATGTTTTATTTTTCCAGCCCAACTGTTAAAGTTCTCGCTGTCATTTTTTTTGAGCAGCTCGCACCTGCCATTTTGTGCACTTCAGGATTCTCCGAGCGGCCCACCATTTGTTGAATGTTCCCATGGACGAATGTTCCCATGACTGGTCACGGTCACTTTCTGAAACACTTGGGCCCTTTCCGTACATGCAAGATAATACACTTTCAATTCACTTCAAATGCACTTTGCAGCTGAATTTCACTGTGCGAAATAGTAAAATCCACTTGCAAACAATCATGAAAGTGGATTGTGGCCAGATCTTTTGATGATGATCATATGTTGTCTGTTCTTAGTACTACCGCAACATCACTGTAATCATTCCATCATTCAATTTAACTGGAAATTGTTGTTTTGCTGTTGGGAAGCACTAGGTGTCTGCCTCCCAGTATTCATGGTTTTCTCTATTTGCGGCAGTCTCAAACCAGACCCCAGAAAATGGTGAGGATCTACTGTAAAACACATTTTGATCTTGCCTTTCCCCTAAGAAATTTAGAATGGAGTGTTGTATCCTCAGAACAGCTCCATGAGGTACTCTAGAATAAGGTGACCAGATTTTCACCTTTGCAATGCGGGGCCTGCGCACCCATGCGCCCGCGCGGCCACAGGAGCACACTGCCTTTTGCGGCGCTCCCTGGTCCAGAAACAGGGAAGCGCCCCAGAAGGCAGTGGGGCAGCGCGGGAGGCGCACACAGCCGCAGGAGCACACTGCCTTTTGCTGCGCTCCCTGGTTTCCCACCCTGTGACAGGGCGGGAAACTGGGGGGCCACCGCAAAAGGCAATGCACTCCTGCGGCCACGTGCGTGTTCCCGCGCTGCCTTCTGGGGCACTTCCCTGTTTCCCACCCTGTGACAGGGCGGGAAACCGGGGAGCGCCACAGAAGGCAATGTGCTCCTGTGGCCGCATGCACGCTCCTGCACTGCCTTCTGGAGCGCTTCCCTGTTTTCCACCCTGTGACAGGGCGGGAAACCGGGGAGCGCCACAGAAGGCAATGCGCTCCTGTGGCCGCATGCACGCTCCTGCACTGCCTTCTGGGGCGCTTCCCTGTTTTCCACCCTGTGACAGGGCGGGTTTCCACCGTGACAGGGCTGGAAACCGGGGAGCGCCGCAAAAGGCAGTGCGCTCCTGCTGCCGCGTGCGCCTCCCGCGCTGCCGCACTGCCTAATCGGGAGAATTTAAAAACCCTGCGGGACACGGGACACATTGCTCAAAAGCGTGACTGTCCCGCCAAAAGCGGGATGGCTGGTCACCTTACTCTAGAAGATAACAGTTTGGATTTATATCCCCCCCTTTTCTCCTGTAAGGAGACTCAAAGGGGTTTACAATCTCCTTTCCCTTCCGCCTCCCCCCCACTCCACAACAAACACCCCATCAGGTGGGTGGGCTGAGAGAGCTCTGAAGAATGGTGACTAGCCCAAGGTCACCCAGCTGGCATATGTTGGAGTACACAAGCTAGTCTGGTTCACCAGATAAGCCCCCACAGCTCAAGTGACACAGCGGGAAATCAAACTTAGGTTGAAAGAGACATCAGCCCTTTCCACACAAATCTCCTGAATCGTTTGTAAAATATTTCTAAAATGTTTTCAATCCCCTCCTTTTGTTACTGGCCACCATTTTCTGATTTCTCTTTAGTCTGGTTTTGAATCGATGCTTCAATGCTTAACAGCTTCATGTTTCCTTCTCTGCTGTTTGTATACCCGATGCTTCAAAGATTGCCCCCCTGGCAAATAAAAGAACAAGTGGAGAAATGCTGCAGATAAACAGGTGAGGGGGAACATTCAGAAGATAGCACCACGGAGGAGGTTCAGGGGAGCAGGGAAACGTAGGAAACATTGTCAACAGATCGCACAGAAGCTGAAGACGTTTTCAAAATGCTTCAGCCAGAGAATCGTTTTAAAAGGGGATTCATTTAAAACATTTTGAGGCTGGAAATCAACCATTTGGGGGGGGGGTGGAAACAAAGCGGAACTCTACGGAGGAAATGTTTCATTTTCTGTCTCAGAACTTTTTAAATGAATTGTGCTGAAAGGTCCATAGACTACCCCAATTCATCCAATGAGTTTTTTGGCCAAGATCCAGCAGAAGCTGCTGCCAGGCCAGCCTTGCATGGCCAGGTTTGGTAGAGGCTGCTGGTGGGTGCCCCTGCACAGCCCCACCCCACCAGGTAAGGGGGTGGGGGGTGGGCGCAGGGGGTGGGGAGGGGACCCATGGGTGGAGGCAGAGGTGGGATCCAGCGGGTTCTCACAGGTTCCCGAGAGGAGGTTACTAATTATTTGTGTGTGCCGAGAGGGGGTTACTAATTGGTGATTTTGCCACGTGATTTTTGCCTTAGTTATGCCCCTCCTCTCAGCAGTAGCGTGCAGAACTTGAAGCAGTCTAGCAGGAGGTGCACCGGCGGGCATGGCAGCCTGTGCCTGCGTGCATTCATTTCCCACCCAAGGACCGGCGCAGCGGCTGCATCCTTGCCACAGCCCCACCCAGGAATGCTCCGCCCCGGAATGCCCAGCCACACCCCCATCGTGCCCTGGCTAGCCCCATTGGCTCTACGCCACAGTTTGAATCCCACCACCATGGGAACCTGTTACTAAAATTTTTGGATCCCACCACTGGGTGGGGGGCAGAAAACTCACAGTCCACCCCATGCTCCATTATCCCCAGCTACGTCTCTGCTGCCCCCTGGAGTTCAGTTGTAATCCCAAGAGCTCTCCAGCTACCTCTTGAAGGTTGGAACTCCTAGGGCAGGGGTAGGGAACCTGCGGCTCTCCAGATGTTCAGGAACTACAATTCCCATCAGCCTCTGTCAGCATGGCCAATTGGCCATGCTGGTAGGGGCTGATGGGAATTGTAGTTCCTGAACATCTGGAGAGCCGCAGGTTCCCTACCCCTGCCCTAGGGTGTCCTTTCTGTACAAAGGAGTCACAGAAGGAGCGGGAGTAGGTAGATTGTTTCTCATAGGGTTGCAATTGTATGGAATTGGAAACCCCCCCCCATGAGTGGGGTCATCTGGTGTCTTGCAGCTCAAAGCGTGCATGGGAATATGCCCTGGGGGGATCCTCCTTTTCATCCCTCCATGGATTATCAAAGTTTAAACTTGAAGCACTGGGCAGTATCATGTTCTGACCACTGAATCGCATGAATCGGGCACCACATGCTTTGCATTAAATGTAGGCTATCAAGTTCCGACCGGCATATACTGATATTAGCTCAAGAAATAATCTGCCTGAACACCGTGTTATCAATTGTCCACCAGCAAAAGCGAGATTTTAAATTGGTGCCATTTATTTCCTGCCAGTAATGGGGCAAATCTGTGGACAGGGATGGATTCATTTCAGCACTTAGCTGGGCTGAAATCTATCTCGTACTCCAAGCAGACACAGTTAAAAGCTGGGGCACTGTGTTCTGGACACCGGTCCCTCGAGAAGCGTTTCAGCGCAAGATATCTCGGCATCTGCTGAGCTGAGAACTAATAAAAATAGCACTTTATGCTCCATCAAAATTGCTGAAATATTTATTTCTCTCTGTTTCATTCAGCACACGCGGGTCACATCAATGGCATGGTGGGACAGACCACGAACATCGAGTCTGTTCCGACCTGAACCTCCCTGTCCCAGCCAAGACAACCTTGAAAAAAGCAACCCAGTCAAAACTCTTTGAAAACTCCAAACTTCTGTCATTCTCTTGCATGTCGTTTAATGGAAAAGGTGGATTCCGCTCTTCCAACTGTAGCCCCAGCCAGCTTCAACTTGGAGCCAGACAGAGGAGCGTGCATTACAGTCTGTTCTCATAGCGGGCTCATATTCGCATTTCAGATTGCAGATAGATTGTTCAAAGGCAATTTTTTTTTCAATCCTGGCAAGTTTAGTTGCCTACAAATCTTTGAATGCTGAAGAGCGCAGAGCCCGAAACTGCCAATTTAGGGGAGGAAGGAATCTCACCGGTAAAACCAGAATCAAACTTTTGTTAACTGTTTAAACAAGGAAGAGGTCTTGAATATAATAATGTCAGTGGAATTGGCTTATCTTTTAACTGATTTTGCTACAGTAAAAAAGAAGGCCAAGCAAGGGAGGGGACTGGTAATTCCAATCTGCTAGTCCCTTATACATCATTTCGGTGTGTTACTGCATTACATACTATATCAGAGACCCCTTCCGCACACGCAAAATAATGCGTTTTCAAACCACTTTCACAACTGTTTGCAAGTGGATTTTGCTATTCCGCACAGCTTCAAAGAGCACTGAAAGCAGTTTGAAAGTGCATTATTCTGCATGTGCGGAATGAGCCTAATAATACTATATCTAATAAGAAAGTGGTTGGCCCCTGTGTAGTTAAGGGAAACTGTATAACAGGGCTACATACAGACAAGGTCTCTTTATACCTAGGGAACTCCTCAGGTATGCTGAAATATATGGTAAATCAACAAAACAGGAGGGGTGAAAAGGACCGAGCATGTTCAAGGAGGCATGGGATTTTAAGAATAACTGAGAATCCACTTAGTTGAACATCATGTTACTCACTGGCTCCCAGAGGCGTAGCTATAAGGGAGCGAGGGGCCACACTGTGCACCGGGTGCATGCCAGTGGGTCACATGGGTGTATGTGGAAAATGACCTTCCCCCCACAACCAAACAGCTTTTCTTGCACCAAGTCTTGAAGTCAGTGTGTGGACCTGGGGGGAAGGAGGGGGGATGTGTGTGTGGGAGCAGTGATTTTACGCCACCCACATGACTAAATGGAGTAGCAGTGGCGTAGGAGGTTAAGAGCTCATGTATCTAATCTGGAGGAACCGGGTTTGATTCCCCGCTCTGCCACCTGAGCTGTGGAGGCTTATCTGGGGAATTCAGATTAGCCTGTGCACTCCCACGCACGCCAGCTGGGTGACCTTGGGCTAGTCACAGTTTCTCAGAGCTCTCTCAGCCCCACCTACCTCACAGGGTGTTTGTTGTGAGGGGGGAAGGGCAAGGAGATTGTAAGCCCCTTTGAGTCTTCTGCAGGAGAGAAAGGGGGATATAAATCTAAACTCCTCCTCCTCCTCCTCCTCCTCCTCCTCCTCCTCCTCCTTCTTCTTCTTCTAAATGGCCGCAGCCCGGGGACATTTGACCCCATATGTTCCCCTGGGCATTACACCCCTGCATGGAGTCCACCATTCAAAGCAGCCATCTTCTCAGAGGGAACTGATCTCTGTCATCTGGAAATTAGTTGTAATCCTGGGTGATTTCCATGCCCCACCTGGAGGTTGGCCAGTTTAACTGGGACCTTTTTTCCATATAAAACTACTTTTTCCCAAACCTCTCCAGCATGACATTGTACTATGATGGTGTGAACTGCGGTTTCCTCAGCCTCTCAGATTGAACTAGAATGCGGAGGTGGACCCCTAGAAACAACCCCAGAAATCCCGTAAGTTTTAAGCAAGCTCCAAGAGCAGCAACTGCTAACTGCTGATGAGTTAATGAACACGTTCGATTTAAATTGCAGTCGGATCACTGTACGAAGGAAAAGAAGAGGAGTTTGGATTCATACCCGGCCTTTCTCTCCTGTAAAGTGGCTTACAAACTCCTTCCCTTCCTCTCTTCGTAACAGACACTTTGTGAGGAAAATGGGGATGAAAGAGTTCAGAAATAACTGTGACCAGCCAAAGGTCATTTCCCCACTTACCTTGACCAAAGTTTTTGCATGCTACTCCCAGCGCGTGTCATTTCTGGCGCGCTCCTGGGCTTCCCCATGACGGTCATCAAAAGGCGCCATTTCGAGGAGTGCCAGGAATGACGCGCACTGAGGGGGCGTGACAGCAGCAGCGTCGGGGGTGGCTGCATTGTTGCTGCCCCTGTAGTGGGGAGTGCCGGGGGACCCCGCGCTACTTGGGGAGAGTAGCGCGCAGCAGCAGGTAAGTGGGGAAACGACCAAAGGTCACCCTGTGTAGGAGCAGTGGAACAAATCCAGTTCACCAGATAAGAGTCCATTGCTCATATGGAAGAGCAGGGAATCAAACCCAGTTCACCAAGTTAAGAGTCTACCTGCTCTTAATCACCGCACCACATCGGGGTGAGCATGTGGGGTGCTTGGCACGACAGATAGAGGCCTTGCAAGGAATTCAATTTTCAAGCACATTTTTGTGAGGATTGCAGCATCTCGTATTACTCAGCCATGTTCAGGACATGTACCTTCTGATGCTCTTATAACATCAGTCACCCAATCCCCCCGTCCCCTGGTGTTGTGCAGAAATGGGAACCAAAGAAGCATGCAACCCTCATGTGGAGACTCGGAGACCTTTCCCCTGGGTGACTGATGCATTCCTGAAGATAGGCCCCACCACAAACAGGCGATCCGACTCCACCTCAGAAATAACTTTCCCATCAAGTCTGCATGAGCATTTATTCCAGCCATCTGCAAACAGAAATCACTGTTGGTGACCACATGAAGAAACTCCTATGACTCCTATTGGAGGGATTGTGTGTGTGTGTGTGTGTTTAAATTTCTCTTCCCACAAACACTGAAGAAAGAGCAGCTTGTGATGATACATTTCTGGCTACAAACATACACTTTTCACCTCTGAAGTCATGGACTAGGATATGCAAGAGGGCGATTACCATGTATACAAAATTATGTCCCAGGCAGGGGGATTTCCAGCAGTGCATCCCTATGAAATTTCAAACATAATGTCACAGAGTCTGTACAGAGCACATTCATTACATTACATTACATTACATTACATTACATCAGTATGCTATCTTTTTCAACACAGCCTGTTGCCAGCATTTGGCAGCAACCCTTCTTAACTAGGGTTGGTAGTTCAAGGTCAGGAAGTTTGTGGGTGGAGCTTGGGGTGGGTGGGACTTGAAGGTGGGCGGGGCTTCGTTGTGGAATAATGCCATAGAGTCCACCTTCCAGAGCAGCTATTTCATCCAGGTGACCTCATCTCGACCAGCTGGAGATACAGTGGTAATTCGAGGAGATTTCCAGCCACCCCCTGGAAGCTTGAAACCCGACTCTCAACTGAGAGTTTTGGTTCTGGTTCTGTTCCCAAAAGAGGGCCTTACAGAGCTAGAAGTCGTGCCCTTTTGTGCTGCCTTGGCCAACCTGCAGACTGAAACCATGTTGTCCTTTGGCAAGATGGAGGCTGCCTTTGGCTCTCTCCCACCCCACCATCCCCTTCCCTTGAGAGACGATCTGCTCCTCTCCTTCCCATGCCCCGCCTGCTTGCTGAGAGGCAGGAGCGGCACCTCTGTTGCTATTTTCTGACAGGCATCTCCAAGCCAACCCACCCCTTCCTGCCATAAAAATCCATAGCAAGAAATAGATAGGCGTGCCTAAGCCCCATATATAATTAAATCAGTGGCTGGTACAGCGAATGAAAGCTCAGAAGGCATGCATGAGCTACACACAATCTGGTTACACTTTCCAAGCCTGTCATTAAACTGTCCGCAAGCTAATCTCTCTCCCAAAAGGCTAAATAAACTTTGCAACTCCAAGGGAACTTTTAGAGTTGCACTGTACATGTCATCCTTCGCCGCTGATGGATGGCAGGGCGATATTTCGAAGTTACCCAGGGCCGTTAATAGATCATTTAAAACGGAGCCAAGGTTTGAGGGAGCGGACAAAACAAAACAGGCTGGCTGGCTGCAAACCAGCAGACTGGCTGGGGAAAAGAGTCCGCCCCACCCAAGCTCTAAGAGAGGCAAGCCAGAACCCAGGGGAAGCCAAACCCTCCTCTAACTTTTTGGAAGAGGTGGAACGCTGGGTTTATCTAACAGTTTTGTGCCTGTGGTATGCACATTTTGAGGTAGGGCTGCCAACCTCCTGGCAATAGCTGGAGATCTCCTGGGATTACAACTGATCACCAGGCTATAGAGATCTGTTCTCTTGGAGAAAATGGCAGCAGAAGCAGCAGCAGCAGCGGCAGCAGTGGCGGCGGCGGCGGCAGCAGAAGCAGCAGCAGCAGAAGCAGCAGCAGCAGCAGCAGCAGCAGCAGAAGAAGAAGAAGAAGAAGAAGAAGAAGAAGAAGAAGAAGAAGAAGAAGAAGAAGAAGAAGAAGAAGAAGAAGAAGAAGAAGAAGAAGAAGAAGAAGAAGAAGAAGAAGAAGAGGAGGAGGAGGAGGAGGAGGAGGAGGAGGAGGAGGAGGAGGAGGAGGAGGAGGAGGAGGAGGAGTTTGGATTTATACTCCACCTTTCTCTCCTGTAAGGAGACTCAAGGTGGCTTACAAGCTCCTTTCCCTTCCTCTCCCCACAACAGACACCTTGTGAGCAGTGGTGGGATTCTAATAATTTGACAACTGGTTTCCTCTCACCCACCCTGCCGCATGCACTCCCCTCCTGCTGCCCACTTATCTGCTGCGGAGGAACTTCTTGTGGGGGGTGGAGGCGGGGCAATGTTGCTTTGCCACTGCTGCTCTGAAAGCCCCCTCACTTCCCTGGGAGAGTGGGCAATGGGGCTTTTAGCTCCTCAGAGCAGCCGGGCAGCCCTAACAGCCAGTTTGCCGGACTCAACAAAAGTCTCCATGAATCTCACTTTCTTTCTGTCATTGTAAAAAAGAAATTTACTGGAACTTCCTTCTTCTTGAGCAAGGGGAATAAACATTTTGTTTAGTTGCACTAATGTAGACCCCTGAACTTGGGAAAGATGTGCCTCCGTTTGTGATCTATTTGCATTTCTTTATTTATGTCTCACTTGTCTTCCCAGCTGGAACTCAAAGTAGTGTTTACAACACCGTTCTTCCTCCCCCCATTTTCTCATGACAACAGCCCTGTGAGGTAGGCCAGGATGAGAGTTTGTGATAGGCCCAAGGTCCCTAAGTGTGCTTCCATGGTAGAAGTGAGAATTCAAACCTGGATGGCCCATGGTCCTAAATCTGCCATTCTATCCACTACGCCACACAGTCTTTGTGAAGATGTGTAAATGTGGCAGCATATGATTTGGCTCAGTGTGGGTTTTTGTATCCATGTTCACAAATGCTAAAGTCTGCAGTCATCAAGTAACAGAACTGGAGACCCTCCACAAATACGCGCAACATTCGCATTTATGCCTATGCCTCCGACAAACACCATTAGTCAAACGAAGAGCCCCCCCACCCCCGTCTCTGACGCCAATGTCCTCCTATGCAAAACTGTGCCAGCTTTAACAAGTCTTGCTGATAAATTACATATGAAAGGCACCGGTAGCTAATTTGTCAGGCTGCAAATTGGCTTAGCTGCATTTCGGTGGTTGGCATGAGTAATGAATTGAAATAACACTGAATCGCCTCACAGGGCTCCTTGGCGTAAAGCGTGGCTGCCGATTCTTGCGTTCCAGTCGGGGCCAAAGAGGGATGAATGGAAAGAAATGGCGCATAGTAGGTGGGATATAATCCAGGCATTAAAGGAATACCCTGAGTGGTTTTTCAAACTGCCTCCCTTAGAGAAAAGCTGTGTTCAGGTCCAATTACTGACTGGAAATACGTATACAAATAGCCCATCTTTTCTCCCAAAGGAGAGTAAAACAGTCACCGAGTGTAACAAGATCTTTCATCCCATTCTTGTTATTATCTTCTTAATATATAAAGCATTTCATATTGACAAGGCATGAAACAGAAAAAAAATCACGAAGCTCTGCATCCAAAAAGTATTTGGATATTGAGCTATCCTTGATTTTTATTTATTTACTTATTTGTTGTTCCATGTATGGTCAAAGGCTTTCATGGCTGGAAATCAACGGGCTGTTGTGGGTTTCCCAGGCTGTGCGGCCGTCGTCTGGTAGTTTCCGCTGCTAATATTTCACACGCATCTATGGCTGGCATCTTCACAGGTGATGTGCCTTGGAAGAGATGCGGGCAAACGTTAGCAGCAAAAATACCAGACCATGGCCACACAGCCCAGAAAACCCACAACAGCCAATATTTATTTGTTCATCTATGGAGGAGAGCAGGATATTGATTGATTGATTGATTGATTGATTGATTGATTGATTGATTGATTGATTGATTGATTGATTGATTGATTGATTGATTGATTGAGTGAGTGAGTGAGTGAGTGAGTGAGTGAGTGAGTGAGTGAGTGAGTGAGTGAGTGAGTGAGTGAGTGAGTGAGTGAGTGAGTGAGTGAGTGAGTGAGTGAGTAAAATAATTGTCCATAATCTGCCAAACTACAAGGTGGCATTTCCAAATCCTTCTTTATCTATTGCTCCAGAACTTTTGAAACCTCTAGAAGTTGGAAGGTATCGGTTCAAGGCAGTGGTGGAATTTAGCAGTTCGCACCAGTTCGGCATAACCAGTTGTTAAAATGGCGCTTGTAAACAACTGGTTGTTAAATTATTTGAATCCCACCACTGGTTCAAGGTACCTGCGTACAACACTGTTCAAAAGTGTACAGAATATTTTGAAACTGGTAGATGAAGTCTCTTCAGAAGACTGAGAGGGCTGGTGAGGAAATGGGCTGAAGCTTAAGGGAGCTGGTAGATAGCCCACACCCCCATATGAGCCACCACCTAAGAAACTGCAAGCAAAGATAAGTTTTCTTCCCCTCTCAGGGCACTCAATGGCCATGATGACATCAGTATCCAGTAGACCAGGCTGCTCCCTTCACCCTTTCCTCTATTTGACAATGCTTACTTGAAATGGCAAGCTGCAGATATTGAAACATTAAGCAATCAGCCCATCTGTTTCCTTGGTGGGCAACAGTAGCTTAGTCCATGATGTGTCAATCTCTCTCTGGGTTGTACCGTTTAAGACAGAGGTTGGAGGCTCCCATGACAGAATGCTCTTCTGTAAAAAATAAACACCAGCTTGTCGGGAAGAAGAGTTCTAGCTGACCTCCATCTTCCTGACAATGCA
Source organism: Sphaerodactylus townsendi (assembly GCF_021028975.2). Classification (NCBI taxonomy): domain Eukaryota; kingdom Metazoa; phylum Chordata; class Lepidosauria; order Squamata; family Sphaerodactylidae; genus Sphaerodactylus; species Sphaerodactylus townsendi. The sequence goes on from NC_059433.1 coordinate 72,937,896, forward strand.
ATTTTGGGCTGTATCAATAGGAGTGCAGTGTCTAGATCGAGGGATGTAATTATGCCTCTCTACTCTGCATTGGTTAGACCTCACCTGGAACATTGTGTGCGGTTCTGGGCACCGCAATTCAAGGAGGATATTGACACAGCTGGAATGGGTCCAAAGGAGGGCAACCAAAATGGTAAAAGGTCTGGAATCCATGCCCTACGAGGAGAGGGAGCTGGGTATGTTTAGCTTGGTGAAGAGAAGGTTAAGAGGTGACATGATAGGCACATTTAGATATTTGAAGGGATGTCCTGTTGAAGAGGGGGGCAAGCTTGTTTTCTGTTGCTTCAGACATTAGGAAAAAAAGCAATGGGTTCAAGGTGAAGGAAAAGAGATTCCACCTAAACATCAGGAAAAACTTCCTCACAGTAAGAATGTGATGTGTGATGGAGTCTCCTTCTTTGGAGGTTTTTGAAGAGATGCTGGATGGACATCTGTCAGGGGTGCTTTGATTATGTTTTCCTGCATTGCAGGGAGTTGGACTTGGTGGCCCTTGGGGTCTCTTCCAACTCTATGATTCTATGACATACTAATCTCCTATGTGGATGGATATCTGGAGAAGGTATCTTTGCATGTCCCATCATGGGCATCTAAAGTGGTAGAGATCTGGGTTGTCACCCATCTGAGATCCAGATCTCTTCTTGGTTGTAAAACCCCCTATATATGTTGCATATTCTGCAGAGATCCACTGACCTCTATACAGTAAATGTATTTATCCTGATAGCGAGCATGTTTATTAATTTTATTTTTAAAAAATATATATATCCTGCCTTTCCTCTTGGCTCAAGGCAGCTTACAAATCATAATTAAAGCATTATTATGTGTATCACATGAACACTCATCCTGCACCAATGCCCTGATTACACCAATGCTCATATCATACGAATATTTGCATAACACGAATGCTCGTAATGAATGCTCGCATCACACGAATGCTCGTATCAGACATATTTATTTTTATTATTATTGTAGATTTCACAGCTGCCAGATCTTTAGCTGGTTGTTGGCCTTCATTACAATTCGAGCCTCACCCAGAGGCCTAGGAAGTTGTAATGTATCGGCGTAGTATTCGTGCGGATCCCAGCAGGGCTGCCTTCTGAATTTGACCAATGTTAATTTTGTCAATTCGAAGATGTTTCAAGTGCTGTCCTTGTGTTTTTGGGATGGGTTATTATTATTATTGTTGTAGATTTCACAGCTGCCACATCTTTAGCTGGTTGTTGGGCTTCATTACAATTCGAGCCTCACCCAAACGCCTATTATTATTGTCAATTCGAAGATGTTTCAAGTGCTGCCCTAGTGTTTTCGGGATGGTGCCCAGCGTGCCAATTACCACTGGGACGACCTCAGCTGGTTTGTGCCATAGACGCTGAAGCTTGATTTTCAAATCGTGGTATCTAGTAATCTTCTCGTGTTCTTTTTCAATGACCCTGCTGTCACCGGGGACTGCTATGTCGATGATGGTCACTTTCTTGTCCTCGATCACGGTGATGTCTGGTGTATTGTGTTTCAACACTTTGTCCATTTGGATTAAAAGTCCCACAGGATCTTGACCTTCTTATTCTTATTCTTATTATCATTATTCTTATTCTTATTAACATTTTATAAACTGCTCACCCCCAAAGGACTCTGAGAGGTGTACAAGGGCCACATGGCCAATAAAACAATAAATTATAAATACAACTATAATATTAAAATCCCACAGGATCTTGACCTTCTTATTCTTATTCTTATTCTTATTATCATTATTCTTATTACTCTTATAATTATTATTGTTGTTGTTGTTGTTGTTGTTTTTGTTATTGTTAACATTTTGTAAACTGCTCACCCTCAAAGGACTCTGAGAGGTGTACAAGGGCCACAATAAATTATAAATACAACTATAATATTAAAATCCCACAGGATCTTGACCTTTTTATTCTTATTATCATTATTCTTATTACTCTTATTACTCTTATTATTATTGTTATTGTTATTGTTATTGTTATTGTTGTTGTTAACATGTTATAAACTGCTCACCCCCAAAGGACTCTGAGAGGTATACAAGGGCCACAATAAATTATAAATACAACTATAATATTAAAATCCTTAGAATTACAAGACAGCATCATAAGATCTAGCTTAAAAAATTATATATTAGTGGCATCTGATCCTAAGACTGGGGGGAGGGGACCGCACTGCCAAAGATGGAACTACAATGTCAGCAGTGCTGGAGATGGCTTAACAACACAGTGCAGGGCATCAGAGAGGGGCTGGCAATCCGTGGCTGGTCTCCCCAAAAGCCTGGTGGAACAACTCTGTTTTGCTCCTAGCCTGATTACCCACTTTGGCATCATGGTATGCTGTGCCAGCTGCTCTGTTTTCAACAGTCCCTGTTGATTCAGCATTGTGGAAATTATGTTTGCTTTTGTGAGAGGCTGTTCCGAACGATGTTATGATATCTTCAGGGATATGCAAAAAAAAAAAGGTCAGGTAGCAGGAGCATAATGAGAGGAGCCACTCAAGGGAGAGTTGAAAAGTTCAGTTGTTCTAAGCACAGTCTAGACAAGTGCAGGCCTTGGCATTTCTGCTGTGTGATCAGGGCTGATTTTTCCGCCCTTTTTATCGCTGCTGCAATAAAACTCACCCTTCTCTACCAGTCCAGGAAGGTCTGAGCTTGTCCTTTAAACATTTGGCGATGCTAATCACACTAACGCGTGTGACGCAGAATGGAAATGGATTCGCAAGGGAACGTGAGAGCCGCGTCTCACATCCAGCGAGTCCGGTTTTCCATTTCACCTTGACTCCAATGGCTCCAACCTGATCCTCGGAGTGCCTTTGTGTCGCACCAATTCTGTGATATGTGGTATGGCCACCAACTTTTGATTTGCTACAATGCTTGATTCCTGGCTGGAAGCAGAGAGTGCAGCCAGGGAACGCTGTGGTCTGCAGTCCAACTTTCTTGAACTCAGAATCAGCTCTAGAGATAGGAGCTTTCTGAGAGAGCTCTCAGAAACAGGCACATGATTAACTCACAGCTCCTAATATTGGTCGCCTCTCACCCTTGTAGTTTCGGCTGCAACCCTATTTATAATCCTGGACACTAAGCACAGCTCAGGCAGAGATGTGTAAAACTTTGTGAATTCAGCATATTCCTGTGCATGATCCTTCTACACAGCAGCCTTGATGCCTCTTTGCCAGGGGCATAGAATCATAGGTCGATTCCGCACTTGGATTATCGACCTAAGTTTGAGCTGCGTTCGACCTAAGTGCTCCGCACAACCACTGGGATTAACGTGGTTTTGTACCAGCTTCGCCCCGTGTAATGGTCAAATTTCCGACTCCAGTTGGGAACTACTACTTTTTCAGGGACCCACGCTCGAACTCAGCTCGATTCCAGTAAAGTGCAGAATCTCTGGTGGCAGGAGTCCCCCATTCAGCCAATCACAGCTGAGTGTTTCAGGCATGCATACAGCTGGCCAATCAAAAAATGCCACCTTCGTCCCTCCATTCATGTGGCAGGTTTTTTATAACGTGTGTGGGGATAGACGGAACATGGCCGTAAAACAGTAGCCAATTGGAACGGAGCGGCGAAGAGGCACAGGATGATCTCGCCCTCCGAGCTGGGATCAAGCTGGTTGCAGTGGGGAACAACAACGGCTTCGACCTAGGCTAGTACCCTTCTCAGGGAACTGGGTCAAACCTATTTTACTCGTGTGCGCAATCGCCCATAGAGTTGGAAGAAAGCACAAGGGCCAGCAAGTCCAATGCCCTGCCCTTCAGGAACTCACAGTCAAAGCACTCCTGACAGATGGCCATCCAGCCTCTGTTTAAAAAGCACCAAAAGAGACTGCACCACCATCAGAGGCTATGTATTCCACTGTCGAATAGCCCTTACCATCAGGAAGTTTTTCCTAATGTTTAAGTGGATGCTCTTGACCTAGCCTCTGGCGCTGCAGAAAACAAGCTTGCCCCCATCTTCAACATGACATCTTCAACATGACATCAACATGACAACATGACCCATGGGTGATATCCCCCTGCTATAGAAATGACTTCCTGTATGTAGACAAGGCAATTAAAAAAAATTCTCCTCATCACAACCCTCCTACCTGTTTCCAGGCAGTGGGGAAAGCAATATTATTGTCCTGCCTTACAGTTGAAAAGAATACTGAACCACTGTATATTAATGGCCTCCAGCACATAGGGAAGGCAGCTGTGAAACACTAAATACAATTAATTACTTGCGATCCTACTGTGTCGAGAAAATTATGATCCCACAAAGTCCTGCAAGCTATTCTGTTAAGCTCTTGAGTACCATGAAAGGTTTTTTCAGAAGGCTCTAATCTAGTCCTTTTGTTCCAATATGAATAGCTTAGGTACCACGTCAGGTCTCGTGGAAAGGAGTTTCACTTTCATTTTAGTGTGAACAGACAGCTCATTGTCTGCCTGAGCCTGAAAGTCCAGCAGGGTGGATCCCTGGATTGAGTCTCTAACAGAGATGTCAAGTAGCTGATTGATGGACGACAAGAAGTGAATTAAAACAGTTTCCCACACTGGGCCCTTCCCCACTCACCTTATGCCACGCGTTTATCCACTGAAGTACCGCGGGGTCCCGCGGCGCTCCCCACTACTTGGGCAACGACTACGCAGCCGCCCCGACGCAGCCGCTCTCTCGGCCCTTTGGCGCGCGGCATCTCTGCCCCTCTTCGGAACTGAGTTTTTCAAAGAACCCCGAGCTCTCGCGGGCTTGTGGGGAAGCCTGGGTGGTCACTCCGGGGTTGCGGACTTCCCGCCACTCGGAGTGACCGGGACATGCGACGCCTCTTCTGGTTCTTTTCTCTGAACGAGCCAAGCCTCCATCAGCGTTGCTTCTCGCTCAGTCCGGCGAAACGCCACGCGGATGCGCCCGCTAGGCACGTCAATCCCTCGACGGCTTGTACACACACACACACACACACATGTACTGAAGACCACGGAAGAAGGGGGGGTTGCGCAAAGATTGAAAATGACATGATGCACAGGGGGGGGGGGGGGTGGGGGGGGGGGGGGGTGGGGGGGGGGGGGGGTGGGGGGGGGGGGGGGTGGGGGGGGGGGGGGGTGGGGGGGGGGGGGGGTGGGGGGGGGGGGGGGTGGGGGGGGGGGGGGGTGGGGGGGGGGGGGGGTGGGGGGGGGGGGGGGTGGGGGGGGGGGGGGGTGGGGGGGGGGGGGGGTGGGGGGGGGGGGGGGTGGGGGGGGGGGGGGGTGGGGGGGGGGGGGGGTGGGGGGGGGGGGGGGTGGGGGGGGGGGGGGGTGGGGGGGGGGGGGGGTGGGGGGGGGGGGGGGTGGGGGGGGGGGGGGGTGGGGGGGGGGGGGGGTGGGGGGGGGGGGGGGTGGGGGGGGGGGGGGGTGGGGGGGGGGGGGGGTGGGGGGGGGGGGGGGTGGGGGGGGGGGGGGGTGGGGGGGGGGGGGGGTGGGGGGGGGGGGGGGTGGGGGGGGGGGGGGGTGGGGGGGGGGGGGGGTGGGGGGGGGGGGGGGTGGGGGGGGGGGGGGGTGGGGGGGGGGGGGGGTGGGGGGGGGGGGGGGTGGGGGGGGGGGGGGGTGGGGGGGGGGGGGGGTGGGGGGGGGGGGGGGTGGGGGGGGGGGGGGGTGGGGGGGGGGGGGGGTGGGGGGGGGGGGGGGTGGGGGGGGGGGGGGGTGGGGGGGGGGGGGGGTGGGGGGGGGGGGGGGTGGGGGGGGGGGGGGGTGGGGGGGGGGGGGGGTGGGGGGGGGGGGGGGTGGGGGGGGGGGGGGGTGGGGGGGGGGGGGGGTGGGGGGGGGGGGGGGTGGGGGGGGGGGGGGGTGGGGGGGGGGGGGGGTGGGGGGGGGGGGGGGTGGGGGGGGGGGGGGGTGGGGGGGGGGGGGGGTGGGGGGGGGGGGGGGTGGGGGGGGGGGGGGGTGGGGGGGGGGGGGGGTGGGGGGGGGGGGGGGTGGGGGGGGGGGGGGGTGGGGGGGGGGGGGGGTGGGGGGGGGGGGGGGTGGGGGGGGGGGGGGGTGGGGGGGGGGGGGGGTGGGGGGGGGGGGGGGTGGGGGGGGGGGGGGGTGGGGGGGGGGGGGGGTGGGGGGGGGGGGGGGTGGGGGGGGGGGGGGGTGGGGGGGGGGGGGGGTGGGGGGGGGGGGGGGTGGGGGGGGGGGGGGGTGGGGGGGGGGGGGGGTGGGGGGGGGGGGGGGTGGGGGGGGGGGGGGGTGGGGGGGGGGGGGGGTGGGGGGGGGGGGGGGTGGGGGGGGGGGGGGGTGGGGGGGGGGGGGGGTGGGGGGGGGGGGGGGTGGGGGGGGGGGGGGGTGGGGGGGGGGGGGGGTGGGGGGGGGGGGGGGTGGGGGGGGGGGGGGGTGGGGGGGGGGGGGGGTGGGGGGGGGGGGGGGTGGGGGGGGGGGGGGGTGGGGGGGGGGGGGGGTGGGGGGGGGGGGGGGTGGGGGGGGGGGGGGGTGGGGGGGGGGGGGGGTGGGGGGGGGGGGGGGTGGGGGGGGGGGGGGGTGGGGGGGGGGGGGGGTGGGGGGGGGGGGGGGTGGGGGGGGGGGGGGGTGGGGGGGGGGGGGGGTGGGGGGGGGGGGGGGTGGGGGGGGGGGGGGGTGGGGGGGGGGGGGGGTGGGGGGGGGGGGGGGTGGGGGGGGGGGGGGGTGGGGGGGGGGGGGGGTGGGGGGGGGGGGGGGTGGGGGGGGGGGGGGGTGGGGGGGGGGGGGGGTGGGGGGGGGGGGGGGTGGGGGGGGGGGGGGGTGGGGGGGGGGGGGGGTGGGGGGGGGGGGGGGTGGGGGGGGGGGGGGGTGGGGGGGGGGGGGGGTGGGGGGGGGGGGGGGTGGGGGGGGGGGGGGGTGGGGGGGGGGGGGGGTGGGGGGGGGGGGGGGTGGGGGGGGGGGGGGGTGGGGGGGGGGGGGGGTGGGGGGGGGGGGGGGTGGGGGGGGGGGGGGGTGGGGGGGGGGGGGGGTGGGGGGGGGGGGGGGTGGGGGGGGGGGGGGGTGGGGGGGGGGGGGGGTGGGGGGGGGGGGGGGTGGGGGGGGGGGGGGGTGGGGGGGGGGGGGGGTGGGGGGGGGGGGGGGTGGGGGGGGGGGGGGGTGGGGGGGGGGGGGGGTGGGGGGGGGGGGGGGTGGGGGGGGGGGGGGGTGGGGGGGGGGGGGGGTGGGGGGGGGGGGGGGTGGGGGGGGGGGGGGGTGGGGGGGGGGGGGGGTGGGGGGGGGGGGGGGTGGGGGGGGGGGGGGGTGGGGGGGGGGGGGGGTGGGGGGGGGGGGGGGTGGGGGGGGGGGGGGGTGGGGGGGGGGGGGGGTGGGGGGGGGGGGGGGTGGGGGGGGGGGGGGGTGGGGGGGGGGGGGGGTGGGGGGGGGGGGGGGTGGGGGGGGGGGGGGGTGGGGGGGGGGGGGGGTGGGGGGGGGGGGGGGTGGGGGGGGGGGGGGGTGGGGGGGGGGGGGGGTGGGGGGGGGGGGGGGTGGGGGGGGGGGGGGGTGGGGGGGGGGGGGGGTGGGGGGGGGGGGGGGTGGGGGGGGGGGGGGGTGGGGGGGGGGGGGGGTGGGGGGGGGGGGGGGTGGGGGGGGGGGGGGGTGGGGGGGGGGGGGGGTGGGGGGGGGGGGGGGTGGGGGGGGGGGGGGGTGGGGGGGGGGGGGGGTGGGGGGGGGGGGGGGTGGGGGGGGGGGGGGGTGGGGGGGGGGGGGGGTGGGGGGGGGGGGGGGTGGGGGGGGGGGGGGGTGGGGGGGGGGGGGGGTGGGGGGGGGGGGGGGTGGGGGGGGGGGGGGGTGGGGGGGGGGGGGGGTGGGGGGGGGGGGGGGTGGGGGGGGGGGGGGGTGGGGGGGGGGGGGGGTGGGGGGGGGGGGGGGTGGGGGGGGGGGGGGGTGGGGGGGGGGGGGGGTGGGGGGGGGGGGGGGTGGGGGGGGGGGGGGGTGGGGGGGGGGGGGGGTGGGGGGGGGGGGGGGTGGGGGGGGGGGGGGGTGGGGGGGGGGGGGGGTGGGGGGGGGGGGGGGTGGGGGGGGGGGGGGGTGGGGGGGGGGGGGGGTGGGGGGGGGGGGGGGTGGGGGGGGGGGGGGGTGGGGGGGGGGGGGGGTGGGGGGGGGGGGGGGTGGGGGGGGGGGGGGGTGGGGGGGGGGGGGGGTGGGGGGGGGGGGGGGTGGGGGGGGGGGGGGGTGGGGGGGGGGGGGGGTGGGGGGGGGGGGGGGTGGGGGGGGGGGGGGGTGGGGGGGGGGGGGGGTGGGGGGGGGGGGGGGTGGGGGGGGGGGGGGGTGGGGGGGGGGGGGGGTGGGGGGGGGGGGGGGTGGGGGGGGGGGGGGGTGGGGGGGGGGGGGGGTGGGGGGGGGGGGGGGTGGGGGGGGGGGGGGGTGGGGGGGGGGGGGGGTGGGGGGGGGGGGGGGTGGGGGGGGGGGGGGGTGGGGGGGGGGGGGGGTGGGGGGGGGGGGGGGTGGGGGGGGGGGGGGGTGGGGGGGGGGGGGGGTGGGGGGGGGGGGGGGTGGGGGGGGGGGGGGGTGGGGGGGGGGGGGGGTGGGGGGGGGGGGGGGTGGGGGGGGGGGGGGGTGGGGGGGGGGGGGGGTGGGGGGGGGGGGGGGTGGGGGGGGGGGGGGGTGGGGGGGGGGGGGGGTGGGGGGGGGGGGGGGTGGGGGGGGGGGGGGGTGGGGGGGGGGGGGGGTGGGGGGGGGGGGGGGTGGGGGGGGGGGGGGGTGGGGGGGGGGGGGGGTGGGGGGGGGGGGGGGTGGGGGGGGGGGGGGGTGGGGGGGGGGGGGGGTGGGGGGGGGGGGGGGTGGGGGGGGGGGGGGGTGGGGGGGGGGGGGGGTGGGGGGGGGGGGGGGTGGGGGGGGGGGGGGGTGGGGGGGGGGGGGGGTGGGGGGGGGGGGGGGTGGGGGGGGGGGGGGGTGGGGGGGGGGGGGGGTGGGGGGGGGGGGGGGTGGGGGGGGGGGGGGGTGGGGGGGGGGGGGGGTGGGGGGGGGGGGGGGTGGGGGGGGGGGGGGGTGGGGGGGGGGGGGGGTGGGGGGGGGGGGGGGTGGGGGGGGGGGGGGGTGGGGGGGGGGGGGGGTGGGGGGGGGGGGGGGTGGGGGGGGGGGGGGGTGGGGGGGGGGGGGGGTGGGGGGGGGGGGGGGTGGGGGGGGGGGGGGGTGGGGGGGGGGGGGGGTGGGGGGGGGGGGGGGTGGGGGGGGGGGGGGGTGGGGGGGGGGGGGGGTGGGGGGGGGGGGGGGTGGGGGGGGGGGGGGGTGGGGGGGGGGGGGGGTGGGGGGGGGGGGGGGTGGGGGGGGGGGGGGGTGGGGGGGGGGGGGGGTGGGGGGGGGGGGGGGTGGGGGGGGGGGGGGGTGGGGGGGGGGGGGGGTGGGGGGGGGGGGGGGTGGGGGGGGGGGGGGGTGGGGGGGGGGG